>NC_067400.1:492258902-492576223 GCF_016432865.1 Antechinus flavipes
TTCAGAATTTTGCCCACCAAGTGACAAAAAGAAATGACAAACACTAAATAAGTATTAAACTTAAGTGAATCATTTGATAAGTTGGAGGAGACTCAGTCATGTGAGTAAGCCGATGAGTAGGAATCAATGGAGAAAAGGAGGTTTAATATATACGAACAAGAGACAATAGATAATAATATGAGGAAAAAAAGATAGCTTACCTCTCCTTTCCATCAGTTGGCTTTGCTTTTCTTCCACAAAAGAGAAATGATGCAATCCAAATTACTGTATTAAAACTGTCTCAGAATTCTTTCCTACAGTTGTTTGCAATGGTTCATGTGGATTTGTGCATGCTAACTGGATTTTTTCTGTCTGAAGTTTTCTGAGATATCAGTTTAATCATGGTCCTTACTACTAACATACAAGTAAACTCTAGCATATACTTTAGAAATATACCCTAATGTAAATAAAAGCGATGAGCTACTTGGGTTGTTTTTTTGGGGGGTTTTTGGATGTATGTTTTTTTTTTTTTTAATTGTGCACTTAGTTTATTAGAGGAGGGAACAGAGAATATTAGCAGCATTTAGTAGACATGTGGCGAGGAGATCACTAATCACAATTTCACTGACATGCTGGGAATATGGATAAAGGCAGGGCAACAATGTTGATAGAGGTAATAGCAGAAATAATTCTCTGTTCCCTAATAGAAATAGTTGCCTACCTATGCTCTTGAGAATGAAGGGGGAAAATAGTTTTTGACAGATTTTATTGATTCAAATAGAAAAGGGCAAAGTAAGAGAGCAGAGAAGAGCTTTGATTCTCAAATGCACCAGATTTCAAAATGCTGTGAACATGGGAAGGTGGAACATCCCCTACTCCCCAGATGTGCATGCCTTGGCAAAATGGCTCTCTTGTCAAAAATCACTAAGATATGGGAATATAAGGGTTTTGATAATGAAAATCTTTTAAAATTTGCATTGTAATAATCTATCAAATTGCCTCATAAATTTAACAAAATAAATCTTAAGTGACTACTATATGTATTTATTTTTTTCATCCCACTATTGATAAAGAACTAGAAGTGATATTGGAGGTCATTTAGTACAACCCATGTAATAGACTGATAAGAAAATTGAAACCCAGAGAGGCTGTGATTTACCCAAGGTCATTTGGCTAATAAATGGAATATCTGGCAAGCAAACATAGATCCCTTGCCTATAAATATAGTATTCTTGACATTTTTTCATGACTAATAAGCTCTAGAACAAAAGAGAATATATCGTTTTGAGGTCAACAAAGAAGAAAGCTTCATCTACAACCTCAGCATGAAAATTTACATTTTTTTTTCCATTCCACTGCTCATGTGTCCATTTCACCTTTTTTCTGCCCTCACCATTCACTCTTCAAGAGCCAGCTGTCAGTTTTCACAGCTGAGTAGTTCCAGTACCAGGCAGGTGGCAGCAGAAAAGAGGCAAAATTGTTTCAGTGGAATGTAGTTAATCAAGAATTAGGATAATCCCCAGAGATTATTAAAAATTGTCTGCATATTAAAACCAACACCCAAAAGGATATCCACACAACTGTGGCTATGGAAAGAGATCCTTGTGTTGCTTCCCTTCAGTAGCCAGCTGACAATGCCAGATGGATCTGGTCACCTAAGTTAACCCCAGTATACTACAGTAGACCCATGCAGCCTAATTAGAAACAACAAGATTTGACATGACACATCACAGAGTTAGTCCCATTAGATTGGTGTCTTGCCTTTAACCATGATGGCTTGATGTTAGCCAGATGCTTCAGATGGAGAGCAATCCCAATTAATGCATGTGATCAAATTCATCTGTGCTTACATTAAAATTGTCTTTCATAACTTGTTGAAGTTGACTTCAAAAGATTTATAATTTTCTTGGTTTCAAATACATCTCTTACAGATGAATCAGGGAACTAGTTGCTCTTCTTTTATAGTCACATTTTTCTGTAACTTTTTGGCACCTTTCTATTTTTACTCTTACTTCTCAAAGTCTTTATCAAGAAATTTTTTTGACATTTCAATAGACCTTAGAATCAATATTTGATTTGTGTAATTGTTTTGAAATTGATATTTATTCCCTGATGCATCTTGAAAGATTAGACTTTTTGTTCTTTTGTTTTTAGTGATGACAAGAAGCATTTAAGCCAATTGATCAACAAAGGGAATTTATAATCTAATTGGTAGAAACAAAAGGCCTTTCATCTCACTTGAGCAAATATATTTTGAATCATTTTCAGATTAATGAATTGAATGGAAACTTTCATATGCTTTCCTGACTTCCAGTTTAAATTTTATCCAATTTATAGGGCTGGAGAGTCATTATTTGACAGCTTCCTGGTAACCAGAGGGGGAAAAAAAAGAAGTAACAGAGTACAATGAGTGTCCTTTTCCCTATTGAGGTGGTATCCAGTTCACAAGCCTACTAGAGTGATTGGCACTCTTTTGATCATCTCAGTAAAGAAACCATATGATGGGGCAGAGCAACAGCTGAGCTTCTTATCTCCATGGGAGATCATTTCAGAATAGAGTTAAAGCAGACTAGAAGAATGGGTGGCAAAAACAGTCTGCATTTGTCCATTCTATACCCAGTCCTATTTATGTAGTATCTTTTGTGATAACCAAAATGTAATAAAACCCAGAACTTTCATTTCCATTCTTTTATTTACCCCAGAAATATATTGGATATTTTAACATATCCTTTCCAGAGCAGACTAACTAATTGGTCAACAACCATTACGGAAATCCCAAAGCATGGGCAGCACTACATGAGAGATTGATTAGTGGTCATCACATTACATGTTGTTCTATTAATGTTATATGATTTTTAAGAGAAGTTCGAATCCGCTTTTATAAATGACGCTCTCAGGCTCAGTTAAAGTAAAGGTAAAATTTAATTATACAATGCACGGGATAGAATGCTTGCAATAACAACACATACAGCAAATAATACACAAGAGGCAAAGAATAATAAGGATTATGATTAGGATAGCAGAGAAAGAGAGAGAATACATTACTCAGTATGATCGAGGGAGCTTCAACTCTAATTGGACGGCTGGGAAGGCCCCGATATTTCAGCCTGTGAGTCTCGATCTGGAAAGTCCTAAGTAGATCGTCATCTCCATAGGTGAGGCTTCAAAGTGGAGAATGCTTTGCCCACTCTTTATAGGGGTCCAAACAAAGAAGGCTTTGGGCCAAATGAAGACCTCATCTAAGACAAGGATGCACCAATTAGGGCTCCAGGTGGTTATAATCAAATGTTGCATTGATAAGGGGGCCAGTCCTTATCAACAGTAACAGTTCCAAGGAGTGGCGAGTTCCTGGAATCATATAATTGGAGCTAAAACACCGGTGGTACATGCCTGTCTTATAATTAAAAAGGAAAGAGTTGAAATATATGTTCTTATGGGTCAAGGAACGGTCAGGTTTTCATAGGAGAAGGAGTTAAAATATATGCTCTTGGGGTGAGAGAGTAGTCAAGTCCTCACAGGGGAGTCATGTCCTTCCTCGATTGGGTTCTCATGGTTTACATGGGAATTAGGTTCATATGGGGAAAGTCACGTCCTTACAATGATTTGAAATGAACTTTCTACTAATAAGGAGATTTCTTATTCACATGTATATGAAGCATTTTCAAATTCTACATCTATTAACAATTTGATTTAAAGTTTCTATTGCCACTATATTGAATGTCAGAATCATAGGTAAAATAGAATGAGGCAGGGCCTTATGGTCAAAAAGACCTGTACTCAAATTCTGCCTTTGACACATTCAAGTAAAGAGATTGTTCAAGTGACTTACCTTTCCTTGCCTCAGGCAAGTCCCTAAAACTAGAAATTACAGGGAAATAGCTGATGTGCATTGGTAGACAGTGCTATCCCATCAGGAGTTCCTTCAATAGATGAAATAACAGATTCAAATTCTCCATTCTTCCCAAATATCAATATATGCATATGTGTTTATATATAATATATATATGTATTATGTTCAATGTATATACAAATGTTCACACATATACATATATACATACATGTGTTGACTATGTTTATATTGATATAATTGTTATATATCACCTTGTTTGATCTTCAAAAAAAAAAAAAAAAACTGAAAAAGCACTATAAGTTTGATCACTTTCTTTTAAAAGGAGAAATTGGCTCAGAAAGATCAGTGACCTGCCAATGATTACACAATGAATGAATGATTAAGCTGGAATTTGAACTCAGGTTTTCTGATTACAGAAGACTGCCATTTAATCAATTGTGATAGGTAGCTATGGTGTTCCTATACAGCTGTGATAGGAATCCAGATTTGTTATTGCCAATTAAACCCACTACATATACCATTTTATCTACTTCATCTGGCCACTTAATAGACACAGCATGGCATACATACGGTGGGCAGGCATTCAGGAAGACCGTCTCTGACATAGTAACTATTTCACCACTGGGAGTACAATTTATATGTGTATCCTTTAGGGAACTCCCTATGATTTTTATTTATTAAAAACTGTAATAAACAAAAAAAAATACATTTTAAAACTGAGTCAATATTCATTACATATAGTTCATTATTGATCATTTTGTGGCCCTAGTTTCTATTTGAGTATGATAACACTGATGTACATGATGTGTTGTTAAAGTTTTCTTTAAGGTACTTCAGCTACTTTCACAAGCACATGATATTTCATATACCTCCTGGGTTCCTTCAAGTCTTCGCTAAAATCTCACCTTCTGCTAGACTTTCCCAGTCTGTATAGTGCTATTTCCTTCTTTCTAAAATAATCTCCAATGCATATTGCATATAGATATATTTGTATATGTGTGTGTGTGTATACACATATATGTACACACACATATAATTTTTTGATTTGTATTTGTAACATTAACAAAATTTATTCCAGCATCCCTCCCTTGCCCCTTTTCAGAGATTCAAGCAATATAATAAATAATAGATTAAACAGGAAAAAAAAGAAAAATCTACAAAATTTATATATATATATACACACACAATATACAACACTCATGGAACACTCACCTCAAATGTATAGCAGTTAAGGTATCTTCGCATATATCTTCTTTGAAATTGTACTTATTTTTTATTTTGTTTTTATAGTTTCATAACATTCACTTTGGGGTTTTTTTGATGGTTATTCTTTTGCTTTTGTGATCATACTGTATATTGTTTTCTTGGCTCTCTTTATTTCACTCTGTTATCAATTCATATTGCTCTCTACATGCATAGTAATATTATCTTGTTTTTTACATAATATTTTTTAAAAAATATTATCTCTACTTAGACTGTGAGCTTCTTGAAAGTGGAGACTTTTTTGCATTTTTTTTTTTTTGCCATTTTTAGTGCATAGCACAATGCTTAACATTTAATAGCTGCTTAGTAAGTACTTATTGACAAGATATTGGAAAAGCAAAAATATATACATATATGTATATAAAAATACATATATTTATGTAGGTGCAATGAACATATGTTAAGGGATTCCCTTATCTATAGTTGAAATCACTCCATTTTCACCTTTAAATTATATTTCCATTGTATTTAATCAGAGTACTTTTTCTCAGATTAAAAAATTTACACTGAAGTACAATTTCTCTAAAGATTTAATCACAAAAGACCCATGAAAGATTAGTGAACAAAAGAATGGAACTACTTTGTTAATAAATATCCCTATAATTATATTATGAATATTACTAGTATATAAGGAAAATAAACAACATAAAAAGGAATCAAGTATAATCTAACATTAAATCTTTTTAAAAACAATTTATATAATTGAAATAAAATTCATTAAATGACAAGCAATTAATGTCAGCTATTTTTGACCCCTCTTTTATAACCACAGTTAAGCAAATACAGACTTGGCTTAATTACCCAGGGGGCATTTTTCTAGCAAACTCACCTTTCTGATATATGGCCAAGAAGGAAGAAATTAATCTTGTCCCCCCCAAAATTACACTTACTAATAAAAAATGTTGCAAAACTTTGTTCACTGAAGTTTATGTACCTTAAAGTTCACAAAATAATTTCTAAAGTCATCTTTATTTTTATACATAAGTCAAATTAAGGTCAGCTTTCTGGTTTCCTACTATACAGGTGATCACAAGCAACAATTGAAAGGGGCAGAAATTTGCTGAAATCAAACTATCAGAAATAAGATTTAACAAATAACAGTCTCAGTGAAAGAAAACAGCTCACGGTTTCCTTCCCAGAGATAAGCAAAATAGTACAATGGATATAGAACTGGAGCTAGAATTAGGAAGATCTGAATTCAAATCCATATCCTTGACAAGTCACTTAATATCCATTTGTGTCAGTTTCCTCAATTTTGAATGGAGATAATAATCACACATATCTCCCAGGGTTGTGAAGATCAAATGAGATTGTGAAGCACTTAGCACAGTTATTTGCAAATAGTGGGCACTGTATGAATGTTAATTGCTTAATTGATATTATTTTTTAAAGTTTAAAAAATTTAAAAGCAAAAAAAGAAAACTCAAGCATTATTTTACATATAATCATGCAGGACTCCCAAGAGGCAATATGGAAAATACACTAAAATTTGAAATTAAGATAGACATAAATTCAAATAGTGGGTGTGGTGCTTAAAAAAAATTAGTAGAAGTTATATTCATGAATAAGAGTCATTTGAGATGGACAACGATTGTCAACCTCACTGAAGGGATGCTGTTGGGAGGGAATTTCCAAATCAATGAGATCACAGACCATTTGAGGATTTCAGTTTTCAGAAATTCTAACAGGAAGGATTGATTTATCCTTTATGCCAGGACCAAAATTTCATATAAATCTCTCCTATGTGGTTAGTATATTTTAAAGTTGTGGTTTTTAAATAAATATACACATGTGTATATACTCATGCTGTGTACATGCACATACATATTATATATGTGTGTATATGTATATATAAATACATAATTGTTTAAACTTAGAGCCAAATACTTGCAATAGTAATTTATATCTGAATCTTAAACAAATATTCAAACATATATTATAATGTTATAATAAATAAATTTATGATATATATTTTATTTGAATGTTATATATAACATACATTCTAAATCCATAATGTAAATATATTGATATATTTATTTGTGCATATAAATTCAGGTGTAAATCACTAATGAAAGTTTCATATCTTAGCCTTATACTAATCCAAATTAAACTGATAAAAATATTTGTGAGCACAATTTTCTCTTCAGGAGTGCTACATAGTAGCAGCAAAGATGTTTCCAATATATAAATAAGACCCAGAGAAGCTTAATTAGCTAGATACCTACTAGATAAATAATACTATACAATAAGCCCAAGAAAATCCTGAGATTGAAGTGTTTTAAGCAAAAGAACTTTTGGATACAAGTCAACCAATCAGTGGGACCAGATGGAATCCTTGACCTTGAGACTTAGAGGAGAATAAAAGAAATATAAAATTATCGGTCATAAAAGAAAGGTCAGAGAATGAAAACCATCCCAAAATAATGTAATTATAATCACCAGTTTGAATACTTTTTTTAGTGATGGAGACAAGATTATCATCATTAGATTTGCCAATGTAATGAAAATAGACAACCCTACCTAAAATAATTTTAAAATTTTGTTTTATGTTAATAAATATAATCAATATAATGAATAACTATGAGTACATACAACACAAAAAACAATTTCAAAGAAAAAGCTATCTAGTGAAATAATGAAAAACTGAAAAGAAAGGAAGAATAGCACTTATCATAAAGCAGTAATAACCAAATTACTTGGTTAAAAAAAAAACAGGAAAACAATTCAGTGAAATATACTGGATGAGAAAGAATCATATCAAATTTTTTCTCAGTAGTGTTTGATATACACTGAATCATAAACTATTTGGGGCAGATACTTCTCATTTGAAAAGAATGATTAGGAAAACTGAAAATTAACATGGTAAAGAATAGTTTAAGGTTAGCATCTTATACTCTGTTTACCATGGTGAGAAACCAAGTAAACATCTGACATGATATATAATAAGTCATATCATAAAAGGAAAAAATCGATAGGTCTGTTTATAAACAGCTTTATCTAGAGGGAAAAAATCACCATTCAAAGAAAAAGGTGATTACAAAAGTAAGTACAGCTATAATCAAAAGGGAAATTAACAAATAGGATTTGTATGAAATATCTGTGATAATAGGGACATATTATGTCACTTGGTTTTATTAGTTGTTTTTCTTTGTTATAACAACTTAATGATATGGATAGTTAGATAATGTATCTAAAATTATTCTGATGTAAGATAAAAGATATCAATATAATCCTAAGGAAAAAAAAAAGGAAAAGTCTCAGAGTCTGATTCTCTATGATTCTCACTTGCTAGTTTTATAGTCACATATTATTCTGCTTTGCAAAACTATAGATGTACCATAATCATGAGGTTCCTAAATGAAATCTCAAAGTTTATATTTATAATACCATTGGAGCTTATATTTATAATACAATACATAAAACCTGGGAAAATAGAATGTTTTTAACATATATCATATTTTCTAAATAAGAAGAAAAACTATATTTGTTTCAGGACATCTTAAGACTTAGGTTCCTATCTGTTTGATACACACATGCATGTGCATACACACACAATTCTATATAGCACATATATAACTAATTATATATATATATGTACATATATATAAACTACGTATACCATATACATTGTGTATATAACTATATACGTATAAAACTAAATTTATTATATGCATAGTTTATTTGCCTAGTTTTATATGTGATAATTAGATCTTAAAATTCAGATTAAGTTTTTGTAGTACTGAATAAATCAACTTCTAAAGTATAGTGAAATTTAAGTATTACTTTGACATTTCAGCTGATCGAGACTTATTTGCAATTTTAAAGGGATATTTGTAAAATCAGTAGTCATTTGGGGGTAAAGCTTGCAGAAGACTGAACTTCTTTTCTTCTATTCAATCATATGAAATGTCTCAGTGCTCTTTGGGATTTAATGATGTACTGATATGTCGAATTTAGAGAATCACATGAATCCCCAGCTTTTGAAACATTTGATATGCTTACATAGTATACTCTGAACAACATATTCTGAGCACATACAAATCTCTCTGAAATTAAAGTTGTGGAAAATACAAGTTTCATTGCACATTAACCCTCTGGGTCTCAGTTTTCTCATTTGCAAAATGAAGAGGATGAATGAAATCACCTCATAGCTCTCTTTCAAAGTTATACCTATGAACCTATGACTTTTGTTCAAATTTTAGTTGTGTTTCACCTGTCAGATTGGCTAGGATGACAGAAAAGGGTAATGTTGAATGTTGGAGGGGATGTGGGAAAACTGGGACACTGATGCATTGTTAATGGAATTGTGAATGAATCCAACCATTCTGGAGAACAATTTGGAACTATGCTCAAAAAGTTATCAAACTGTGCTTACCCTTTGATCTAACAGTGTTACTACTGGGCTTATATCCCAAAGAGACCGTAAAGAAGGGAAAGGGACCTGTATGTGCAAGAATGTTTGTGGCAGCCCTCTTTGTAGTGGTCAGAAACTGGAAACTAAATGGATGCCTATCAATTGGAGAATGTCTGAATAAATTGTGGTATATGAATATTATGGAATATTATTGTTCTGTAAGAAATGACCAGCAGGATGATTTCAGAAAGGCCTGGAGAGACTTACATGAACTGATTCTGAGTGAAATGAGCAGGACCAGGACGCCATTATATACTTCAACAACAATACTATATGATGATCAATTCTGATGGACATGGCTCTCTTCAACAATGAGATGAACTAAATCAGTTTCATTTGTTCAATAATAAAGAGAATCAGCTACACCCAGTGAAAGAATTCTGAGAAATAAATATGAACCACAACATAGCATTTCCACTCCCTCTGTTTTTGTCTGCTTGCATTTTTGATTTCCTTCTCAAGTTATTTTTACCTCATGTCTAAGTCTGATTTTTCTTGCGCAGCAAAATAACTGTATGGATATGTAAACATATATTATATTTAACATATACTTTAACATATTTCACTTATATGGGTCTACCTGCCATCTAGGGAAGGGGGTGGGGGGAAGGAGGAGAAAAGTTGGAACAGAAAGTTTTGCAAGGGTCAGTGCTGAAAAGTTACCTATGCATATTTCTTGTAAATAAAAAGCTATAATAATAAAAAAAAAAGAAGAAAAGAAAACAGAAAGATCTTAGTTGTATTCCTTAGTACTTATGAAAGCTTGGGCAAAACATTTAACTTCTTCCCATCTTATTTTCTTCAAGGTCGATACCAAATGATTTTTGTAGTTTCTTCAAATCTTAAATTCTATGATGCTGAAAAATTGTGTATATATCCAGAGATGATTGTTAAATGTATATTTTTGCTTAAGTATATTAAATATGTATATTCAAAAATTTAAATTCCAACTCTTTCTGAGACTTTGTTGTTGAGTTTGGAGTACAGGATCTAGAATACACTAGTTTGGTGAATATTTTTTCTCCTTATCTCTAATACATTTAAATAATAAAGCACAAATAAGTATTAAAGATGCTATTTGGATATATGTTTATTAGAAAAATCTCATTATGTATTAGGTCAATAATATATCATAATCACCTTCATTCATGATTTCACAAATAGTATCAAACTCTAAATATTTCTTCATGCAGCAGAAATTGAAATAAAGAAAAATATAAAATCGTAATAATATACTTTGTTGTTGTTGTTTTTGTATGTACAGATAACCTGTGAGGACTTTAAAATTTGGATCCATTTAAGAACTCAGAATCCTGGGATTTTTTAATTTTTTTTAATTTTTTTTAATTTTTTTACTCTTATCATACAAGGAATACTTTGCAGAAACTACTTCTCTTTTGAAGAGTGTTTTCAAGACACAGGTATAGTAAACATTTAATCTTCTTATAATCTCCTGAATACCTAACAAGAATGAATAAAATTCAAAGAGCCAGAATGTGAAGGAAATTAAACTGTATAGTGTAATGCATATGAGTTACTTATATACTTTATATAGAAAATTTTTAATTGAGTAATAACAGCTTATGTTTGTGCCATATCAACTTCCTAGCATGAAACATGAAGGAGATACTTGGGCAATGGGTGGCATTTTTTTTTTTTATTTTTGTGGCTCCTTAGCTAGTTTAGAAATAACCGTTCTTACGAGTTATTAAATGGAAATTAAAATAATGGTATATTGTCAACTAAGAATATCAATGAACCAATATGTTTGCCTATAATATTCATATCATGACTTCCATACCTAATCTCCAAACATGTAAATGTCCTTATTGAGTTCAATGATATCATTTACTTTTTACCTCATTAATAAACTGATGATCAGGAGGGAAATGATAAGAGTTTGGGGAAGCTATCAGGGAAAAAAAAATTATGCCTTGCTGAATACTCTGCTGTTTTTCCTTTATTTGAAAAAAAAAATAAAATAAGGCTTTAAAAACAACAGGTAAGTTCAAATCTAATGTAGCTGGTTTGATAGACTATAATTAGTCCTATTTAGACACCCTGGGTGTCATAAGCAGGCCGTTTCAGTCCCCGTTTAAAAATAAATTGGCCTGTATTTTGATTTTATTTGAAGTCTCTAGATTGTCATACCTAGTTTCAAAGCTGCCAAATGATTTCTCTCAAATTATAAGTATCTTCATCCTGAAAATAGTAGGTAAAGTTATAGACCACCCTTTTTCAGTCTACCCTATACATAAAAATTTTCCTGGATTGGAAGATAGTGACTTATGGAAAATAAATACAAGGATAAGACGAATTTCAAGGATGAAATTGCTAGGAAATGACTAATAAGAATTATTTCTTTCATTTTCTTCCTATTTACCATATTCAAATTCTGAGGTGTTATTTTTGAAACCATTCAATCCCAAAAAAGTTTTTTAATGATGTATATGTTTGTGTGTCATAACAAGCCAGACCTTATAACATCTGTATGGTAGACAAAGTAGATTTTTTTTGGAATAAATGCCTTAACTAGATCATTTGTTCCTATTCTTTTTATGTAAAGGTACTGCTTGTTTATTTATCTTTCTTCACAAATCTTAGAAGTTACCAAAATCATGCAGAGTGCTCAGTAAAACCTTTCCTGGAAGGGTATAGCATTAGCTGTCCATGGTGCAAGTGAAAGAGTAAATGGTGAGACTCCTCTCTTGCTTGACAGTGTTTGTGAATGATAGAAAGTGTGACATACTGGAAATGGTTATCATATGTTAGACTGAATTGGATTCTATCATTGACTGATAAGTAATCCCTGCATAAATTTATTGAAATGCTCCAATATTAATCAGTTTACATCAAAAATATAACTTGATAATATTGTCCAATCACAATCTTATACTGAACATGACTTGTTTATTATAAAATGAACTATCAATTTTTTGTTGCTATGATCATTCCTAAACAACTGTTGTTTTTAACCATCAATCAATAAGTTTTTTAAACCTACTTGATTATATATTAGTCAGCTGTTTTAAAGATATCTGTGATTACCAGTCATAAATTAAATGCATATCTGTGTACCTTAATTGAATTTGCTTTTGCAATGTGGGAAACAGGTTGTTTACGATCTATTTGACATTATAATGCAAGCCAACCCCATGTAACATCACAGCTGTAGGTAAAAGTGTTTGGGGTCTGGTGCTCATTTTCCAGATGGATGATGGATAAGCAATTTAAATTTATTGTGGAAGTATCAGCAGATGGAAATAGAGTGGAGTAAAAGTCTTTGCTACCTGTGAACTGATGTACTCCATCAATTACCAGCCAAATAAATTATATTCCTGGAGTTCAACACAACTCTAATTAATTTTTGAGAAGAGCCTTTCTGTCAACCTATTAATAAATCCAAGTCACAGGTTGAGAACAAGGAGTTTGCTCAGCTGTACAGAGAACCTATGGAAAGGAGTTCAACAGCCCATAGCTCACTCTTGTTAATTCAGATGCCTTACTGGCCTTCTCAACTAATTGAAAAGCATATTGGTGCCACTGCACGCAATTGAAATAAATGAGACAGACTGGTCACTCCAAACAGACATAAGTAAATTAGAATTGATGATGCTGATGAAAGTAAATTCATGGTGTCACTTTAAATGCATGCCAGTTTCATTCATGGGCTTGCACCTGATATGTCAACTGAAATCACTAAACACTTTCAGTTAAAAGATGGACAGTTTCAACTTGATCTTCCCCCTGCCCCCAACTGCATCCCTGTTACTCTGAGAGGTAATCCATAGAAAAGGAGGTATTGAGACTAGCCTCTGAGAATGAACCATTTCCATTAATTATGTGTCCATCCATCCTCAGCTGGGATTGGCTCAGTTCCAGTAGAAGTTTCAGTACCTTGGAAAAAAGCCAGAATGGCCAAGTGTTTTTTGTTGGAGGTCTAATGAGGGAAAAGCTTCTCTCCTCCATATTAATATGCACAACTTAAAGCACTGCAGTGTCTCAAAAAGGGAGGAAGCACTACATTTTAGAAAATGGAAACAAATTACTTTCTGAGGTGGAAACATTATAACACAGGGCAATATATGCTACCTTAATAGTCCCACTCCACTACCTACCATCATTTTTACTTTTGCCCAGGTTTCATGCAGAATTTTTAGGTGTCTCCCTGTAAGCAAGGTGATCATCTCTATGCTTTCTGCCTTTTATTAATGTCATTAGCTATTGAAATGTTTGCTTTTTCAAGTTTCTCAGGACCTCAGTGCTAGAGATGATATTACATTTTATTTACTAAAGTTGAGAATTATTTTATCAAATCCTGAAATTTTATTTTTTGAACCATTCAGAGGAAGTAACAACTTTTTATGAAAATAATAATAAAAATATAATAAATAAAATTAAAATATTTTTTAATTCTACTTAATCATTTGTGCTTTATGACTAAATACTCAGATATTAATATATAATACAATAAATAGCACTGAGATTTAAAAAAAAAACTATGTGTACATATACATATATACAAACATATAATTTGTCAATTGGAGAGACATAATATCTCACAAGTGATCAATCTGCATTGTTCAACAGTTTACATTTCTGGAGTTTATCACATGGATGTGATCATAGGCCCATCTATATGTATCTATATACATACACATATATCTATATACATTCACAGGCATTAAAAGTTTCACAGATAATTTCAAGAAGCTAATTTTATTTTCCTGAAATTTAATGTAATCAGATATTAACAGACCAAAAAGCTGGTCATCAGCCAGCAAATAAAAACTGGCTAATATGCAGTTTGTGTGTATGTTGTAATATAATATTTAAAACTTTTTATATGAACTTTAACCCCAAAATATAGGCATTTCTACATCTACATAAACTTGTTTACACATATACACATATACATACACATATAAATTGAAAGTTATACATGAAATTATAGATCTGTTATATTTAGCATGCTTTTCTTTTTCATATAAAATATGATCAATCTGTGATTTTTAAAACTATCCTCCTTGTGCTTTTTTTAGTGGTCTTCCTCTGTTCTCTGCATTACTTGAATAGATTTCTTAATGACTCTTTTTTTCTTTTTCTATGCCCTATTTTTTCCTCCTTTGCTTTCTCTTTTTTGAAAAGGAAATTGTCGATCAGCAGTAAACTAATATTTAATAAGCACCGAATGTGTACCAGATATTTGCTAAGAGGTGGGAATACAAATATAAAAAAGGAAAAAAACAAAATAGTTCCTGCGCTCAAGGTGCTTCTAATCCATTGGGAGAATTATCCAAAAGGAAACTGAAGTGGGAGTGGGAAGTGCATTACTTTCTAGGAGAAACCAAGCACGGCAGTTGGTGGGAAATGGAGATCTGAAAGTTTGGATCCCCCTTATAAAAGGAGGCTTTGGAAAGAGTTCTTTGCTCCACTTTCTTACCTCTAACTAGTGGGGAGAGAAAATTGAAAGCACTTGAAAGGTGTTGAGTAGCAAAAGCTAAGCCAATCTTCATGATGATAAGATTTCAGGTGATGAGCTTATCCTGTGGAAAGCATATTATTAGTGGAGTGAAAACCAAAGATAGGAAATGAAATAAAAAGAAAAAAAAAATCACCAACAAAAAAACAAAACATTTATAACAAATATATATATATAGTCAAGCAAAAGGCACATTTCCACATTGGCTGGATCAGTATATCAGGCCATAATCATTTATTAAGCAACTACTATGTTCTACTGTGTAGTAAGCACTAAGGATATAAAGGTAAAAAAAAAAAAATTCTGCTTTTAAATAGTTAACAATTTAACAAAAGAGACATCATGCAAATAAATGGCTAAGTATAAAGAAGAAATATACAAGATAAATTGTAAATAGTCATCAGAGAGAAGGTCCTAAAATTAAGAGGGAATAAGAAAGTTTCCTATAGAAGGTGATATTTTGGTTAGCACTTTGGAAGAAAGCCAGGAAAGTCAGGAGACAGAGCTGAAGAGAGATAATTTTGGTCAATATGGGACAGCCACTCAAAATGGTTAGGAGAAATAGAGTGTCATATTTGAGAAACAATAAGGAGGCTGTATTTCCAAGGAGGCCAGATTTTCTAGGAGGCAGAGTATATAGGGAGAGGGAGGTAAAATATAAGAAAATTGGAATGGAATGGAGTGAGGAAATGGGGATGAGTTTTAAAGAACTACGAACACCAAACAGAAGATTTTATGTTTAATCTTGGAGGTGTGAGGTAGCCACTAGAATTTATTGAGATGGATTGGTGGTGATGGTGATATGGTCAGTTCTTTTCCTGACAACTGAGAAGATGGACTAGAGTCGGTCCAATGTTCCATTACTATTTTTCCTATCTTATGGTATTATCCCTTCTTTTATCCAACAAGTATTTATTGTGTCTATTTGTGTGTCTGGCAGTGCACTTTGATCTGAAAATACACAGGGGGGAAGTGAAATCGTTATTATCAGCAGAGAATGCTGGCCTTTAATGTAATAGCCATCCTCAGGGTTTGATGGGAAAATATACTGTATGTGGGAGGTTTGGTAGATGTTTAAAATGAAATTTCAGAATTGATCAATTGACTGGCTACATCCCATGATGGGTCAGAATAGGATTAAAGTAGATAGCAAAATTTTCTTTCTTTGGAGGAGAAAGAATGGTACCATTGCACCAATTGTTACAAGTAGGATTTGGACTAGACAGTATCAGAGATATCTATAGTCCTAGAGCTATGAGCTATAGTTAAGGTTTTCTAATCCTAAATTAGACAACTGAGTTTTAAAACATTCATTTTATCATACAGGATGCCTAATTTTACAATGTATATGAATAGAAAAATACCAGAGTGTTACCTGTGAATTCATTAATACAGGGAACTCTTGAGTGTAGAAACATTCTTTAGGACCACATTTCTGTAATTTTTCTGCAGAATATGATCCCAAAGAATTTCATAGAACACTGAGAGGTTGAATGCTTTGTCAGGGTTACAAAGCCAGTTTATCTCGGATGTGTGTCTTCCTAGCACTGAGGCTGGCTCTATTAAGTCATGTTGTCTATAATCTATAAGATATATTAAGAGAAAAAAGAATCTCTTTAAGATTTTAGACTTCCAGGTAATTGCTCATATATTAATCAAAAAAGACAATGAATGTAAAAAGGCTGTGTAAGCCTTTAGGACTACCAAATAAAGCAAAACAAAACCAACCCCCAACCTTGCCATTTAAGGCAGTCTGAAATTAGATCTGTATTTATCTTTCCAATTTAACATCTCACCACTTCCCTGGGCTCTAGTCATTCAATTTGAACTGATCATCATTCCCTTAATGTGTGTTTTGTTTGCCTGCCTTTAAATTTTTTTGTTTGTTTGTTTTTCCTGTACCTGGACTGTTCTCCCTAGCACAGATTTACCAACCAAGACATGAGCCAGCCTTCAAAAAGCCCAGCATAAATCTTATATCCCCATGATACGTGCCTTGATCATCCCAGCCAGAAGTAATCCCGTCCCTTCTGTTCCCCTCAAAAGAGTGTAGTTCATGTCACTCATGTTATACTCATCACAGATGCTTTTGTGTTCTAGTAACACTGGCCTCATCTGACCTTTTCTTCCCTATACGGCTTTAACAAAAAGCTTTTTATATAATAGCATCAATAAATGTTATTGAATGAATGGATGGGTAAGCAATTGCTATTATATCTCATTTTCATAGCAACCAAAGGATTTGGACAGCCCTCTCCAGTTTTTAGTGAAATTTGATCTCTGATGAATTTATTGTTGACACATCTACATCTAGATGTCCTTTAGGGAAAAATATGCTGTAGGTGTAGGTCAAATGAATAATAGAGGAAAAAAACAGAGTTGAGACTCATCTATGTAGAGATTATTTGTGAATATTATTTAATGACTGATCTCAAGTCCCAGAAACTGGATGATAAAAATAGGATAGAATAATAGATCCAGAGTTGAAAGGGACCTCGGGACTATCTGGTCAGAATTAGTCTAACTCTATCTTTTCATTTTGCTGATGAGGAAATTGAGACACAGACTAAATGATTTGCCCATGATCACACAGATATTTACAAGAAAAAACAAATCTCAAACCTAAGTATCCTTATTTAAAGTTCATTCATTCTTTCCACTGCACCATATCGTCCTTTCAAGTCCTGAAGCCAGAGAATGCTGAACAAGCTATTTTATCTATTTTTTTGCCAGAAGTATGGGGGAGGAGGGGAGGAATGCATCACTCTGGTTTTAAAAAGCTTTTAAACATCATATTCTACATACCTAGCTGATACAGATATTACTACTTGAGAGTTTTATTTTTTTTTTATTTTTTGGTCAGTCAGATGAGATATATCATTCTTTACTTTTCTTGAATCTAAAGTAATGTTTTTTCTACTTTGTAAAATGACATACAGAGAGAAGACTCAAAATATATTTACTTTTAAGTTTTAGGGAAGCTATGAATATTGCTGGCTCCTCACCCATCAGTGGACAGAGAAATTGTACATCTCTGAATTACCTAGCTATTTTACTTCCAACTGGTGAGGTTATTGAATTATAGAAAGAATAAAGCAGCCCCAAAGGCAGTATGCTTGATTAAGGAAATCCTATTCCATTAAACTCTTGAGTGTTATATATTTCAGGGGAATTTTAAAACTCACATTAAACTAATTTTAATTAAGCACCTACCATGTGCAAAATTCTTAGGCTAGAGGGAATGATTAAGGAAAACAGGGACCTTGCCTTCATGGAGCTTATAACCTATTAGTAGTTAATGAAATACATAAATAACTGTAATATAAAATAGTACAGGATGATTGTATATTGGAATTGTTATGTAGCTCAGTGGATAGAATATAAGATCATGAAGATCTGAGTTCTAATCCAGCCTCAAACATTTACTAGCAGTGTGATGTCAGGCACTGCCTTAATCTACTGGAGAAGAAAATGACAATCCTGATCTAGAATCTTTGCCAAGGAAACTCCAGGGACAATGGGGTCCATAAGTCATGTAGAATCAGAAACAAGTGAATGACCGACAACAAGAGATTACACAAAAGATTCAAAAACAAAATACCATATGAAGTAAAGGAAGCCAAGATATTTTTTAAATTCATGGATATGGGAAGATTTCATGGGAAGGTTCCATTTGAAATGGGTCATAGAAGAATAGATTTAGAGCTAGAAGGGGCCTTAGAAAGCATCCTCCTCACCTTACTAATAATGTAACAAAGGTCCATTAAATAACCTGACAAGTAGTACAGCTGGTTCTGCTATAATGCAATATATGAGTTCCTTTGTTACTATTGTTTAATCAATGGATTGTGTCAAATTCTTTGTGATCCATTTGGGTTTTTTAGGTGAAGTACTGGAATGATTACTATGCCCTTCTCCATTTTACAGATGAATGAATGGAGGCAATGGGCTTATGTGACTTGCTCAAGTCTAAGGCTGGATTTGAACTCAGTTCCTCTTGATTCAAGAACCAGAATTCTACCTTCTGCCCCACCCAGCTGCTCAAATTTCTAAAAAGCACAAAACTCTGCAAAATTTTGCAACTCAAACCACAAGAATTTATGAGGCAAATGAAGGATTAGGAAAACAATACAAACATTTTGTCAGTGAAATATGAAGGGGAAAGATAAGAACTTTAAAAAAAGATAACATAATTTTAGACATGTTAATTAAGAAATACATAAATACTATAACAAATAGTGGTAGAGTCCATAGTTTTCAGCTGATGCTTGACTTATACTCCAGTTCCTATGGCCTTGGCAGGCAATCTCCTGTATTTTGTCAGAACTCAACTCCTGGATTTTGGCAGAAGTGGGTAGTGATATGCACCATTTCTCAGCCTACAGATTCCATGACATCAGAAGTTATACAACAAATATGTTGCTAAAGTGTGCTTGTAGCAGTGAGTATGGGAAGGGTTACAGATTGTGAGTTATTGTAAAGTAGCGAAGTTTTCTGAATTCTTGCTGTTTTACTAGGAAAAAATCATCAGGAGCAAACTTGAAATTCAAGTTATGCTCCAAATATTCTATATGTTAATCATGTTGGAACCAATTTCTGTTTCTGAAACAAGTATTATAGTAAAACTGACTGTAAGTTGCAAAGCCTGGTTCCCTGACTCCAAATTCAGCATTCTTCAGAACACTGCACTGACTCTTCAGGTATGAATAAGAATGGAGAACATAGCAAATGTAGAGAGGAGTATGAAAAAAGCCACCCATATCTGAAAGAATAGCTAATATTTGAAGGGCAGTAGTATGAGATTAGGCGGGGAAGTGAAGATATTGCCACATTATAGAGAAATCTGAATACTAGATTAAAGAGTTTGAATGTTATATATTAAGCAGAGAGTTAAGTACAGTTACTTTTGCAAAGAGCAAGATGACAAGAACTGTACTTATTATTATTAAACATTATTTTAAATTATGGTAGCATAGAAAATAAATAATATTTCTTGGAATCAGAAAGAATTTGGTCCAAGTCTCATCCTGAATGTACTGACTGAATGGTTTTGGGCAAAATCACTTAACCTTGCCTAGTTCAAGCCAACTCTCAAATAATCACTGAAGTGCATTGACAGAGAAAATTTCTTCATTAGAAATTCATCCCCAAAAATGGAATTAAAGGTTCAAAATTGAATCAAAATAAAAGAAAAAAACAGAAATACAACATTAAGCAAATAGATATTTATAAATATGTTTCCTCTAGAATATATGAAAAAAATGAAAAAATATACTTTCAGCAGCACATTATTAATCATATTTGAAGATAAGTTTATAATAATAGTTTATAATTTAGAAGGCAAAGACATTAAGAATAAGCACTTTAAACCAAAGTCATATAGTTTGTAATCAACAAGACCAAAAACTAAGAGACTGAGGAGTTTTAGGATAAAAGACAGAAGGGTTGAATAGCAGGAAATGAAGAGGCTTAAAGACTAGAAGTCAATGGTATCGTAGCAACAGTGGGTGAGAACCAACTGAGGATCCTTATAGGAAAGCTGGCATCTGTATTCCTACTGCGTTCTGAATATTAACTATTGACTTCCCGGCTAGAAGTAGTTAGAGAAGACCTATGTTCTTGAACAAGGGATTGAAGCTGTGACTGTCAAGAGAAGCATAGGCTGTATTGAGAAATGCCTCTCATCCTTTGCTCTAAGTGTGTTCTCATGAATGTTTGTGATCATAAAAACAATACCTAATATTTATATAGCACTTTATAATTTTTATCTTATTTGGTGCTTATAACAATCCTGGTGGGTAAGAGTGATTATTATCCCCACTTTGCAGTTGAGGGAACTGAGGCAGACAGACTTGCCCAGTGTCACATAGCTAGTAAATACCTGAGACTGGATTGTACTCAGTTCTTTCTGACTGCAGTCCCAGTGTGTTCAGGTATGTTTTGGATTAAATGGCTCTGAAATGCTTTGAGACTCAATATCATAGAATCATACATTTAAAACTGTAGGGGACCTAAGAAGCCTTGTAGTACAATTGGTTCATTTTATAAATGGTCAAAATGAAGGCAGATAGGTGAGGGTAGTGGATAGAGTGCAGAGCTTAGAGTCAGAAAGACTCATCTTCCTGAGTTCAAATCTGGCCTCAGACAATTAGTAGCTGTATGACCCTGGGCAAGTCACAACCCAGTTTGCCTCAGTTTCCTCATCTGTAAGATGAGCTACAGAAGGAAATGGCTAACCATTTCAGTATCTCTGCCAAGAAAACTTCAAATTGATCACAAAGAATCAGTCATGATTAAAAACAACTGGACAACTCAAAATCAGAAATTGGTAAGAGTCTAGATTTGAATAAAGATCTTGACTCTCAATGTAGTAATCCTTCCTCTGTCCTCTGCTGGATTCACTAATGGTTTGAAGCAAAGTATAATTATTTCATGTCCCTTACAGCGCTAAATCTTGTTACTCGCCAGAAATCTAAAGAACTGAATACAGAAAAAAATGAAATCAAGTCCTGAATAAAAATCCAGACATATTTTCCATATGTCTAAGTAACTTTATAAGAAAAAAGGTTTCATAAAAGCACATAACTATAAGTCAATAGATTTGGAAGGCATATAATTCTTATGTAAGTTCAACACTCAATTTGCAGGTAAAGAAACTGATTCTAAATGAAGTTAAAAAGGAATTTCTAGCTATTGACTCAGCAATAGAATGGAGATTTCCTGACTTTTATTATGTTATTCTTTGTAACACAGTCACTAAATCTCAGCGTTGGCAAGATTTAAGTCTAAACTATATCTGAATAAAAAAAAAAAATCCCTCTACTATGTGCCCAACAAGTACTCATCCAACCTTTTCTTGAGCACCTAAGGCTGTCCATGTCACTTTAAGATGGTCCTGAAATGTAAGGAAAATTTTCCTTACTTTAAGTCTAAATTTGCCCCTTTGCAGTTTTCACCCATTACCCACATTTCTTCCCTCTAGGACTGAGCAGAACACATCATCTTTATGAAAGCCCTTCAGATTCTTAAGAGATAGAGATGATACTCCCTCGTTATGCTGAATCCTCTCTTCACTAGTATTTTAGAAATACTCTGTTATTTTATCCAAATAATTCATCCCAAGAAGTTTTAATTTGAATGCCATTTTATCTGTTTCCTTTATTTTATGTGTTTCTTTCTCACTCCTTAAGATATATCTATATTAAAGGGAAAGAACTAGAGTTGAGATTTCCTTGTTTTAGATACTTGTACCAGTCCTTTTATCAATGCAGTCAAGCATCTTCTCTGTAAATTATAGTTTTACAGAATTTCCTGTGATAGTGATTTGCATTGAAATCCCTAGGGTCATAAATCCAATACATATCAGAGGTAGCACCTGAACACAAATCTACCTGGCTCTAAATCCATTTTTTTCTATTCATTATATTGCTATTCTGAGGCAGGCAAAGACCAAAATTGGGTGCCTGCCAGTTGACCTAGTCATGTTTCAAGCCTAAAAACACATCTTTGGAAGGTTTCCCTTTTCTGCATCTCTCTCTCTTTCTCTTTTTCTCTCTCTCTCTCTCTCTCTCTTTCTTTTCTCTCTCTCTCCCTACATATGCACACACATATTATTTGAAATATTTAACATATTTCATATTTGAATTTATTTCATATTCCATGTTTTATATATTTCATATTTAGACAATACATATACAATACATATTTATATGTTATATGCATATATTTACATATTATATATTTATATATTAAAAGTATTGAAGTATTTTAAATTAACAGAAAGCCTACTTTTGTCATATTTGTAACTTTTAATTATTCATATATCAAATATCATAATTTCCAACAACATTTTGAGCACATGAAAAATACAAGATAAATATGAAATTTCACACAGAAACTATTAAAGAACCTCCAAAGATATATTTGGAATAAAGCAGAAGCTGAAAAATGACCCTTGTATTTATATGTCACTATAGCAAATCATGTTGTCCCAGGGTTTCAGTGATGCGTGGCAACGGAAATAACGGAGATGAGTACAATAGACTTTTCCATAGACTGAGTTTTCCAGGTCATTTAATTCTCTCTAGTGTCTTCATAACTGCTCCAATGGAGGTAATGATAACAGATTGTCACATTATCGTCCTCATGGTGACCTGTTTGGATGGAAGACAAAAATTTTTCCTTTCACAAAGCAATAGATAAAAACAAAGGAATTTTTCTGAACATTTATAAAAATATGCACGCATGCATATACTTATAGAAGGTAATACATCACTTGTCTGAAGGTCAGTTACCCAGAAATTTCAACTATATGAAATATAATCAAAAACCAAGAACCAAAAATATGACTGAGTAGCCAGGATAGGTATTATTATAATGTTATATCCTAAAGTTCATCCTTTTTTTTTTTTCTCTTTAGGAATGTGTATCAGTCTCTACTCAGCCAACTACTAACAAAATTCTTTAGATCTCTATTTATCTAATAGTTCAAAAACAAAACAAATTAAAGGAGGTAGAAAAGACAACAGAACTGTGAGAAGGAAGAAGACAGAGAAGAGTATGAAGCAATAATAAAACATAAATTTCTCCTTTAAAAAGAGATATGGGACTACAGGACTTAAATATTGTATAAAAAGATATATTCATGTGTGTTTTTATTTAACTTTTTATTATGATGATATTCAATTAAAAGTATGAGGTTTGGAATAGCTAGAAAATTGAACTAAAAGCATCAATAAAACATATTTTAAAAATAATATAGCTATTTTAGTATATTTTGTTAGCAAATCTCTATGATTATACAGTCTATTTTAGAAAAAAAAATCTATTAAAAGAGATAAAATAAAGAAATTTTGGTTCTGGAAGGAAAAAAAATACAGTTTTCTGAAAAATTAATATATCATTTTCTCAGTTCCCTGAAGTTGACAGAAGGAAGTATAATATCAAAAAGCATCCTTATTCTTTCAGACTCTTCTGAATATTCTGTACTTATTCTTCTAACTCACATAAATACTAGTCGTTGGGTATCAATAGCATGGTTGTCTATAATTCCTACTAATTGCTTCATGAGCACCATTAAGGAATAAGGGAATTCTTCTAATTCTGTCAAATGAAGTCACCATTCTTGGATATTTTTCCCTGTATCAAATACTACTTCCTCCAGATAATTTTTCAGTGATAGTGATATGGTGCAATTCTTAGGTCCTTTGGGTTGGAGATGGATTGGAGCCTGCAAATTCTTTTGAGACACTTCATGACAACTGCCTGGAACCCTAATATTTTGAAGCTCCTATTGAACCCCAACAATAGTATTATTTGTTTCTTAATGTTAGAAAGCAATTAACACCATTAACATATACAGAAAGATATTGATGGTACAGTAGATAGAGCTCTAGCTACGACACCAGAAAGACCTAAGTTAAAATCTAGTCTCAGACACTTACTAGCTGTGTGGCTCTGGACAAGTTACTTAACCCTGTTTGCCTCATTTTTCTCATCTGGAAAATGACTTAGAAAAGGAAATGGCAAACCACTTCAGTATCTTTGCCAGGAAAACCCAAATGAGATCAGGAAGAGTCAGACATGACTGAAATGATAAAACATGAACAAAAGTACAAAAATATCACCTTCCCCTCATTTATAAAAATTAAAAAAAAGATATTATCTCTCCTCTACAACTTTGATATATGGGGAAAGTGAAGTCAGACTTAAAACAGTTGCTACTAAATTGCAATCCCATCAAATTACCTTCCAACAGCAGCATAGCTGCTAAAGGAGTTTCTCCCTTTCCTTCAGAGCATTATTATATTTTGGATAAAGTCTTTACTGCTTTGGATCATATAGGTCATTGCTACACTGCTCTCTTAACCCAAAACTTAACCTTTTCCCTCAATGCTAAATTCAAGGAATAGTTAATATTCAGGAACATCATGAATAAAACATTATAAAATCACTGAAGATGTAATTAGAACTGTATTTTGGAGGGCTTGAATGTCAGGCATATGATCTTGTATTTAATCCAAGAAACAATAAGGAACCATGGTAAGATTGATTATCAGTGAATTATTTGGCCAGAATTGTTCCTTTAAAAAGCTTTTCTTTTCATCTGAATGAAAGATGCATTGATGAGGAATGAAAATAGAATAAGCGAGATCAATTAGAAGAGTATGATAATCCAAGTGGGAGGTGATGAAGGTTTTAAGGTGATGGCAATGTGAGTGTAAAGCAGGGGATAGCCGAGATATGATGTGGAAATTGAATTGAAAAGAGTTGGATTTAATGAATAGCAAGTTTTATTCTGGAAAAAGTCAAGGATTCATATAGGATAGAACCACTTATGTGAATGTTATTTGAAAGAACACAAAATTGAGAATCAAGAGTGGGATACTAGACTGGACTTTTCTGCCAATTCACTGAGAGACTCTACTTCTCTAGGTCTCTGCATTTGTGTGTGTGTGCTGTGAGAGCATACCCATCTGGGTGATTAATTTCATTAGTATAGGAGACTCCCAGTGAGGAAACTCCTTCTACCAATATTAAGAAGCATTTTTTCTTCAATTTAAAGCTTTAGACAAGAGCCTAGGTCACTGGGAACATGACTGATTTCCTAGGGCATAAAGCCAGTAGATGTCAGAAGAATCCAGCTTTTCTTTTCTTTGAAATCATCCTATCTTACATCATGATGCATCTCTACTATGCCATCCCTACTGTTTTTTTTTTTTTTTTTAACTCAACAAGTAATAAAAATCACCCCAGTCTTTGACACAGTTAGCTTCACTGCTTTATACTGATACTCTTAAAACACACAGGGAAATAATTACAAATTACTCTGTGGTCAAATATTTTAATTGGTAATTCAGGCCTGACAGCAATCACTGAAATCTATCTAGGCAGTGCATTAAGCATGTACTGATAAACAAGGAAAAGGCACATTCTCCTACTCTGATGGAAGGGAGGCTAATGCAGTGCAGAACCACTGAGCCAGTAGAGAGCCCAGGTAGTATGTACCTTGCTGAATGCATTCTTTATGGCCTAGTGCCCCATCTTTCATTAAGACTGGAATTACTTTTTTCCCCACCCCTGAGGCAATTGGGATTAAGTGACTTGCCCAAGGTCACACAGCTAGGAAGTGTTAAGTTTCTGAGACAGGTTGTCCTGTCTTCAGGGCTGCTGCTCTATCCACTGCATCACCTAGCTGCCCCAAGATTGGAATTACTTATTAACAAGGATTCTAATTTAGATCAGGAAGCTGTCAAAAATAATCAGTATAGAAGCATTTGTTAATCACCCACTCTGTTTCAGGCAAATGAGAGGAGAAAGATTTGTTTCTCCAATCTGATTACACAGAACAGGTGGGATGACCACTTGCTGAGGTGGAGAGGCCATTGAGCCCAAGTCTTCATTTCTAAGAGGTTAAATGATTTACCTAGGGTAATATGGCTGCTAAGTATTTGAACTTGGGTCTTCTTTATTGTAAATCAGGAGGCAATTGGTGGCTTATTTGATAGGGCCCTAGGTCAGAAATCTGGAAGATCTGAAATCCAGCCTCAGATATTTATTTACTGTGACTCTCATAAACCAAACATAACAGAGCCGGTGCCTTATTTATTGCCCCACCTAGCTGCCCCTACACCTTGTTATTTTAAAAGTATAACAAATATATTTTGTTTTCTGTGTTGTCTGCAAAGACCTTAGTATAAGTCTTAAGAATTTCTAATTTACTATCTAGAGTGAAGTATGCAGAAATCAATAGTCATTTGCCAACAAGTTGGTGAAACTCACTCTGGAAATTTTAATTATTTTAAGGCTCTCTCTATTTAAGGAATTATTTCATAAGAAATGTCTGCACATGTTAACAGACCAAGGTAGAATTTATTTTAAGTCTTTAATGAGATATATGAATAGAATCAACTTCAGTAGCCTCAAATAAGGTCATATAGACACATCCTCTATAGAAAATCCAAGATAAATTTTGGATTGAGTTATAAGTAATCAGTTTTCATATAGTGTACACATGATACAAATAAAATTTGGAGGGGAGAATGAAAATCTTTTTATAGAATTTCTAAGTATGAGCTTGTTTATTCATTCATTCATTTTTTTTTATTATTATTATTTACTGCTGAGGCAATTGGGGTTAAGTGATTTGCCCAGGGTCACATAGCCAGGAAGTTCTAAGTGTCTGAGGTTAGATTTGAACTCAGGTCCTCCTGATTTCAGGGCTGGTGCTCTATCTGCTACACCAACTAGCTGCCCCCTTGTTTATTTATTTTAGAAAAAATACATTGAATAATATATTCTATATTTTTCTTCACAAATAAAAGTCAAGTTTATTGGATTTTATTTATAAATATTATATATTAATATTTTAATGGCAAAATATTTAACTCAATGTTTGAGGCACCTTTCCCATTTATAGGATCACCAACAGTAGTTCAGCAGTATTGCTATTTATTTGTTGTTATTTACTTGAATCTGATGAATTGAACTTCTTAATGACAGATAGGCACTCTCTTCCTATTTCTCTATTTACCCCAGAGTTCCTAGAACTGAATTGTAGAATTGTAAGGCACCATTATGATAACTTCATCCATATTTACTAGCTTTTTCAGAGGGAAAGAAAACCATCTGGGTCTCTTCTACAGTTTTTATTTGTGCATGGAACGAAGGTTTGGAAATACATTTTTGTATAGATTTTAAATTGGTAAATAGTGTAATTATGTCTTATCTATTATAGTCATCTCTTTGTAGCTTACCCCCTTGGTAAATTATAATATACATGAAATAGGGGATCATGTCCTATCTAAACTGTATTTCCCCAGACCCTAGAACAATGCTCTATGAACCAAAGTAAATTCTGGTTGAAATAATGAATATATTTCTAAGTGTTTAAGTAAAAAACATATATAGGATACCAAATACCATTCAGAAGCTATCATTTTTATGTTCAACATATTTTAAAGACAAAATTTTAAAAATTAAAGTAGAATAATTTAAAAGAGATTTAAAAATAAATTCCTTATATTATATGCAGCTGAACTAATAAAAGAAGCAAATGAAAGTATGGAACATTGTTGCATTTTGTCATCTTTGTTCTTCAAACAGCTACTGTTCTCAAGAGATATAATTCGGCATAGTTAAAAAAAAAGAGTTGAGTTTGGGGTCATCAAACACCTGAATTTGTCCCTCACCTCTACTGTTTTCTAGCTGTGTGACATTTAGTGTCTGCTTTCTCATCTACAAAATAGGCATTATATCTGTATTATCTATCACACAGGATTATTGTGAAGAAAAAATGAGATAATGGATTTTTTAAAAAGTATCTTGCATGTTTTAATTGGCAACATCATTGCCAGCTATTATTATCACTAAGTTATGAAAATGTAAATGATACTACACTACTTTTCTCCCACTAAGGTAGTAAGGTATAATAAAGTAGATCAAGTACTACACTTTAAATAAGAATCCTTTGGGTTCAAATTCTTTTTATCCAATAATTGAACCTTGAATTCCATTGTGATCAATGTAAAATTATGAAATGTAGTTTGAATCATTAAATGTGATACACTGAACTTAGTCAACAGGGCACTAGTGAACCAACAAGTCTGAGGGAGTAAATCCTTGAATTGCCTTTAAATAGTATTAAATTAACCAATATTTTTACATATTTAAGATACATCCCTTTTTCTTTGCCCAGATTTCCTTATACTACAGGGGAATGAGCTCTTATCTTCTCTCAGATTTTCCAGAAATTCCATAAAGGTAATTTGGGACTTAGCCTAAATTTTCAACATGAAACTTTCCTAATTGCTTTAAAAATAGTTTAATTTGGGAGACTGAATGCTCCCACATAAATATGTAGTAATTTGGTTTAAATAAGTGGTGACAGACAATATGTCCTTTAATGTTCGTACAACTGATAGGGCATTACCAATATATCAAAAACCTTGCACAGAAGAGGCAATTAATAAATGTTTTAAAACTAAATAATAATGGTAAAAAAAAGTAGAAATGAGCAATTAAATTGGCAAATTAGACAAAACATGGTAGTTTTGCTGTCTTGATTTAATAAATCTTTATCTGGCAACGTTAAAACTGCAAATGAAGATCCTGTCGCCTCTGGAAGCTATTTTCTTTTCGGTCTGTCAGCTCTGTCACCTTTCGAAGGTCACTCTTTTTAGAAAATCCTAGTTCCTAGTCTTCTAAAAAAGAGATTAATTCCAAGTGTCTTCCTCTTTGACCTGACTGGTAAAACATTAATTCCTGAAAGTGACTTCCACAAAAATATATTAGAAATATTTTAGAGGTTTAAAATGTTCTTTATTTGAGAAATCTTTTGAAATGGATAATATTGAAATGTTTGTATACCCTAAATTTACTTTTAAAATGGGAAATAGTGAGCTTATTTGTATTTGAACTAATGAGAATACAAATGATAACATAGGTTTGGTTTTTTGGCTTTTTTTTGTTTTGTTTTGTTTTGTTTTTTGTGGGGGGCGAGGGGGGAGTTGAAGATCCAAATAGGATTTTTGAATATGGTTATTCTTATTTATTATAACCAAAAATTATAAATTGAAATTCATTAATCTGAAAATATTTCCCATCTATTGAGACTGTACACAGAGATAATAGTGAGGATTAATGTAGACATGATATGGAGACAGGATCATAAAAGATATGCTTCTTCAGCCTCGATCAAAAGGAGGTCTAATGGACAGTTATAAAACATTAATTCAAAAAAGAACAAAATTACCCTACATTCTTAAAGTTGGGAGACCATCTACAATTCTAGTACAATTAATTAAAACATTTAATCCCTTGAAGTCGTTACATAGATTCAAATTTGTATTATCTGAATTTATAAATATGTAAAATATGGTAATTGACTCCAGACCAATAAAAATATACAATGTGAAATGAAATAGTGGGATCATGTTGGAAAATTAATTATTCTTATTAATCAGGACCTGGCTATAGTCCAAACCTCTCATTTCATAGGTGAAACTCCTGAAGTTATAATTTTCCTTATATCATATGATTTCTTTATTTGTGTGAAACAAATAAGACTGGAATCCAGGTATTCTGCCTTTCATTCAAGGGTTCACCTATTATACAAAATTTTAACTCTGAAAATGTTTCTTCTACAAAGATTAATCCCTAGCATTAAGACAAAATAACCCACCTTCCCTCCTTTCACTTATTCTTCAGTGGAAACCTTTTAGAAATATGATAAACAAAAGGAGTGAATGGGGAATTTAGGATACCTTGGCAGGTGAGTGAAGGAGATAATTTTGATCAGGGAATCTTTTGGGAACTCTTTAGTTTTACTTTATAAATAGCTGCCCGATCTACTTTTTCATCTCTAATCTCTTCTGATATCACATAGAAAAAAGTGTCTAGTTCACACTGTCTATTACATATCTCTGGGAAATCTCATCTTGAAAAAATAAAATAAATAAAACAGTAAGGGCTTCCTGTGATCTTTCAAGGAAATGAGATTTGTTCTAATCAATTTCTTAAATTATTTAATTAAAGTTCTAGAAGGGATTATTATAAGGATTATTATGTTATCTAAAACAAGAAATGTCTTAGATAGCTTTTCATAGTTCCATAACAGTGAAGGTCTCCATGCTTAAAATGTTTTCTTAAGATGTATAAACTGGCTATGAGCAAAGCATTACATTCCCTACCATAGTCTATTCAATTCACCAAACATTTACTTAGCACACTCTCTACAAGGCACTATTTATATTGTGCTAGTTACTAGTGCTACATTTAGAAACAGAATATTTGTCTTTAAGGAGTGACAAGTCCAATAGGCAAGATGAAATATGTACCTAGGTAACAATAATCCATTAGAAAATAGTAAATGAATAGGAAATCTCACATGGAGTGGCCATAGAGATTTAAGGAAGAAGGGAACACTTCTAGATGGGGGATCAGGAAAATCTAAATGAAACTTTGAAGAAAAGGAAATTTTAGGAGTCAGAGAAGACATAAGTAAAGATGTGGAGGTAGGAGAAAATAAAAGAATTGGAAGACAGTTGGTTCACAGAGCACATGTACATTAACATTCTCTCTTACAAACACACAGAGATACCCTTAACACATGCACACATACATAAGGAGACACATGTAAACACACAGACAATGGGGAGCCACTAAAAGTTTTTGAGCAGAGTGGTGACAACAGAATTGTTGACTAAAGACAATTATTTTGGAAGGAATATAAACAGTGAATTAGAGGGAGAAATAATGAGGTGTAGGGAAATCAGTTAGAAAGCTGTGATAGGCAGGCAGAAAGCTACAAGGACCTGATGTAAGGTTGTAGCATTAAAAGAAGAAGTAGGCACTTATGTTAGAAATATTTCAATAAATATGAGAAAGTAAAAGGAGGCAAAATGTACTGCAAGACATAGAAGTTTAAGGAGTTTGTTGACAATAGTGTGGGACAGTAAAGGAAATAGAAGTAGGGGTGGGAGGAAGGAAATAGGGTCATCATAAATTGTTTTCTTCTTTCACATTATTTGTAAATGCCAGGTAGATTTTAATGTCATGCTCAATTAAACTAATCATGATACTTATTTATCTTTTAATAGTTAGATTTCATTTGTGAAAACATCTGCATAAAACAAAATATAACCAAAAAATATTCTATTTTAGCTCAAATGTGAGCTGAGGAAAAAGAAAAAAAAATTACTCAGGAGAGATCTATGTATAGGTAAAGACAAAGCTAAACAATAAAATTTTTAAATGGCCTCAGGGTCTTAGTTGGATACCAAATCAATGCCAGTCAACTATGTAACTTAACGGCTAAAAAAACTAATGTAGTCTGGGTTGCTTTGATAGAAGTTGTGTGCCCAAAGCAAGTGTGTGATTTGTTCCACTGTGTTCTTTGATATTCAGACCATACCTGGAACACTGAACTCAGTTCAAGGCACTGTGCTTTAAGGGTAGATTGTGAAGTGGGACTGTGTCTAGTGGAAGGCAACCAATATGGTAAACAATCCAGAAATCAGATTATTGAAAAAATAATTGAAAGAATGGGAGAACTAACTGGAGAAGTCTTAGAGGGAATTATCAATTAATTGACTGATCAATGATCACAACATGAAATAGATTTATTCTGCTTAATCCTAAAAGGCTGTACATAAGCTTGATATAATGAAATCTTCATAAAATTAGTTATATAAAAATGGAATGGGCTGCCTTGTAGGGCAGAGGATTTTCCCCTCGTCTTCAGGGTGGACTAGGTGGTTTCTTGGTTTCTTTCAATATGAATTTCAGTGATTCTGTGAAGAATTGTATTTTTTGTATTTTTTAATCGTATTTTTTAAAACCTGATTTTTAAATCTTCTTTATACTCGGGTAAAATATGCCTTCTTGGAACTTCCAACCATTGCTTCTATTCTTGTCCTTGAGAGCTACCCAGAATAAGTATATTCCCTTGTTTACAAGAATACTCTTCCCCTCTTTCCTTTCCATCTTTACAGTGTTTTTATACTTTGCTTCCCACAATGTACTTCTCAATCTAGTGACACTGACATGGTCTTTCTTGTACAAGATATTCAAATATATCAACTCTGCAAAATTTTATTGGCTGTCCCCCATCTCAGTGAGGGAATTCTCTCCATTTCAGTGTTCCGGCTTTCTTGACTTCTTTTATGTTCCATAAAATATTGCCTTCTATAAGAAGCTTTTCCTTATTCTGCTTAATGTTAATTCCTTCTCTCTGTGGTTATTTTCAATTTAGCCTGTTTATAGTTTGTTTTTTACAAAGTTGTTTGCATAATATTTCACCCTTTAAATCATGAACTGATTCAGAGATGGATTTATTTTTCTTGCCTTTCACTGTATCTCCAGAACTTAAAACAATCCTAAAACCTAATAGATAATTAGTATGTTTGTGAATTTGACTACTTGGCTCTCCAACAGTATGCTATATGCTATTATATAACTTTAAAAAAATTGAGAACCACTGGCCTAGTCAGTCAGTATTAATTGAGACATAGGTTAATGGGTTATCAAATGCTTTCAATGAGTAATTGAACTACTATATTTATTTGATGAATTGAATTATTAATCCTTCTTCAAGAAGAAAAAAAAGCAAGCGTGTTTGAAGCGATGGTAAGGAGATGACAAGATGTTTACCCTCGCATATTTGAAGTTATCATGTCCCCAACAGCTATCATTTATTTTTGTGTTTTTTGTCAGTTGTAAAAAACTCTACTTTCAAACTGAACACTGATATAATTATTTCCATTTTATAGATAAAGAAAATGAATTAAGGATCATTAAAAAGGTTTACTTAGATTAGAAATAAATATACCATAGTTTGAGTATGGTCTCTATGCATGAAGAATAGAGCTATTAAAGTTAATGGAATAGAGTAGACTGGTTGTATTCCATCATTCTTCCACAATACCTCTCTCTGAGTAGGCATTTTTCAACTCATTTATAGGCCTAAGTTGGTACTTAAGATGGCCTCATGAGTCTTTCAACTAATACATGAGTCCAATAGTAAGACAGACTCGTGGCAACCAAAACTCCTGTTGCCTTCCTGAAAGAATACTAAAGAAGTATAGTTAAATACAAAGGAAAGGATAAGTGGGTAGTGGCAATTTTCTCTTGAAGGAAACATCCTCTTAGGCTCTAAGTAATGAATATATTGAACCCTCTTCTTTTTTTCTTATATAGTAAATGATGCTACATTCACAGTATGCATTAATAAAAATTATACATAACAGCTGAGAAAGAACAGCCTTTTCAGTTCTTTGTGCATTTATGTTACAAAGTGTCAACTAAAATATGTTCATTTCTTTAGGGAAATTCATTGCCTCTGTGGAGAAATTTAAAATAGCAGTTTTTTTTTTTTTTTTTTTAATATCAAGGAATCTCTGTCTCTTTTTTTTCACTCTCTCTTTTTCTCTGTCTCTCTCTCTCATTTTATATTTCTTTCTGTCTGTCTCTTAATCATTTTATTTCTTTGTCTCAATTTCTCCACAGTGTTAACCATGATATAACGTTAAATGTATAATAACTAATCCCAAGGAAGCATATTTTACCTTTAATGACTTGGTTTTTCAATTTCTACATACATATATGTGTGTACATATAATATATAGCTTATATGTATGTTTGGATTGTTGTATCTTTGAAAAAAAATTCCTCTCCATGTGAATCTTCATATAGATTTTATGGATATTATATATATACATATATGCATGTATATATACATATATAGGCAAAAGTGCTTATGCTTGCATATATGTATATACAAAGGTCATGTATTTGTTTATGTTGTTGTATGCACATGTATAAACATAAAGTATAAACATGACCTACATGCATATTTATAGAGATGGCAATTTAAAAATATATATGTATGTGTATATATATGCGAATATAAATATGCATACTCACATATATATGTAGTACAACAATAAAAATTTATGTTACAGATACTTTTTTCATCTCTTAAGTATTTAGAGAATCAACAAGGAATAATGGAGAGGAAACTGGTGTTTTCAGTCAGAAAAATCTGGGATCAAGTTCCATCTCTGACATAAATTGTGTGACCCTTAAGTTTTTTGACTTCTCAATGACCTAGGGAACTCTAAAACTTCAAGTTTCAGAGAATGTGCTGAACTGAATTGGTGAAGGAAAATTTCCTACCTGGGAATTCCTGATACATTATTAAAATAACAGATCGAATCCATATTGTAACATTTATCTAAATTTTATCTACAGTTTAGGTGAAGTATATGCAGAAAGCATTTTTCTCATTGCCAAAGAATCCATTCTTGGGTTTCTTTAGATATAGATATCTTAACTTTTTAAAATTTTTTATTATATCTGTCAAAAAAAAAAAAAAAAAAACCTCTAAAAGAAAGCTGAAGGTACAATAAATTGAATTCTGGATCTGGAATCCAAAAGATCTGAATCACATTCAGTTTCAGATTCTTTCTCGTTGTATGACTCTGGTTAGGTCACTTAACCTCACCTTCACCTTCTCAAGTAAAAAAAGGGGATAATAAATGTACCTAATTTGTATTGTTGTTGTTAGGTTCAAAAGAAATAATATTTGTAAAAGTCCTTAGTAAGTGCCTGGCACATAAGGAAATATTTATTCCATTTGTATTACCTTCCCCTTCCAAAAAATGTGAATCAATAATTCTAAAATTAACTTTTCTTTAAAAAGTGGTTTTGAATGCACTTTTCCTCTCACTTGCCCTGTTCACATTTTTCAAAATTTGTTCTGGGCAAATTGGACAATTACACAAAGAAGGAATAGCTAACTCTACACACAGTGGGATGTCAAGCATATGAGAAACTGATCTAGGTATTTTGTTGTTTAGTTGTTTTCAATCTTACCTCACTATTTGTGATCCCTTTCAGGATTTCCTGGACAAAGTACTATGAGAGTATTTTACCATTTCCTTCTCCAGCTCATTTTATAGATGAGAACACTGAGACAAACAGGGTTAAGAGACTTGTCCAGATTCACATAGCTATATTTGAACTCATAAAAATCATCTTCCTGACTCCAGGTCCTACACTTTATCCACTATACCACCCAACTGTCTCTACTAGATATTGTTAGACATTTGTTTTGAAAGGAATATTGAGCTTCTATTGGACAGGTTTAATGAGTCTGCAATATGTATCAGTTAAAATAGGAATAAACAACAAACATCCATTAAGCTCATACTGTTTATGTCAGTATTGTAAAGCTCTAGGGATTCCACTAAGAAAATACAGGCCCAGCCCTCATGTTCTTACAATCTAATGAGGAAAAACAGCATACAACAGGAAACTAGGGGGCAGCTAGGTGGCACAGTGGATAGAGCACCAACCCTGAAATCAGGAGGATCTGAGTTCAAATCGGATCTCAGACACTTAACACTTCCTAGCTGTATGACCCTGGGCAAGTCATTTAACCCCAAATGCCTCAGCCAAAAGAAAAAAAAAAAAAAGAAATTAAAATGAGAAGGGTGAAAAGCCATTGAGGGTAGATGCTTGGGGATGTCAGGAGCAAGGTATGATTTTTGAGGAATTAAAATCAAGAAAAGTGCTGGTGTGTAATGAAGAGTTAGAAGGGATTAGAAAGTTCATTGCTCTACATTCAGCCCACCAATCAGAGGGGAGAGACAATTAAGGGATCTTTGGAGGCACTGAGTTGTTGTTCAGTCCTTTCTGACTCTTCCTGATTCCATGGACCCTAGCACACCAATACTATCCATGATGTTTTCTTGGAAAAGATACTTCACTATTTTCTTCTCCAAGATTAAGGCTAATTTATATACCAAAGAGGACCCATATGTGCAAAAATATTTGTAACAGCCTTTTTTTGAAATGTCAAGGAGCTGGAAACTGAGTGAATACCCATCAGTTGGGACTGACTGAATTAGTTATGGTATACGAAACTTATGGAATATTATCATTATATAAGAAACAATCAGCAGGATGATTTCAGAGAGTCCTGGAGAGATTTACACGAACTGATACTAAGTGGAGTGAGTAGAACCTGGAGAACATTGTACATAACAATAACAAGATTATACAATGATCAATTCTGATGGATGTGGCTCTTTTCAACAGTGAGGTGACTCAGGCCAATTCCAATGGTTTATTCTAGAGAGAGCCATCTGTAACTAGAGAGAGGACTTTGGGGACTGAGTGTGGATTATAATACAGTATTTTTACTTTTTTTTGTTATTTGCTTGCATTTTTTTCTTTCTCATTTTTTCCCTTTTTGATCTGATTTTTCTTGAGCAGAATGATAATTATGGAAATACATATAGAAGAATTGCACATGTTTAACATACTTTGGATTACTTGTCCTATAGGGGAGAGAAGTGGGGAAAGGAGGGAGAAAAAAAAAAATTGGAATACAGAGTTTTGCAAGGGTGAATGTTGAAAACTATGCATATATTGTGAAAATAAAAAGCTTTAAAAAGAAGAGTAGGACAAGCACACACACCGAAAAAACAAACAAACAAACAAACAAATGTGGATCCTGCTATACAGAGAATAAAAGTGGCTTGTGCAGGTTCACAGAGCTGGTCCACAGCAAAACAGGACTTATATTTAGGCCCAATGATGACAAAATCAATTTTCTTTCCATATTGTCATGCAACATTAGTCACCATGGCAATAAAGACTATAGAATGATTCTTGATTTCTAGGTAAACCTAATGAGAAATTAATCATTGTGAGAATTTTAGTCAGATCAGATTATTGGTGGTTGTAGAGTAGTTTCGATTCACTAGATTTGTGCCTCTCCTTCTGCCTTACCCATTAGCTTTATAATTAGAAAGCAGATGCTACAATGATCTTAAAACAAAGGATTACAAAAGATCAGCTTGTAAATCTTTAAAGTGTTTAGGAAAATGTTTAATAGATGAAAAGAGAAAAAAATATTTTGATCCAAACTCAGCTTCTCAATTGTACATTTGTACCAATTATTCACCTTAATGGAGAGAATGATTCAAATAAATATTCCAAAGGAACAAATAAGCTCTAAATTGTTCCTTTTGACTCAGATAGACTTTATATTTTATTTTAAATAATTTCAAAATGAATTTCCATTCTCATCTTGGGATTCAGGTATAGGTTAAATGGCAACGTAAGATACAATGAGTTTAAAAGTATTTATGAATCATTTGGAGATTATTTATTAGGAAATCTTTTAAATAGATTCAAAGCTTTTTCCAGAAAGAGAATTTTCTTCCATAATAATGGTGATTTAATTAAATTCACCAAGAACTTAATAAATTTGTACTGTGTACAGAATACTGTACTAGTTGGTAAAAGGAGGTAGAAAATTTTGATGAGACAAGAGCCTTCTTCCTATGTCTTTTACAGCCTAAGAGGAAGTGGGAAAAAATATAAAATTAATCATAATATTACAAGATAATTATATTAGAGAGTTGAATAATAAAGACCTTTATGAGGTCTGGAAAGAGGAAGGTTGTTACAAGGCAGAATAGGAAAGGCTTCATGAAAGCCACATTTAAATTGAGTTTATTCTTTTTCTTATTTTTTAAAATGGTATATTATTATCCCAATTGCATGTAAAACCATTTTAAAGATATTTTTAAAATTTTTGAATTTGAAATTCTCTACCATCTCTTCTCCCTAAGACAGCAATGTAATAGAGATTATGTGCAATTATGCAAAGTATATCTTATTTTTATAGCTTTTTATTTACAAGATATATGCATAGGTAATTTTTCAGCATTGACTCTTGCAAAACCTTCTATTCTAATTTTCTCCTCCTTTCCCCCACCCCCTCCTCTACATGGCAGGTAGTCCCATACATGTTAAATATGTTAAAGTATATGTTAAATACAATATATGTATACAGACCCATAGAGTTATTTTGCTGCACAAGAAAAATCAGACTTAGACATAAGATAAAAATAACCTGAGAAGGAAATTAAAAATGCAAGCAGACAAAAACAGAGGGAGTGGAAATGCTATGTTGTGGTTCACATTCATTTCCCAGAGTTCTTTCACTGGGTGTAGCTGGTTCTCTTCATTATTGAACAAATGAAACTGATTTGGTTCATCTCATTTTTTTTTTTTTAAATTTTTATTTAATAATTACTTTATATTGACACTCGTTTCTGTTCCGATTTTTTTTTTCCCTCCCTCCCTCCACCCCCTCTAGATGGCAAGCAGTCCTTTATATGTTGGATATGTTGCAGTATATCCTAGATACAATATATGTTTGCAGAACCGAACAGTTCTCTTGTTGCATAGGGAGAATTGGATTCAGAAGGTATAAATAACCCGGGAAGGAAAACAAAAATGCAGATAGTTCACATTCGTTTCCCAGTGTTCTTTCTTTGGGTGTAGCTGCTTTTGTCTGTCATTTATCAATTGAAACTCAGGTCTCTTTGTCTAAGAAATCCACTTCCGTCAAAATAGGTTCATCTCATTGTTGAAAAGAGCCATGTCCATCAAGAGAGGCCTCGAATAACTTCTAAAACTACTAGAATAGTAATAAACAAAATCCAACCCAATAGCACTATTGCTCACCCCCCACAACCATATAATAAAGACACCCCATTTCAATCCTGACCCACACAATAATTACTTAATGAATCAAACAACTCAATAGCCATAATAGAATTGATCATCATACTGTATTATTGTTGAAGTATATAATGATCTCCTGGTCCTGCTCATTTCACTCAGCATCAGTTCATGCAAGTCTCTCCAGGCCTTTCTGAAATCACCCTGCTGGTCATTTCTAACAGAACAATAATATTCCATAACATTCATATACCACAATTTATTCAGCCATTCTCCAATTGATGAGCGTCCACTCAGCTTCCAGTTTCTGGCCACTACGAAGAAGGCTGCCACAAATATTTTGGCACATACAGGTCTCTTTCCCTTCTTTAAGATCTCTTTGTTGCTGGATCAAAGGGTATGTACAGTTTGATAACTTTTTGAGCATAGTTCCAAATTGTTCTCCAGAATGGCTGGATTTGTTCACAATCCCACCAAGAATGAGTCAGTGTACCAGTTTTCCCATATCCCCTCCAACATTCCGCATTATCTTTTCCTCTCATCCAAGCCAATCTGACAGGTATGTAGTGATATCTCAGAGTTATCTTAATTGCATTTCTCTGATTAATAATGATTTGGAGCGTCTTTTCATATGGCTAGTAATAGTTTCTATTTCATCATCAGAAAATTGTTTGTTCATATCATTTGACCATTTGTCTATTGGAGAATGGTTTGATTTCTTATAGAATTAATTCTCTTTATATTTTGGAAATGGGGTCTTTATTAGAACTTTGGACTGTAAAAATGGTTTCCCAGTTTATTGCTTCCCTTCTAATCTTGTCTGCATTAGTTTTGTTTGTACAAAAGCTTTTTAGTTTGATGTAATCAAATTTTTCTATTTTGTGATCAATAATGATCTCTAATTCTTCTTTGGTCACAAATTCCTTCCTCCTCCACAGGTCTGACATGTAAACAATCTTATGTTCTTCTAATTTGTTTATAATCTTATTATTTTTGCCTAGATCATGAACCCATTTTGACCTTATCTTGGTGTATGGAATTAAAAGTGGGTCAATGCTTAGTTTATGCCATACTAATTTCCAATTTTCCCAGCAGTTGCAAAGTATATTTCTACATTAGTGATATTGTAAAAGAAATACAAACAAAAACAAGCATGAAAAAAATAAAGTGAAAATGGCATGTTTTTATCTGCCTTTTGACTATTTTTTCATCTTAGAACACTATATTGCTGAGAAGAGCTAAGTCATTCACAGCTGATTTTCAGACAATATTGCTGTTACTATGCACAATATTTTCCTAGTAACACTCACTTCACTATGTATCAAGACATGTAAGTCTTTCCAGGTTTTTCTGAAACCCTTCTAGTTCATCATTTCTCCTATCACAATAGTGTTCAATTATTCAATCATGACAACTTGTTCAGTATTTCCCAATTAATGTAAATCTACTCAGTTGTCAAATCTTTGAAACCACAAATAGACCAGCTTTTCCTTTTTTTTTTTTTTTTTTTTTTTTTTAATTATCGCTTTGGGTTACAGATCTAATAGTGTTATTTCTGGATCAAAGGATCTCCACAATTTCATTGACCTTTTGGCATAGTTCTAAATTACTCTCTACAATATGGAACAGTTTACAGCTCTAACAATAATGCACCAGTATCCCCTGCAATACTTATCGTTTTTTCTGTAATATTAATCAATCTGATAGGTATAAGGTAATATTGTAATGCCAGAGAAACTGAGGCAGGAGAGAGATTAGAGAGTTTTTAATATTTTATTAATGGGAGAGTAAGATTGACTGGACAGGACTCTTGTCTCAAATTGTCCAGACAGACAGAGATAAAGATACTGGGACCAAGGAATTCATGTTGGTCCCAGGTCTGGAGGAGACTATCATCTCAAAGAATCCAGCGTCCAGCATCCACAGCCAGCCGCCATTCTCCAGCAATGAATGGAGAATCTCTAACCTTTATATACCTTTTAGAGACAAAGAAGAGGGAAAAAGAGCGGGAAAAGCCCAGCTGGAAAAGACTATGATAAAGATGTCAGTGAAATATCTTGGAATACTTTAAGGGATGTTGTAAATTTCTCAAGGACAGAAGATAATCAGGAAGTCTACTCTCTTGTTTATCTTACTTGGGCTAACAATTTATATCCTTAGACTAATTGGTCCTCAGCCTTCATGGACCAGAGGGAGATTTACAGCTTAGGGGAGTAATTAGGGAGACTGAGACAAGGGAAACTTATACAAGGAAACTGAGTCAGGACAGTTGAAGAAAACTGTGGCATAACAATATCTCAAAAATTTTTTAAATTTGCATTTCTTGCATCAATAATAATTTAGAGTCTTTTTCCTATGATTATTGATACCTTTTATGACTTCATCAAAAAAGTGCCTGTTCAAATCCTTTGACCATTAATTAATTGGAGAATGGCTTTTATTCTTATAAATTTGACTCAGTTCTCTATATGTTTTAGAAATGAGGTCTTTGTCAGAGATACTGTAAAAACGTTTTCCTCAGCTTTGTGCTTTCCTTTTAATCTTGATGGTATTGATTTTGTTTGTACAAAACTTTTAAAATTTAATATATCAAAATTAAACATTTCATACTCCATTATGCTCTCTGCCCCTTGCTTTGTCATAAAATCTTTTTTTATACATAGATCTGACAGGTAAACTGTTCCATCCTCCCACTATTTTGCCCAGAGTACCACCCTTTGTGTCTAAATCATGTACTCATTTTGATTTTATTTTGCTATATGATGTCAGATGTTGATCTATACCTAGGTCACTTAGCAATCCAATTCAATTAACATTTTTAAATTGTCTATTGTGTGCCAGGTGTTGTTATAAGTACTGAGGAAACAAAAACAACAAGAATTGCTGCCTTTAAGGCTAAGATGACATAAAAGGAGGCTAGAAAGTAGGGGGTAAAACAGGACACTCTGTGTACTCAGCTCACGGACATCTTGTTTCATGGAAGGGATGCAATTGGAGCTGCAAATTGGAAAGAGCTGTGTGCAGTTTCTACCCTCTTTAATGGAAGGCATTGGGAGGGGTTTGTTTTTGTTCTCCAGTACTCTAATCAGAAGGAAGAGGAGGCTGAAGGAAATCTAGTCAATGAAGGTTTGAATTAGCAGCCTGATAGTGAAATTAGAAGTGCTGTTTATCTTGAGAGAGCTATCTTGCTACACAGAGTTGAAATCAAGCAGAATAGCAGATGCAGAATGAAATGATATAAGACAATCCTACATAACAGGGCTGTGACCTGAAATCAGTGTCTCTCTCCAAGCCCAGTATAATTCAACACTAATGTTGTGCTATAGATTCCCTTCCCCTAAACATTCCAGGATTTTTAGGTGAATGCAGGAAAGACTATGCTAGAAAATGCTAGAAAGCATTCTCCAAAACAAATTACAGCCTTCATAATCCACACTAAGGATTCTTCTTTTTGTAATTTCTCCTACTAAATTCAACTTTATGTATTGGCTGGAAAAATTGAGTTAGTCAGGCAAACATATCTAAAATTTGATCTCATAATTTTGATCCTACACTATAGTTATTCTGCCTTTCCAACATGGGAGCTAGTTTAACCTCAAAGTCTAGGATCCACCAAAATACCATGCCTTTTTTATATTCTACAGCTGGTTGGAACAAACTATAATTTAATAATAGGATTACATTAGTTGACCTCACATGTAAAACTCTTAAATTGTTACTTTATGTTTTTCCATATTTAATTTTATTATCCTAAACTCTAGGATAGTTCAAGGGTATTTTTGTATATTCGCTTATTAATTACTAAAATTACAACCTTAGCTAAAGTCCCAACCCAAGCTTATTTAATATTTTTCAACCGATAAGCTGTAAAAACCTTCTTTCTAAATAGCTGTTACCCATATCACTCTATATAAAGCCCTTAACCTCCTAAAATAAATATTAAAATTATTAGCCATTTAATCAATTACCAAGCAAATACAGATAAATATTTTTTGTGTGAAAATATTCACAACCAAAATCAGTTCAAATACTCATCATAATGGACAGATGATTTCTTTTCACTTGTGAAAGTGCCATCTCATACTGGTTCAGTGAAAATAATAAAGTCTCTTCGTTAGAATCCTCTTTGCAAAACCAAGATTACAACAGTTTTATAAAGAAAGCTCTTGCCTTCATTTTTCTAACTGTTTTCTCTGAATCTTTCCATACATGACAAGAAAAAAAAGTTTTCTTCAAATTTTTGTCTTATTTTTTCAAACCCCTACTATTTATTATCCTTTTCCTATGCTCACTCCTTAAAAAATTAAATTATCTTTTTAAACATTTTTAATAAAATAAGTTAAGATAGTTTTAACAAGAAAAAATTTTTCCACATCTTTCTCTTTTGTATTCTTCACAGATATTTTATTAATCTTCATGTGCAAAATTAACAATCATCTTTCCTTCCATCCCCACCCCCACTCCTACTCTCTGATAACTCAAGGAGAAGAACCTTATGAAATGACAATTACATACATCCTGGATTCTACCCTTGAAAAACTAATAATTTATACAATGTCTAAACAAGAATATTTTGAAACAGCTTTTATAATTCAAAATGATAAAGATTTGTTATTTCATTACTGGTCTACCCATAATGGACACCATTTTAGTACATTATCATTATGAGTTCTGCCTATAAGACCAACGTCAAAAAGGTTAGCTGGTAAAGTCTTTAGATGTAAAACTTCTCTAAATTTGACTAGGCTAGTGTTATTTTTTTTTGAGCCTGAATTCAAAAACTTCTATATCTTCTCAAAACCTGCCAAAACTAGTGATCAGTTGGTATATCTATATAATCAGAAACAAACATGAAGATTACAATGAAAGGAACCAGAGTCATTCTTGGGAAAATCAATATTCAAGAACCTCAATCCTATCGTCAGTAAAATGAAGAGAAAATTGTATAAGATAAGGTTGCTTTCATATCTTATGCTCTTTTGTCTATCATTATCATTAATTAACCAAACAATAATCAAAAATTTATTCATCACCTAATATGTGTCAGATAAGGGAGATGAAAAGAGGATGATGAAACAATCCCTGATCTCTGGAAATTTTACAATTTGAAATTAGCTTCCATCAACTCTATACATCTTGTATCTCCCTAGTTATTTATAATATTTTCTCTAATTGAATGTAAGTTCCTTGAGGGCAGGGAATATTTGTGCCTTTCTTAATAGCATCAGGACTTAGAGTAGTATTTAAAACATAGTCAATTCAAAGCAATGCTTGTTGAGTGATTGATGGGAGCAAAATATATTTTATCTATATGTGTAATATAGATAAAATAATATAATATAGAATTATCTACTAAAGGATCAGGAAAAGCATTGTATGGAAGTTACAGTTTGTGTTCATGACTAAAGAAAATTAGAGACCATAAGGGGAGAATGCTAAACAGAATAAAGAGCTGGCTTCCTTGACTTAAATCTTCCCTTTTGGAAATTCTCTCTCCTCTGTTCTGATGTCTTCTATATGTCTTCTATACCCTTTATCTTCTGTCTAACAGAGAAAGAACAGACCTTCAGCCTGTACCCTATCCTCAGTCCTTTTTACTTCTCATTTTCTCTTAAAATAAAATTAGGATTCTAGTCTACTGACACTTGTTAGTGGTTTAAACATTTCCTAACCCCTGAGAATACTTGGACTCTCCTAGAGAAAAATTCAAAAAGCTAGAGATAATGGACAAAAGTTCTCTCCCCCTGACTGATTGGAAAGAAAACATATCTTTGAGGAAAGAGAGGAAATGGACCTTTGAGGGCTTTTTGAATTACACCAACCTCAAAGGCCTATTGCTCCTCCAATTTGGATTGTGGATACTCTGTATATTTTCACCATTTTAAAAAATTAAAAGCTAAATTCTAGAAATTGTTCTTTTTTATTTGAGGCTTTTATCTTCTTAACATCATCATTATCATTGATAGTCAATGTATCATCAAATGATAGTCAGGTACTTTTAATATATAAAGAAATGAAAATTTAAGCAAACAAGAACTTAATTTTTAGATGGGAAACCATAAGTATTGCAACCCCTTAGGACTCTGTTTTTCTTTTAAAGACAAATGTAGAGTAACTAAGATGCAGCTATATTAAGTTCCAAAAAAAAAAAAAAATTACATTGTATAAATAGTATCAGGAACCCAATGGAGAATATATAGCATTATCCAAAGTTGGCATATTAGTTGAGGTACAATTTTAGTGAAAGCCTTTTTTTAATTTGCCAGTATTTGATGCAGGAAAATAATTAGATTCTTTATTTGCTTTTAAATTAAGTTTCTATTTTTAATTGCCAACCTGCATCAACATTGAAAAGAATCACAGTATATTTAAGTCACTGACAAACATAAATAGAAAATGAGACTTTGAGCTAGGAAGAACTCTGAGAAAACTTACTATACTTATTATTATGTTATTGACAAAGTCTTGGGACAGACAGTCTTTTTTTTTACAATTGAAAATAAGTATATGGGGAAATATGAAAGGTACTATAACTGAAATCATAGGCCTTTTAATATAAACTTGAAACAGAGTGGAAGAAAATAAGTATAATAACACACATTTGATAAAGTACATGGACCCAAGGTAAGAGGAAAGAATAAGAATTCAAAGATTTCTGTTGGACCCATCTTTACCTTGCCATTTAGTTCAAACCATATTTTTAACAAAAATTCTCTCCACAATTGGTCTGAAAAATTAATTCTGTTTCTATTTGATGTCAAGTAAAGATAAATTGGAGATAATCCATAAATGAAAGGAATCTGCCATTACTGGGAGATTAATAAAGATTTCTGGTAAAAGATAGAATTAAAGGTGGGACTTAAAGTTTCCAGGGAGGCCACAAGGTCCCTTAATACTAGTAGTGGAACTCAAAAGTGGACTCCAAGTTGAACACATTTCAGTATTGTACATGTATCTATCAGGAGAGTTATGGAGACTTGATTTTTTTCCTCACTCATCTACTTGAATCTCTAAGGCATTTCCTTTATAGATACTATCTCTCACAGTGAGATCTCCAAATTAAGGCTAATATTGAATTTAAGCAAAAGTAAGTTGAGATTATCCTCTTAAGGTACTAAACCTTGGGAATCTGAGTTTTGGAAAAATGCAGGAAAGTCAACACCAACAATAATAATGATATGATAGAAAAGTTTTGAAATATCTTTAATTAGTTTGAAAAAATTCATTTAGGAAATAAATTTTATGACATATATATAGCACTGTAATAAATTATGTGTATTCAAAGAAAGAGTATGATTACACCTGATAACAAGGAGTTCATATTCAAATGAGGAAGACAACATACAAATAACTATGTGCATATGTCATACACAGGATAAAGTAGAAATAATCAACAGAAGAGAGGCACTAGAATTAAGAGGATTTGGGAAAGGTTTCCTGAAGAAAGTAAGATTTCAGTGGGGATTTAAAGGAAGCCAGAGGGCAGAGATGAGGTGGGAGAACATCCCAAACAAGAAGGATAACCCTAGAGTGGGGAGCTGGAGTGTCTTCTTCAAGGAACAGCCAAGAACAGAGTAGCTGTGGGGATGAAGGTGAGAAGAAGTAAAGTGTGAGATAGTTTGCAAGGTTGGGGTTGAAGCAGGTTACAAAAGTCTTTAAAAACTAAAGAGAAGATTTTTTTATATTCAATATTGAAGATGATTGGAAGCCACTCAAGTTTTTAATTAAAAACAGGAATGATATGGTTAGACATGCTGTAAAAAGATCACTCTGATAGCAAAGTCTATATGATGCTAGAATGGGGAGAGATTTGTGGCAGGGAGACCAGCCAATTATTTATTGCAATAATCTACATGTAAGATGAGGGCACATATCAAGGTTGCAGAGAAGAGAAGTAGACATATGTGAGAAATGTTATGAAAGTAAAATTGTCAGAATGTGGCAACAGATTGATACATGGACTGATAGAGAGAATGAGGAGTTGAAATCACAAGTCTGGGTTAGTAAGAGGACGATGTTACCCTTAGCAACTTTAGACAAATTTTCCAGAAACTAAGAAAATATATTAAATTTTGTTCAAGCCCTAAGTTGCTAACAACTGGGTATACAAAAAGTCAAAATAAAATCTCTGCCCTTAAAAACTTTACAACCTAATGGGAGAGACAACATGCAAACACATACATATAAAGCAAGGTGTAAATAGTATAAATAGAAAATAATTATCAGAGGAAAGGCATTAGAATTAAGAGGGTTTGGGGAAGGGTTTCTTTTTTTTTTAATTTACAAATTATTTTTATAGTATATTATTTTTGCTGTTACATGTAAAGATGGTTTTCAACTTATTTTTGTTATTTTTTATTAAAGCTTTTTATTTACAAAACCAAGATGGTCCAAGATGGATTGTATTTTCTCTCAAAGTGCAGGAGGCAGGAGAGCCACCAGGAGAGTCTCTATCTTGAATTCTGTCCCTGACTAAGTTTGTCCCCAGTTCTTATACTCTATTACAATTACATCATTACAGTATACTGAATATAAACCAATCATTATATCAGCAGGGAACCATTATTTGTTGTAAGATGAATCAATCATACTGAACTAGAGAACTCCTGCTAAACTAGATAATCATTGTTTTATCAATTCAATTAAGTTAACACCTTGTTGTAGGATTAAATCAATCATATAGAGCTCCTGCCCTTTACACATATGCATGGGTAATTTTTCAACATTGACTCTTGCAAAACCTTTTGTTCCAAATTTTCCCCTTCTTTCCCCCACCCCCTCCCCGAGCTGGCAGGTAGTCCACTACATGTTAAATATGTTAAAATATATATTAAATCCAATACATGTATACATATTTATATGATTATCTTGCTGCACAAAAAAATCAGATCAAGAAGGAAGGAAAAAAAAAACTGAGAAAGAAAACAAAATGCAATCAAACAACAACAAAAAGAATGAGAATCCTATGTTGTAGTCCACAATCAGTTTGGGGGAAGGTTTCTTGTAGAAAGAGGAACTTTAGTTGAGATTAAAAGAAGCCAGGGACCTCAAAAGAGGAGAGTAAGGTAAGCATTCCAGGAATGGAGGACAACCAAAGAAAATGCCCAAAACCAAAAGAGGCAGTATCTTATTAGGGGAAGAGCCAGGTTATCAGAGTCACTGGATCAAAGAGTACATATAGCTGGTAAGATGTAAGAAAACTAAAAGTAGGAAGGAAAATTTCTCCTAACTCTGACAATGGCCCATGCAATCTTTCCTGAATCATTTTTGGACTATCCTGTTACAGCACTCTGCCTCTAATGATGTCTTTCTCCTCATCCCTATCCCATACCTCATGGTGTATTTTTCCTTCTTATATTTAATTAATTATTTTAGGGTGCTTAAATCCTCTAATTATTTTAGCCTGTCAGTTAAAATCATACTTCTGCCTCAAGAAGTATTCTTTTTCTCCTAGTTAATTGTAAGTTTCATTAGGGAACTTGTCTTTTCCATTGTTAATTGTTAAAACTCCTTTCCTTGCTAACTGTGTGCTTTTCCAAATTTATTTCATATTTATCATTGCTGGCACTTTAATTTTTGCCTGTAATCTTTTATCCAAAATAAGCTTACCTTTTGGCAAAAAGAATAGCCAGAGTGAATTCTTCACATGACTGAATACCAACATTTGGTGCCTGCATTAATCATCATTTGGTGCTGAACCCTAAACCCATCATTTGGTGCTTCAAACTCTCTGGCCTTCTCCTTGATTAAAAGAAAAAATACATACCTCAATATTTTTATCTTACTCCTCAACTAAAGTGGGGTATAACCGGGAACCCAGAATATCTCAGGGTATACTCATTACCATTTGCTCACTTTGTGGTAAGTGATGAACCTAAAGCAGAAGATGCCCCCAAATGAGTCATGTCATTTTCTGAGGACAATTGTGTATCCTTACTTTTTTCTAAGACACTGGGTGAGAGGGAGAGATTGAAAATAAATAAGAAAATGCAGGATGTTGGGTTGAGGGGGGGAATTGTGGGGAGGAAGAAAGGAGAGATATTTTGAAGCAAACATTATTGTACATCACTTTTTTCTCTCTTTAACCATATGTCCCAAAGATGAGGGCTCTGCTTTGAGTGTAATGCTGGAGAAACTGAAGCAAGATAGAGATTAGAGAGTTTCTAATATTTTATTTGAAAGGGAGAGATTTGCTGGGACCAAATGGTCCCAGTTTTGGGTTTGGTCCCCAGGCTGAATGAGACCATCATCTCCAAGAATCCAGCAATGAATGTTGAATACAAAGATTCTTTTATAGGGTAACAGGAACAATGACATAGTGGAGGGAGGCACCTGGGATGGGGATGACATAATGGAAGGAGGTACTGGAAATGGGGAGAGGCGCTTGATATTCTAATGGTCTAATGATGTCTTATCCTATCAAACATTTTAATGATTAAGAGGGAAGGGTTATAGCCTAAGGCAGAGTAACTGAGGTAGGACAATTAGGGAAACTGGATCAGGATATTAAAAGGGAAGTGTGGCACAACATTAGTGTTCTCTGTCCAGTTCTTCCTGTTTTACCCAGTGAGCTTCTGTTATCTACTCTGGTCTATTTCTGAAGACCTTATCAAGAGAAATGCCTCCTATTGGAGATCCCCTCAACCAGTCACCCTGTTCACCCAAAAGCCTAACTTCTCTTAAACCATTTGGCAAATGTACCTTTGGCCATTCAAGCAACCCCTTTACTGTTGGCAATACTGTAATCACTAACCATTACTTGTTAGATTTATTTCCTCTAAGCTCCAATCAATTCACTTTCAAATGATGATCAACACTACAACATCCATTGGATACTGCTTCAACCAGCTTCTGGGATCTTGAGCTCATCACTCCTTTTAGTGGGACCCTCCTTACGAGGCAGACTCAGCCCTAGATCATCTTCCAGCTTGAAGCAGAAGTGGCTCCCGTGGAAGACCGAGACTTGCAGCCCTTGTCCCCAGAATTTCCTCTCCCCAAAACACAGACTGGGGAGAGATGATGGGTCAGAGCTCAGGGTCTGCTCAGAATTGCATATCTAGCTAAGAAATGTGGGGTAATAAAACCTCTTAACTGTTTCTCCTTGTCTCCAGTAAAAGACCCATTTTGATTTCTTCTCTGTCATTTTGTAAAAGCTACATTCTGACTTCTTATCTATCTCCTTCTCTAAATAACAATACTTGACTAAAAGATATCCTGGCTCTTTCTCTATCTCTATTCTACATAATAACATATCTGGAAGAAGCCTATCAAATTATTATCAGGCATAATCAAGTCCCAGACTATACTTTTTATGCACAATGGTTATAAGCATGGAACGCTTTTACAATCTCCATTGCCTATTTCTCCAAACTCCGGGAATCTTTAAACAATTTACCGATTAGCATATATTTAGAAAAGCTTGGGACCTGGTTTTCAAGGAGCATTTCATTAGGCTCTTCTTTGATCCCTTCCTTTGAGCTACCAAATTCTTCTCTGTAACTTCCTCTCCTCCCCTGAAGTTATATTTTCCCCATAAATTTGTCTATAGTCTACACTATCTTTGCTGAACCTCTTTTGGGTTAGTCTGACATAGTGTTCGGCCTCATTGTGTCTTTCTCTCATCCCCCAACATGCATCATTGCATCTCTTTCCTTTTTATAGCTAATTAACTTTTAGGATGCTAAACTCCTCTATGGATTTAGCCTGCCAGTCAATGATATACTCACACTTCATGGCATATTCCTTTGAGGAATTCTTCCAAACTCCTTTTCTTAGTAACTCTATTGCTCTCTCAAATTTATTTTATATATTTAACTCTCTTGGTGCCTATTTTACCTCTTCATTTTATTGGTAACCTCTTCTCCTAAATAAATGTCCCTTTTGACAAAATGACCATTGTGAATTTTTCACATTTATTTCAAACTATGAATTGCTATCCTGACTTCATCAATCTCAATGTTACTTATTTCCAAGTAAATTTTTGTTAACCCTCAATTAATAAATAATTATTGAGCACTGAACATATTTAAGACTGGTTGGTACTAGAACGATTCAGAAATTTAAGATGGGTTCTTATTTTGAATGCGGAAGTTCTAGAGCTCTCTAGAAATAGATTGGTGAGTATTTGTTTTTGACATTGAATGATGCTGAAGGGGTTTATATTTTTCTTCCTTTTATTATCCTCTGAATACCTAATAGCAATCTGCACATAGTAGGTAAGAAGTAAATATTACCTGATCGAAAGGCTATGCACAAAATGCTTCTGACAGGTAACCACTTTAACTCCAAAACTATACCACTTTTGATATTCTGACAGTTTTGTTACTTTCAGGTAAAAAGCCTCAATTAGTTGTTAATGGTCTTTGACACTTCTCTTTAATACCTGCTAATCTAACTTGTAACAATGAGCAGGTACCTAGGTAACACAGGATGAATACAAAAGCATGGCACGGTTCTATAAGAAAACTGTGAGGGTTGCTAAATCTTAGAATAAGCTGATGTTGCTAAGAAAGCTAAGAACTGAAAAAAAAAAGCTTTTAAAAAATGTTGACCTCTTTTATTTTTATATCACCTACATTTCTCATTATGTCAGTTTATGGGTTTGAGGAAAAACTTCAGAGTTGTTTTGATTTGGATTTTTCTTATTATTAACAAAAAGGATCTTTCATACAGTTTTAATGTTTTAAAATTTTTGCTATGAAAACTTTTTTTTTTTCTTTGCTAATTGGAGAAATGACTTTGGTCTAATATATTTTTCTTGGTTTCCAATAGATTTTGGATATCAGAGTCATCAGAAATATTTGATATGAAGATTTGTTTTTCCAATTAACTGCATTACTTTAAAAATAGATGAGTTTTATTTAAAAAAAAAAAAATCACCTAACTTTATTAATGCATCTTTCTCCCAAAGAGCAATCATAACAATTTTTTTTTATAACAGAGGAAGTTAAAAAATTTAATTAAAATCAGTATATTGAACCTATTTGATTTTATATGCAGTATCCACCATCTATGTTCACACGTTGCTGCAAAGTAAATATGAATGATAAACAATATAAATCTTCTTTGGGGTCATGTGTGGTCATAATATTTTATGAAACTTAATTTAGATTATTCTGTTTTTTGTTATCCTTTCCATTTACATTATTACAACCATGGTGTATATATTATTTTGTCCAGGCATGAGGTGATAAAGACCAACACTAGAATGGTGGCAGTAGCAGAGAAGGGGACATATTCAAGAGATGTGCAAAGGGGAAATCAATGGACTACAAAATGGAGGGAGATAAGATAGTGGAGAGTAAACAGGTCATTGTCTGAGCTCTTCCTGACTTCCCTTAGGTCAAACAGCAGATTAAGCCTCTGAACAGGTTTTGGAGTGACAGAATCTACAAATATTTGGAGTGTAACGGATTTTCAGGAGAAGATATTGTGGAAGAACTTTAGGAACCGTCTGTCTCAATTGAGTAGGGGGGATGCAACCCTGTGCAGGCACAGGGAGCCTCAGGGCAGAGAGACATCTCCATATGCTGTGGTATCTAGTGGGAGGCTCTTAGCCAAAATATAGCAGCATTGGCTAATCTGTTTTGATTCAAAAGCCAGTAGATAATGAGACTGACTAGCTGTGAGATCTAGCAAATACAGAAAGCAGATAGTGAGCCTCTGGATCCCAGCATAACAAGTGGGATTTCCCAGCATGGGAAATAAACTGGCAACATTGGCCCCAAGCAATGTAAAGTTACTGTTTCCTATAGGAAGAGCTTGGGACAATCTCTCCTTTTTCCTAAGAGTAGACTTGACCTTTTAAAAATAAGCAAAAAAGCAAAAAGAGCTCTGATCACAGATAGCTTTTAGGGAGACAGGGAAGAACAGACCTCAAACCCTTAGGTCACTAAAGTCAAACTGTCTCCAGATGCAACCTCAAAAAGTGATAGGGAGTTGCTCTCCAATTCAAAAGGCTGCCTTGGAAGAATTCAAAAAGGATTTCAAAAGAAGAAAAATAGGGAAAGAAAATGAGAGCTTTGGGAGAATAAATACATTGTTTCAAGAAAACCACTCCTTAAAAAATAAAGTTGGAGTAATGGAGAAAGAAAACAACTCCTCAAAAAAACAGAATTGGTTAAATAGAAACCGGGAACAACTCCCTAAAAATAGAATTGATGAAATGGGAAAAAAAATCCAATGGACAACAGAATGGATATAAAGAGTGAGATAAAAAAGGAGTCCAGAAAGACTCATAGGCTGTGAATTTGAGGGAGTGGATATATGTTGTTGTCCTCTGCAGTAATAAATAAGGTAGGAAACAGAGGGTGGAATAGTGAGATTAGAAGAAAAGACAATGAATTCTGTTTTGGACATGTTGAGTTTAAGCTTTCTACTGGACATCTAGGTAGAGATCTCTGAAAGGTAGTAGTGGATATAAGACTGGATGGAGGTCAGTAGAAAGTTTGGGACAACATAGGTAGATTTGAGAATCATCAGCATAGAAATGGAAACTAAATCCATGGAAGTGGATGAGATCCCTAACTAAGTCATATAGAGGGAGAGTAGAAGAGGTACAATGACAGAACTGTGTGGGATATATATGGTTAAAAGGCCTTATCTGTAAGAGGAAAAAAAGAGAGAAAGAAAGACAGGTTAGATAAGTTAGAGGAAAACAGAACAGAAAAAAGTAATAGTGTAAATTAAGATGAATTAGAAATTAGACAAATAGCCAAATCAAGTAATAATATGGCTTTATGTCAACTTAAAAGGAAGAACACAGGGGAATGTGACCCAAGGATCTATGTTTGGGACAGACTTGTTTAACATTTTATCTATGAATTAGATACATATTTAGATGGCAATGTATCAAATTAATTGTTATCCAATTACAAGGTGAAAATAAGGATAAATATAAAGTTTTATTCTTGGGCTAAAAAATTCATATATGAAAATCAAAATATAGTTAGGCAAGAACACATCCCAATGAGGTAAATATTGAGATACAGCAGCCAAGAAACTACTTAAATCTCTCTGAATCTTAGGAAGTAAGAAACTTGAGTCAAAGGATAATGAAAAAGACTCAAAAGTTTGAATATGAGAATCAAGAAATTATTCATATTTTGTCAAACACTGTCAGATACCTGAAAAAATATTTTGTGAAGTCTGCTAGTTTTTATTGACATATCTAATGTTAAGAATGAATATTTCTAATGCTGTTTGATTAAATGGATAAATGCATTTTGCAATTGATCTTATAGAATGAAGAATTACCTTTCCAGAGAGACTGATATGGAGGAGAATGAATTTCTTGAAATAATCAAAATCAGTTTTCTTTTATTCAAGTTGAGTATATTTTCAGCCGTAGTCATAAAAAATGCTCTGAATCATTATTTATTAGAGAAATACAAATTAAAAGAACTCTGAGGTATCACCTTACACTTCTCTGATTGGCTAAGATGACAGAAAAAGATGAGAAATGTTGAAGGGGATATGGGAAAACAGGAATACTAATACATTGTTGGTAAAGTTGTGAAATAATCCAAACTAAGCCCAAAAGACTATAAAACTGTGTATAACCTTTGACTCAGCAGTGTATATATGAGAGTAAAAGAATATTGTTCTTCTATAAAAATGATGAATAAGCTGATTTTAAAAAGGCCTGGAAAGATTTATATTTACTGATGCTGAGTAAAACAAATAGAACCAGGAATACATTGTAAACAGTAAAGCAAGTTTGAGAGATGATTAACTAATAATGAAAGACTTGATTCTTTTCAGTGGTTCAGTGGTCTAAGGCAATCCCAATAAACTTTGAATAGAAAATGCTATCTGCATCCAGAAAGAGAACTTTGGAGAATGAATATAAATCAACACATGTTATATTCAATTTTTTTTTCTCTCATGGTTTTTTCCCTTTTGATTTCTCTCCCAATAGATTCATAAAGAAATGTATATTTAAAAAGTTAATATACATGTATAACAGGAAAAAATAAAATTACTTAAAAATTAAGTATATTCTAGAAAATTAACACATAATTTTGGATATTTTGTTTTTCTTTGTTGCTTCTAGCATTCTTCTTCAACTCAAGTCATTGTATTAGTTTTCAGGTTGAGTTAAGATGTGGAACGCTCTATAATGCACTGGGCAGTAGTTTATTGTTTAATAATTACTCTATAAAAATATTCTCTTACTATTTGACCACATTTGGTAGTTCAATAAAATAGTGCCAAGCTGGATTTAGTTGAGACAAATTATAGTTATCTTGTAATTAAGATTCACCATTGTAATTATTATTTTAAAGATCTAGAAATTTTGGCTTCACAATTCAGTTAACCCCTAAACAATTCAATTAATTGGAATAGATGATTTCTTCTAGGATAGTATTAACACAAACACACACACACACCAAAAAAAAAAAAAAATAGAAAGAGGTAATGATGAGATTTATGTTAATATATACATCACAAACCTGATTTTATTCAAAGTAAAAAAAAAAAAAAAAACAACATGCAGTATATACAGAAAACCTTTTCTTGATGAATTTCTCCCAAATAGACAGATTTAGATGTTTCTATTTTTCTCTTTGATCTCAGTGAAATTTTACTGGTATGAGGAATTCTTGATGTGAAAAGTCCTTTCACCAATTTAGAATGGCAATAATTTGTAAAGTCTTAGTCAGTCAATATAAATGGCTTGCTCCTGGTCATACAACTATAATGTGTTCTAGGCAAGATATAGATTCATGTCTTACTTATTTCCAGGACAACATGCTATTTTCAAGCTATTATTCAATCATCAAATATTTATTAAATATATATGTCAGAGATATTGAACTAGTCATCTGGAATATAAAGACAAATATAAAACAGTGCCTTCTCTCAAGAAGCTTAAATTCTATCTGGAGAGACAATATATCTGTTATATGTAGAAATAATTACATAATTTCAAAATCTATGTATAAAATTAACAAAAGATATATATTTTTTGGGGGAGAAAATTAGTAGCTGAGAGAAGTGGGAAGGACTTCAGTTAGAAGCTAGTCTCAGAGCAGAGTTTTAAAGGAAACCAGGGGATTTCAAAAAACTGAGGTAATTACACACACACACACACACACACACACACACACACACACACATTCTAGGCATGAGAAACAGCCAGTGTAATAGCAAAAAGAGGACATGGAGTGTCAAGTGTGAGGAACAGCTAGAATGACAATCTGATCAGACAAATATGTGCTAAAAATGAAATAATATCTAAGATTTCCAAAGGAAGGTCAGGACCATCCTGTCTATCACTCTGTCTCTTGAAATATATGTGTGTTTTATAAACACACATTCATTTACCTTGGGAGTGTGGGTAGCAGAAAAAAATTAAGGCAATTCCATTCTATCTGCAGTTCCTTTATCTCTCCTTTGACTTTGTGTTGCCACATGCACTCTACCAACTCTTCCCCCTCCTCTCCCTTCTACCCCACCCCAATTGCAGCCAGCAATTTTCCTTACTAAAACAATAAAGACAATTTTATAGATTAGAGCAGGATTACAAGAGATAACTAACCTGGGGTCTTTACTGTTTCTTGCCTCCAATTTCCTCTTCTTTAGTATGAGCTAGAAAAGGAGATGGCAAACCACTTTAATATATTTGCCAAGAAAATCCCAAGTGGGATAAGGAGGAGTCCAGAACAATTGAAACCCAGTGAACAACAACAAAAGCAATATGCATGTCCCAGCACAGGATACTTGATCCTACCCTGGAATTTACCCAATTAAAACCTTATCCAATCCTGAGCTACACAGTACCTAATTCACATCCCATAAAAATTGAAATTTTTTTTTTCCTTTTATTCATGTGAGGACTCTTGACTCATGCTGGTGGGGTTCACCTAATAGCTAACTCAATAAACTCTTATTGGTTCCTAAATTTATAGCACTGATGCCTCAAACTTTTTAAATAGGGGGCCAGTTCACTGTCCCTCAGACTGTTGGAGGGACAGACTATAGTAAAAACAAAAACTTTGTTTTGTGGGCCTTTAAATAAAGAAACTTCATAACCCTGGGTGAGGGGGATAAACATCCTCAGCTGCTGCATCTGGCCTGCAGACCTTAGTTTGAGGACCCCTGTAAGGTAATGGTTTTGTTTTGGGGATTTGGGTTCTGGTTTGTGGGTTTGTTGTTTTGTTTGTTTGTTTTTGGTGTAGCAACACTGATAATCTTACCAATAATTGCTAGGGATTAATAAATTTATTTGTTTTTAAAGACTTTTTCAGGCATAAAGCAAAAACTGACAAAATATTCTATTCTAAAGGGAAATGTATTATAAAGAGTAAAATTTTAATAGAGGACTTTCTCAATATAACTGAATTTTCAGAGAACTGTTCTTTATCTTTTATAGGAAAGTCTTTAAAACACTTCAAAAAGACAATGAAGACCCATTTGTTAAGTGTTTTGAACCACCTGAATCAAAAGTCTTATATTGATATTAGCTGAATTGTAGGAACAATGAGGTGCAATCAAGAACGCTGATATTCAGAATTTTTAAAGAAGGAAATTTAAATTTTAAAAAAGCCACTTTGAAATGCAAGGGATGGAAATACAAGGAAATAAAACTTTTTCCACATGGCCTGAATTACATATTCTTTGGCATAGTTATAAAAACACAGTTTGGGATCAATTAAGTTTTAATTAATGTGATAATTGTGTTTGTTTTTTTAATTAAGCAGCTTTTAACTAAATTGAACTGCTTGTTTACAAAGCTCAGAAAAAATCAATATGTTTTGTTAACATTCTTTAGCATCTCAGGATTCAGCAATAATACAATCTCATTTCTTCTAGAATATTCAGGTGGTCTCTGGGTTTAACATAATATATTTATTTTGTGCTAGCTAAACTAACATAGCTTTACCCCATTTTGCTGGTGAAATTTCATATAACTTTCTTTTTTTTAATTTGCATATGATGAGCTAAGTAGATAAAGAAATTCTCTCCTGTATAAGTATATATGTATAGTTATATATACATAATTCATATACTTTACATATGAATACATATGTATATATATTAACATATGTTTATTTCCTTATTAGACTATTTATACATGCTTGTTTCCTTATAAGGCAGGTAGCTGCCTAAGGGATCAAATACTAAACTTGGATTCAGTAAGACTCATGTCCAAATTAATCCATAGATAACCTAATAACTATGTAAACTTAAGCAAACCACTTAACCTATCTTTAAGTTTTCTTAACTATAAAATGGAGATAATAACAGTAATATGTGCTTCATAAGATTCTTGTTAAAACTGAAAGATTTTATATATGTATATATATATATCTTTGAAAACAAAATACTATATAAATATTACCTTTATTATTTTTATTTGTACTTATATATTTATATATGATATATATATTTAAAAGAAATAAAAATACTCATTATTTTATTAGATTTAATAGTAATTACATGTATTAATGGAGTATCATGTATATAGAAAAAATGCAAAATTAAAAGTAGAGCAGAAAAGAAAGCACTAGATGTTAGGAATATTAAGGAAATCTTCTGGAAGAAGGTAGTATTTGAGTTTCATGTTGAGGCAAATGAGGTATTCTATAAAGGGTACCTGAGGAGAGAGTGAATTCCAGGAAGATAAACAATGCCAGTAAATGTACTCAGAGATAAGAGTTCCAGGTGTTCATTTGGATTATAGAATATGGAAAGGCAGTAATGTCCAATGAGATTGATAAAATAGGTTGGGGCCAGATTATAAAAAGCTTTATAAACTATACAGAGGAGTCTATATTTTATTGTAGAAGAAATAGAGAACTGCCAAACTTGATACATACCTAGTCAAATGTGAACTTAAGGAAAATCACATCATGAGGATTACCAAACTTGAATTGAATTGAGATTGGGAGACCAATTAAGAAGTAATTTTTTAAAATTTGGGCGAGAGATTGTGGAGCTAGCACTAAATTGATGGAATAGAGAAGAGGGAAGAGACGTGAGATGTTTTAAAAGTAGAAAAGATGAGATTTGCCAGCTAATTAGATGGATATGAACGAGATGAGGGGAGATCTTTCAAGACAGTTGTGAAAATCAAGTAAGGCTTCATCTACTTCAGAGTTTGAGTAGTCCTAAAGGACTTTGAAGATTGAGTCAAGGGCATACTTAAGTCCGCTTCCTGCTAACTTTCCATGACATCATTTTTTCCCTGTTTCAGTCAAATATGGGCAACTATGTACTTATTGGTCAAGTTCAATTTCTTGGGTAGTTCCCGCGTTTAGAATGTAAGATCCTCAGCCAATAAGGATGAGGGTCAGTGGTGGGTGGGGGTATTTGCTTTAGGGATTAAAAGTGTAGATCTTGCCTCCCACCATGCTTCCTCCTTTAGATTGTCTGCTTGAAGGGTGGGACGCCCTTCTCTTGAGAATGTATAATAAAGTTTGCTTTGCTTCTAGAGATCTCTCCAGCTTTTTTATTAAATGGTGACTCCTCACCATTTCTGAATCACACAGATATGTGAAGTGAAAGAGAATGAGAAGTCAAGGATAATACCAAAGTTATGAATCTAGGTGTCTGGAAAAATGGTGGTGTTATTAGCAGAAATAGACAAGTTTGGGAAAATAGCAGATTTTAGGGCAAAGATAATGGTTAGAGCAAAGATAGATAGATTGAGATGTCAACGGGATCTCCAGGTTTACATGTCCAATACCAAACTGGTGATATAGGACTGTTTCACTATGGAAACATTGGGACAGGATATATAGATCTTGGAATCATAGGAATGGAGATATTAGTTGAATCTCTGGAAGGTAGCATAGTAGATCATAAGAAATACTCTCAGTGAGGATGTTATAGATGATGAGCCAGCAAGCAAAACTGAGAAAGATGGTGAAACAAAAAGGTGAAATAGGAAAGAGCTGTCACAAAAGCCCAAGAGAGGATAAACAGGAGAATATGGTCAGTTGTGTCAAATGCAGCAGAGAAGTTAAGAATAGAGATTAAGAAAAAGCCATCACATTTGACAATTAAGCGATGATAGCTAACTTTGGAGAGAATAGTTTCAGTTGAAAGTTGAGATCAGAAACAAAACTAAATTATTCAGAAACGATGAGATGAGAGGAAGGGAAGACAAGGACTATGACAAAAGGAAGAGGATATGAGGTATTTCTTTTCTGGAGGGAACAGTAGGGGATTGAGAAGGTTTTTTTAAGGATTAGGGGGAAATGGTCTTGTTTAAAGGGACTAAGGCAGGAATCAAAGGATAGGGAAGGATTGAAAGAGAAGAGAGAATATTGAGAAGTTAGTCTCTTGTATAAAACAAGTGTCATGGGAACAAAGGCTCATGTAATGGAATTATAATTGGCTATAGCAAAGAGAAGGGAGACTCAAAATCAGATAAAAAGAAATGATAAAGCAGTATGATTCCTCAAAAAAAAAAAAAAAAAAAAAAAAAAAAAACGGAGAGAAGAGGATAGATCAGCACAGTGGATAAAGTGCAGGGTAGGGAGCCTGGAAGACTCATCTTCCTGAGTCCAGATCTATCTTGAGACACTCATTAGTTGTATAATTCTGGGTAAGTTACTTAACTCTGTCTCAGTTTCCTCATCTGTAAAATGAGCTGAAGAAGGAAATAGCAAACTACTCCAAATGGGATCATGAAGAGACAGAAAGGACTGAGAAATCCTGAACAAAGAGAAGATTCTTATCAAATGTACCAAATTTTCTCACTAAAGGAAGAGGTAGAAATGACTTCTGGGAGCCAAGATGATGTAGCAAGCAGTAATCATATAACCTCCCATAATCGCCTCAAAACAACCAAACAATTCTTTAAAACAAATCCTGAAATAGCAGAACCAGCACAAAGAGAGGGTGAAACAATTTTTTAATCCAAGAAACTTGGAAGATCAATAATAAAGATCTGTCTCACTAAGATAAAAGAAGAGCAGAGCCCAAGACAGGAAGCATCACAGCAAGCTGGCAGCATGCCCCATTCTTCAGCAAACCAGTGGGGGATACAGAGTCCCTGTGGTGGAGTAGACAATGCCAGGATCTCCCATGTGCTTCTGTATAGCCATGGGAACAGGCAAATTCCAGCTCTGAGAATCATCATATGCTTCAGAGTAACTATGGGTAAAAAGAAGCAACCAGCAGTCAGATCTCCATGTGCTTCAGCATAGTCCCCAGGCCAACAGAGAGAAGCCAACCCTACAAACAGATAGCTGCCAATGCTGGGTTCCTGCCTCATGCTTCAGCATAGCTCTGAGCAAGCAGGCAGCCATGAGGTCAGACTACCTCAGTATAACCCTGGAGAAAGGCAGTAATATCCCACTGGCCTTGGAATACCCCAGATATCAGCCCCAGGATACTGGTTCAGCACCAGGTAAGGTACCAGATCTGGACCAGGAGGACCAGCCACCCCTCAAGCCATCCTTTCAGCCTTACACCAGACACAAGGGCCCCGAAGACTGAAACAGCATTCCTTCCACCTAGAAACAAAGCTTAAATTTAAAAGAAAGGGAAAAGGCCAAAAAAAGAATCTGAGCATAGAAAATTATGATGACAGAGAAGATCAAGACACAAACTTGGAAGAAAACAATAATGCCAAATTGCCTATGGACAAAGAAAAACAGGAAGTAATCTCAAGCCAAGAAGAACTCATGGAAAAGCTCAAAAAGGAACTTTAAAATAAAAAAAGTGAGGGAGAAAAAAATGGGGAAATAAATTAAAAATTTAAATGATGCAAGATAATAGATTTTCAAGATTTTAAAAGACTGGAATTCAACAAAAATATTGATCTTTAATATCAAGTGAAGACTAAAAAGAGGAAAGAGGAAAAAAAAATAAAGGATTCAGTGAACCAAACTGTTTACATCTTTATATTGGAAGATGATAATTTTTAGAAATTGCATCACTAAAATGGTATAACTAGAAGAAATATACAAAGAGTGCTTAGATATAAGGTAAATTTGAGGGAATTACATAAAATATAATTAAATGATGAGAAAGAGGAGTACACAGTGCAGAAAAAGAAGAAAAGTAGAATGGGATAAATTATTTTACATGAAAAGTTGTGAAAAACCTATGACAATAGAGGAAAAGTTGGAGGAGAATGATAGGCATCGCCTCACAACAAATATTACTCACAACAATTATATATCAAAGAAGGAATTATTATTCCTTATACAACTAGTTGAAGACAGAAATCTATCTTATATTACAGGAAAATAGGAGGGCAGAAGAGTAAGCATAAGGAATAGAGGAACCAACAAAAGAGAGGGCAGACGGGGGAAGCAGTAGATAAGAGGCAAAATAATGTTGAGGACGCAAAGGGTGAAAGGAGAGAAAGGACAAACATGAGGAAAAACAGAATGGAAATAAGCACATAGTGTCAAATCATAACTGTAAATGAGAATGGGATGAACTCTCCCATAAAATAAAAGTAAATAGCAAAACTGGATGAAAAATCAGAATTCTATAATGTTTTATATAAGAAATACGCTTGAAGGAAAATGCTTTCCACAGCCAAATAAAGAATTGATGAACTCAATGCAGATCAAAGCATTCTCTTTTAACTTCATTCTTTTTTATGTTTTTTTTCTTTTGATCCATTTCTTCTTCCACAATTGTGACTAATATGGAAATATGTTTTTCCATAATATAGCATGCATAATTATATCAAATTGCAGACTATTTTTATAAGGGGTAGGGAAATAAGAGATGGAGAAAAATTTGGAACTTAAAATCTTATAGAATGAATACTAAAAATTGTCTTGATATATGTAATTGGTGGAAAATACTATTAAAAAAGGGAATGGAGAACTCCTTAACTGAGAAGATAGGGAAATGAAGGATGTGAAAGTCTTGAGGGGAAAGAAAACATTTGGAATAATTTTTGTAAGAAATAGGATTGAAAATTAGTTGGAAAGAAATAAAAAGGTTGTCTTGTTGCAGTGAGGGCCCAGTTGTTATTGAGTAATAAATTTATAATGTACCTAATCATTTTAATGACTTTCCGCATATCTTTTCTGTAATTTATGAGCAGAGAAGATTGGGAATAATAAACAGGTAGTCCAACCTCTGGTTTTATAAATGTTTGAAGCACAAAGATTTTCAGTAACTTGCTTATGATAACACAATAGATTAGTGGCAGAAACAAAAATCAACTTGAGGCATGCCAAACACCAGAAGATATTTAAAAATTCTTTTCAGTCTTGTGATCTTAATAAGTACTGTAGAGAACAGTGGTAGATCTGAGCTATAGCCTTTGTTCCTAGGCAGAAGAACTTAGGCATTCCACTGAAATCGGTTAGTCAGTTTATTTATTTCACACTGATCACACAGTATTTATTAACTATATGACCTTGAGGAATTCAGTTCACCTCAGTTTTATACATATAAATAATATGAGGGGGTTGGAATAAATGGACTCCAAAGTTACTTCTAGCATTAAATCTATGATGCTATGAAAAATAAATACTGGGAACAATGGAAATACTAATAAATTTATGAAAATGAATTCAATCTTCTCCTCTGTAATTACACATATTCTAAATGTTTTCATTTCAAAATTGTCAGCATCAGATCTGGAAAAAGGGGGCATTTCAATTTTTCTTTATAGGTCTTTCTGTCCAAAAGGCCAGACAGTTATGGAACTCTATTTTCTCTACTTACTAGATCATTTTCATGGCCTCAGGTTAAAATTAAATCATTCAATAGCTATTTATTAAGAGGTTATTATTTTAAGGCCTGGGAGATATAAAGATGAAATTTAAAAATAAAAAAAAATACACAAAACCTACTTTCAAGGAACTTTTATATTCTGTTTAAGGGAGACAAAGTTTATAGTTACAAGTAAGAAATAATTTGATGTTATCTGTTGACTTAGGGAAATGAATGAATGAATGAATGAATGAACGAATCATTTACTAAAAGCTTACTTTGTTCCAAGCATAATACTAAGTTTAGAAATACAAATACAAACAGTCTCTGCACTCAAAGAGCTTACATTCTAATAAAAGGAAAAAAAAAACACATTGTTAGTGTAGGGAGAGAAAGGAAAACAAACTCTTGTTAACAAATATTCATAGGCAAATCAAAACAAATTTCAATATAGACATATCTAAAAATGTAATGTCATTTGGCATGTTATATGTCTAGGTATAGCATTCAGTTAGGAGTGTCCATATTTTCTAATGGTATTCTAGGAAACTCTGCTGATGACAAATCATTGTAATGGCAAATTCTGTAAGGAAACTCTCCACACGATTACTAATCTTGTCTTAGCTTGTTCTTCCTCCCTCCCCTTTCTTTCTGGTAGTCAGTTATGGTGTTAACATTAATTAAAAAACACATCTATAAAAAGTTTACAACTTTGAGATTGATTCTTGCCATGTAAAAGCCTTTTTTTTGTTAGTGCCCTTTAACATCAGAGCAATTCCAAAGAGAGATTTGGAATGAATGTCTCCATTGTGAGCACAGGAATGTCGAAAGGAACAATGCCCTTTCCTTGACTTTTAAAGTTGATTAACACGTGTAATTATAAATCACCTCTAACACTGAATCAGTGCAGATCCTGAGTGCATATGTTCAGGAAACACTGCTCTCAGGCCAACTCTGACACAGTTAGTGCAGTAAATGTCTTTCTATGACATCACCACAGGGAGCTAGCATCTCTCTGCATTGACAGAAACAAGGTTGTAATTAGAAATGAGTGACAAGGTGCTTTTCATCTTTGATGAGAAAAGATTTTATGTGTCAAAATATCTCACCACAGGAATAATTTTCTCTGTATGCATTTCTCTTCCTGAATGCATTTTGCATAATAATAGAAAAAGGAAAGTTGTTGCTGAGTGTTGCTTAGTGACAAAAGAGCAGATGTGTGGCATTTACTGATAAGGAGCATTTGAACTTCATCATAGTGTGATATTGACAGATACAATTCATAGGAAGTTTAATATATTTCGATTGCAAAATTAATTTGTTTTTAATAAAAGAAAATCAGAGATATTAAAGTGCTTTTTGAAGCATTGTGTCTATAAAAGCTTAAAATTACTTGACAGAATTTAATCACAATTTCTAAAATACCCTTAACTGTTTTAATCATCAGCATTTTAAACAAACAGCCACCATTCTGCATTTCCTGATATTTAAAGAACCTGCTTTGTCACTAAATACTTGTTTTGTCATTCAATACATTGCTACTTTCTAACAATTCATAATTATCCTTGTAAATAGACTGCATTGATGATGATAATCTTGTATGCTTAAAAACAGCATCAAATAATTCTGTTTTGAAATGACCCAAAGATAGACGAACAGAAATAGGAGTTTTATTCTTATTTTAGCTTCTTTGCCTGTGAAAGTATTTGAACACAAGCATAAAACTACAAAAAGAGATGAAGCATAAGTTGGAAAGCAATCAGAGTAAGGTTTCCAGAGTAATGAGGACCCAGAATTGCAACCTAAGATGGATCATTTAATTAAGATGTTTATCATAGAGAAGAAGAGACAGGAAGATTAGAGAGTGGATGAGAAGCAGGTCTGATAGATGTCCTAAGGAAGGAATAGATTTGATGTGATTGATCCAAGAGAAAAGATTCTGGAGAAATGGATCTAACCTGAAGGAGAAAATTTAGGCTAAATATTAGGTGAAACAATTCCCAACAATTATGATCCAAAAAGGAAATAAGCTGTCTGTAAACTGTGATGTTATATAGTTTCTTCTTTAGTGAAGGTGTTCTAACTTAAGCCTTGGCTATATTGTAGAGGGGATCCTTCTGTAGAAATTTACAGGATGTGATTTAACACTGAGTGATCAAACAGGATAACAGAATTAAAAGAGATGATGGAAAAGGCACATTTTAAGTTCTATTGAGTTGAACCATATTGCTATTCATTTAATTAGGGAAAATAGGGTAAGATTGAAGATTTATAAAAAAAGAATTATCCAGATGATGAAAGAAAAAGAGATACAAAGAAAGAAAGAAAGAAAGAAAGAAAGAAAGGAAGGAAGGAAGGAAGGAAGGAAGGAAGGAAGGAAGGAAGGAAGGAAGGAAGAAGGAAAGAAGGGAAGAAGGAAATCCTCCCAACCCCAAACAAATGTAAGAATGTGATTACTATTGGGTCACACCATAGAAAGGAAGATTATGTTGTCAAGAGTGTTGCTCAGAACTTGAAGCTGAAGGATCTTGAATTAGATTCAAATTTTGATGATTGTTCTGGTTGTGAAATGGATTTTTGATTATAGGGTTTATGTAGAACTTCAGGAAAGCAAATTTCCTACTGACTGACAGATTATTTATTGGTATATCTGTTTTACAGTCTTATTTCTGAGTAATGAGACTATTCAGCAATGAATATATATTAAAAAGAGAGCATGTATTCATATGTATATATGTAAATATATATGTGCATACACATACACACACGCACAAAGGAATGGGATTCTATTTGTTGTTGATATGCTGTTAGATGGGCATCTTTCAATATTTAAATGGATTGGACCTATCAAAATCCAAAACCTCCTTCAATTATCTAATGAATATACGTCACTGTTGCTTGTTTCCTATTGATGCTCATTAGGATTATTGGGTCACCAGAGAAATTTAGAAAGAAAATTGTCTACAAAAATAAATTGCATAAGCTATAATATTGCTATTAGCTTTGGGAGATAGTTCAGAGATAGGTGCTCAGCTTCTGATTGGAAGGTGGTGAGGCACTAAATAAGGTTCAAAGTATTCTTTGATTTTCTACATTATTTACTTATCGCTGAGAGGAAACAAGACAACATTTATATTTGGTTATCTTGGGGAAATAACAAGAAACAAGGGAATCCTGGAATTATACAACTAGAGATATAATAGAGAAGAAAACAATTGTACTATTTAATGATTGAATAACAGTGAAACTCAGAGATACAACAGAACTGTTTGCAGAGAGATACTTAGAATCCTATCCCATTTTATTTGTATGGTATGATAATTTAAATGTCAATGGTACCTAGATTTCTTACTTTTAAAAAAGTGAGCAAAAATAAATTTAAATGATCATCTTTGTCCTATCTTTAATAGGGTTCCTGAATATAATTATACATAAAAGTGTTTAACCATTTATAAGAATGCATATCCTATTATATATGTCTAACCTATAATCCATAGCCCATTGTCGGCTATAGATTTATATATAAATGTGTATATACATACATATACACATATATACTATATATCCATATATATAAATGCATGTGTTTATGTAATATATGGGAGAAATTCAGAGAAAGAGGGTCACAATGGTAACTGCATGCTACCTTTTCTCTACCAATTAACTCATATCCAACCTGTACTCACAGTGGCAGATCTAAAGAGCTTTCTCACATTGGAAAAATTGTCACATGCAGCTAATATTATTCTCTCTCAGGATTCTAGAGTAAATACCAGTACTGAGGGATAATACTACTTATTACTTACTCCTATTGCTTCCAAGCCCTCATTGATATAATTCCCATTTATGCAAAATCAGTGCCCATGACAACATTAATTCTTAAACATAAAACATTATCCAAATGATAAAGCAAAAAATTGTTACCATTTGCTCAGAAATCAAGAGCAGGAATGACAACATTGATCTATCTATATCTATTTATATATATATGTGTGTGTGTGTGTATTCATATATATATATATATTATAGGTGGGCTGGGATATATATATATACATACATATATACATATATATACATATGTATGTATATATATATCCCAGCCCACCTATAATACTGATTTACTTCCCCACGGTAATATAATGTTCTTGGAAGAGAATGGATGTATAGTTACAAAAAGTTAGTCAAGAAGCACATGAATAGGAAAATCCATATGTCTAGCTCAATTCACAGCTCTAGATTACATACCTAGTCCCATCAGGAACAATCTTTGCTATACAAAGTTCTTTGGTATTTGTTCAGTTTCTGCCATTATCCTGGCAATAGCTGCTTCTCATTTGTTTTCAAATCAGTGAAGTTGTGGCAAAATCATTTGTTCATAGCTACTCTTTATAGAGCATCTAGAAAGAATGTTATGGTATTTCAAAGACAGTTTCCTTAATATAGAGAACTGTTAAACACCTTACATATATAAATAGCAAGGAATTCTGCTTTGTACAGTCAGCTTCATGAGTTTTTTTCATAATAAAACACTGATACAAAGCCTATTCTTTGCCTCCCCCCACCCCCCCCACCCGTTTTTTTCCTCACTCTCTATCCAGGGAGGGCAGTAAAGATAGAACTGTGATTTTTTTTCCTTTCTCGGGCTCTTATGTAGCATTAGAAGGTACTGATAGCTCTTTACATAGCAGCAGAATTATTTTCCAATGACCTTCTAACAGCTACTATAGCCAAAATTACTATATTTCTTCCAATCAGGAAGTTCCCAGCAAAGCAACTGAAGACATCTGTGAAAATTGGAAGCTTTCTCAATCTTATGTCTTCAGTGTCTTATGACTTTTATTGACCTTGCTTCTTTGCTTTCTCTGTTTCTTCCTATAGCTTTTTCTCAAAGTTGTTTATCTAGTTTTGAGTAACTCCAATCAGAGTGATGTCCACAAGCATTTATTAAATATTTACCTTGTGTCCAGACACTGAACTAAATTCTGAAAAGACAAAGAAAGGCAAAATCATGTCCTGGCCTTCAATAGCTTATATTCTAATGAGGAGAAAACATGCAAATATCTATGTGCATTCAAGATAAAAAGAAGGTAAATTAGAAGTAATCTCACAGAGAAGGAGCTGAGGATTATTGGAAAGGACCTCCTCCTTTCCTGGTGGTCAATGATATATCTATAAGATCTTATGAAATACATAAAAAACAATACTGGAAAGACAAATAACCTTGAAAGGCTTAAGAATTTTGAGTAACAAAGTCAAACTAAACACAATTCCATACAACTCATTGTGAAATATCTTATTTACCTCCAGATTGAGTACAGATAGAAATACTTTTTGACATGGCTAATATGATAATTTACTTTTCTTGATTATAAGTAAGAGATTTTGGTTTTTTTACTCTTTCAATGGGTAGATGAGGAGATGTGGGATGGAATTTAGAATTAAAAATTAAATCAAAAAGATTTTTTTGGAGATCCTCTCATTAAAAAAAAAATAGAGAAGAATCTCTAGCCTAATGACTATTGGGGTCTGACATTAACATTGAGGAGAAAACTTAAACAGTTCTATTTCTGACAAGTTGAATCTATTTTAAACTTGGCCAGGACATCAATAACAGGAAGATATTTAGAGACAGTTAGTGACAAAAAAGACACTACTCCAGGATAGAGATTTAATACGGAGGGGTGTAACAGTGCAGATTTGGGAGTCATCTGCATAGAAGCAATCATTGAAAGCCACTGGAGACTGAAACATAAATGGGTATGTGATCCTGCTGAGGGACTACTTAGTTATAGGATTTAAAAGATTTCCACAATAATAGAAGGATGAATGGATGCCTGTAGGCATTTGTTACTCTTTTCCCTCTCTACTACATTACCTAGACATACAACTTCCCCCCCACCACCACCACCACCTTCCCCCGCCCTCCAACCTCCCCAGGGTTGCACTGATGTTTGAACTCAAACAGTTATGGCCAATTCAGGGAGAAGTTAAAGATCAGGAGCATCCTGTCCCCACTAGTTTAATTGGCTCAGCAACTCCCAAAGAGGTGAGAGGCAATCTGATTCATCATGTTTCAATTTTTTTATGGGTTTGTTTTGTGGGCATGAAAACATGCTTTATAGACCAAACTACATCTCCTCACTTGTGTACTAAACTCCTTCTCTTAAAAAGGATATTTGTTAATGGAATGATTTGTTATCAAAATGACAGTTTAACCTCTTTGGATGTTTGCCTCCTTTGGAAGATGAAGGAGAGTTCTTTAACTCCAATTGTTTACATCTCACACGTAGAATTTGTTTCTGAGGTAGGGTTATATGAATGACAGATTCTCTGTCTGACTGATGTTTCAGTTATACCTAGACATACAACATCAAAGAAGGAAATACGTCTATTGTGATTTATAAGTAAATGGACCAGACATTAGGTGTCAGATTGTTTTCAGATTTCATTTTCAGCTTCAGTGCTTGCTGTTTTTTCTGCTATTGTTTGTTATTTATAGCTTTGCTTGGGAATACATGTAACAAGCTTATTTTGCACATATGTGACACCCTCCATTCTCTAACCCATATAACTACCTAAATTGTAATTAAAACAAAATATAGTGTCTGTCATCTATACTAAAATACTTTAAGTTCCCACCATAAAATATTTCTTTTTTCTCTTAGTAGAGCTTTTACCATATACAAAGATAAACAATAATTAAGGATTGTGGGATTTTATTTTTCTATGGGTTTTTTAATAGGGAGGGAAATTGAAGGTAGTACATGCAATTCTGTAATATTTGGGGGAGTAAAAAGCATAATGTATATGTGGTATATCCATAGTTATATTTAGTTAGATTTAAGAAATTACTACTAATTATTACATTCTATTATGTTCCAGGTGACTATTAATTCCATTAACTATTAATGTATAAAATGTTGGAATATCATTTTATATACTTAATATTACATCATTGTACAACATGAAATTTAACAATACAATTCACATGTTTATACTTTCTACAAGAAGAATTGTGACTTAAAGGGATAGTTTTCATTTCCTATCTCATTTGCTTATACATTTCCATTTTATCATTTCTGTTACCAATTTTAAAAACTCTCATTCCCCTATTTGATCAGTTTTTGAATCATAATATTACATCATCATCATCAAAAACATATGTGTTAACATCCTAATTTATTTGGGACTACAGCAGTTTCTTCTCATTCATTTGCTCATCTTAGTTATTGGTGATGTTAAAATCTTGCTTCTCTTTAGTCTTGCTACCTCTCAGTAATTTCTTCTACTTTTGTTAAGTCCTTACTGTTTTGCCTTTTTCAGGACTATTTTTGTATGAAACACTCTTTTCATATTTCTAATATTCTTCACACAAACTCTTGTCTTTCTGATTCTATTGTATTTTATTTCTTTGTATTGCTCATTTAAGAAAAAAACTTGTCTCTCTATAATTCTGCCTTTAGTTGGGTATGTCCCTTTTTCCTTTCTTTTTTCCTTTTTTTTTTTTCCTTTCCTCAGTTATCTCTAAAGCTTTATTAGAGTCACTTTGCTTTCTTGTTCTTTTTTGTTGTTTGTTGTTGTTACTCTACCAAGTCTAATCCCTTAAATCTTTTCATCATTTCTATTTCATGCCCATAAGGGATGTTACATAGATTATACCTGTATAATTTGTTAGCTTTCCCTACTTTTTTTTTTTTTTTCAACTTAGGCCTGAATATAAGAAATTCATGATCTGAGCTGCAGTCAGCTCAAGGTCTTGTTTTCCCTGACTCTAAACAGCTTTGGCCACAAAGTATTTAATCATTCTGATTTCTATATTAACTATCTTATGATATCTACATATAGGGCTACCTTTGGGTTGTTGAAAAAAAGTAGTTGCTATTACCAGTAAGTTATCTTGACAAAAGTCTCTTAGTCTCTGATCTTTTTCATTTAATATGACAAGGTCAAACTTGCCTGTTTAAATTATCCTTTGATTTCCTATTTTAGCATTTTACTTCCTTTGGATGACTGTGATATATTTTTGTATATATTACATATATAGAGAGAGATACATAATTATGTATGTGTATATATATATAATTTTGTTTCTAGAAGATGTTTTAGGTCTCTTTGGTATTTATGGTTAGGGCATAGATTTCTGTTACTGTAATATTGAATGATTTACCTTGATTCAAACATATTATTATTCTGTCATTTTTTTTTTTTTTGAGATTTTACCCACGTACGGCTTTTCTCCTTCTTTTATTGATTATGTGAAGGCTACTTCATTTTTTTCTAAGAGGTTCTTGATCACCTGAATTATATTTACCTGTTTCCATCTATTTAATTTCACTGACACCCAATTGATATTTAACTTTTCTTTCTCCTGTTTGACCACATCCAGTTTTCCCTGGTTAATATATTTTATTCCTTGGCATACATTTGTGAAACATCCACTAGAGCCTATTTAGATTCTTCATCGTGTTATGGAAAAGACCCTGAGTTCTTGGAAGCCATGCCAATGAGTACATATTCTGGCCAATTCCATCAAGCTGGAAAGAAATTCCAATTTGAGCCCAGCATCAAATTTTACATCTGTTATATGCAAAATTGGTTACAGTGTGATGAATTTTTTAATCACAGCAATTCTCCAAGGTTAAGAGGACTGTGATCTTTATTGTTAAATGCACTAATAGAGTCATAGATCTAAGTACTATGTTTGAATACATGAGTAATTCTGGCATGTTTTTCTCTTCTGTGTGCTTTTAAAATTGCTATTCAAATAAAAGACTTCATAATTTTGACATATGAAAACTAAAGCATTTATTTAAAACAAGAGAAAGTTTTGACTTGAGCAAATTACTTAACTTTCCTTTAGGCCTCTCAAAGAGTTTTGATTTTGGTGAAAATGGATCATGTTGGAATGATCCATTGGAATGGATCAATATATTGAAAGACAAATCATGGTTACCAAAATATACAAAATGAATAAAAAGTTTAGAAAATTGCAACATAGCAAATTAGGAACCATTTAAAATATCTACAATACTTGAGGTAGTATAACAGTAGAAAAGATACTGAACATGAAGTTATGTAAGATCTCTTTCAAATTCTTACATTAATATAACTACCTCTGGATTTACCTATCACTTATCCTTTCTGAACCTTGATCTCTGCATCTCTAAAATTATAATAATAATACAGTGCCTGTCTTGGGGGTTGTGAGAATTACATGAAATTAATGGATATCAATCACTTTTGAAAGCTTGAAGCATCATATAAATACCCATTGTTATCATTGCTATTATTGTGGTCTCATTTATGTTCACTATAACGATGCAATTAAAAAATTCGACAGCGATAGTGACAAAAGTGTTCAATATTATTATATCTACTTGGAAAGATTATTTCATTTTCGCTTGTTGTGTATGTTATAATTTTTTTCAAGTAAAGGTCTAGATTTTATTTGAGGTCCCTCCCTCTAAACCAGAATGGTTGAGAATCCTAATGTATTCTTTGATCATACTATATTTGAGGAATTTTCTTCTGTTCTGGTGTTACATGTTAAGGACATAAATAAACTGAAGAACATGCAACTAGGTTTTTGTTTTTTTGTTTGTTTTTTTCCCTCTCCAAATAATAGATCTCAACACAGAACCCTTGTCTCTGGCTATTTGTCACCATATTTATTTAGTCTTTCTCCCTAATAAAACCCCATTTTTTTTCGGAAATTATGAAGCTATTCAATTCTCAACATACATGGGAAAGAGATGCTACAGGAAAAGTATTATTAATTAAAATATAATTGCATATTATAGTAGTTACTCAGAAGTATTATTCTACATAAATGTAGTTCTATCCAGTATCCTTCTGTGAGATCTTCAATAGGAAATTAGAGTAGTAAAAACGTACAGATGGAAACTGGTCATCATTGGGGAAATAAATTCAAGTATTCTATCCATGAGGGAAAATAAAAGGTAACAGAAGCAGAAGTAGAAATAGAAACAGAAATGGAATTTTCAAGTAGGATCCAGAGCATAACATTTCTTCTCTCATATACTTTTATGAGTTTCTTTTCCAATGTTTATATTTTGATTCCTTAATCTGCTTTAGAATATTTCTTATGTTTTTTTATCACTTTATTTTAGAGATAAACTAGAGAAAAAAGAAAGCTAAATGTCCCATTGAGTTGCCACATATTAAAATAATATTTATCAGTAATATTCTTTATCCTTCATCCATTTTGACTCAAGGAAGATAATAGTAATAACATTTCTATTTTACTTTTACATATATATCAAACTTTTTTTCATGGCAATCCTGAAAGTTAGGCAGTATATCTTTTATAATATCCATATGATAAATAAGGAAACTGAGACCCTGAGTAAAATTCAGTTTCTTGCTTAAGGCTATACAATTAGAAATAAAAGAGGCAATATTTTAATTAGATTTTCAATTGTTGGAGCTTTTATTTTATATAGCATGCCATCTCTCCAGTAAGTGTTATTTATTGAGCTACCAAATCTATAGATTTTCATTTCTAATCTAGTATTGTGTTTGTTAATTGTACTTCAAAGACTTGACGCTTACTTGAATTTTGTTTTTAGAAATATAGACTTGGCTTCTTTGGATTCTCAGAAACATACATGTTCCTGAGCAATATTCTGAGGAATTAAGAATGGACAAGTGTGTTGGAGGAGAGAAGATGGGTTGGTGTTAAGTATATAGACAAGAAAAGTTGTGAGGTATTATAATAATGCATAAGTCCTTCACTGCCATTGATGTAGTATTTGGCATTACTTTTTCAAGGACTTCAGAGTTAATAATACAGTCTACTCACATGACAGAAATTATATATCCATGTATTTGACAGATATTATTTAAGCAAACAGTCTGTGCAGAGCATATACAGGATCATGAACTATTATTCATAAAACACTTTTATTTTATAGGGAAAAGGGGAATGTGCAAATGAGAAAAACAATGAATTCATGCATTGGCTCAGTGTTCATTTGCTTATTTCTATTCCCAGTTTAAGATGGAATATGTGGTGACTTTTCATAATTTAATATTTAAAGCCCCTAAAGCAACAGAAAGCAACAGACCAGAAGAAATGATGAGTAAATAGCTTTTATGTTTCCATGACAGGCTAGTCTTCTGAGTGTATGCCTCTATGCTGAGCAGGCTAATTTTGTAGGACAGATAAAACTGTGAAATATAAAATCCTCAGAAATTGGTTTACTAGTGATAGAATGTATAATTCAGTTCAGCAAGCATATATTAAGTACCTACTGTGGACCTAACACCAGAAGGAAAAAAGAAAAAGAAAACAAAATTCATGTGGGCAATAGTCATATGAGAAAGCTAATTTACACAGCAAAATCATAAGCTTTTTGACATAAAACCCTTGTCTGGCTATTTATCTCTAGCTTTATTCAGTGTCTCCACTTACTCTACCCAAATCCTTTCTGGCAATTATGGAATCTCCACATTATGTAGGGAAGAGATTCTGCAGTCCAAGTTGGTACATCATGGAGATTATTCAGAAGAGCATTTTTTATATAAATGAAATCTCATCCAAATCCTCTTTCTAGGTTTTCAGTGGCATCTTAGAGTAGAAATATCCACATTTTGGTCATGAGGGGAAAAAAATAGAAATGGAAGCAAAAGTAGAAGTAAGCCAAGTGTGATTTATAGGGATGATAATGCTCCTCAACTTTTATGAAACAGAGGTCATAGCACAGGTGGAAAAGCAGCCCATTGGAGGAAGTTTGATTTGCTCACTGCCCACAATATGCATTTGCTAATAGACCGTATTTTTGAGTCTAAGCACACATTTTGCTTTAGGCCTGGATGTGTAAATTGAAATAACATTTCTGCTCAGTTATGTTGGGTGGGGGTGAGGGGGAAGCAAACACTCTTTTGCTTCAAATATCGTTGTAATTTTCTGTAGCTACTATAATATTTAATGCACGGCGTATGGAGATGCTTGTCTTAACAAGGCAGAAGCTGCCTTCCTTTGGTTTTTTCCACATGGAAGGCTGTTTGATGATAATGACATGTCTCTAACAGTGGCAGGGAATCTACCAGAGACACAGAAGGGCTGCACAGATGTCAGGACTGCTGGGTACGGCACTGCCATGGTTGATGCACCCAGACTTTAAATTCTCTTTTAATTCCTTTCACATAAAAGAGGGAATTTGAAGTTCAACCTCCAAGAAATAGTATTAAAAGGACCGGGAGGTTTTGCCAGAGTTCCACGGGTGATAAAACACATCAATCTGAAACATTACCAGCATGTTGCTGATTCCCTAGTCATTCTTTCATTTGCTGTGGCTGAACAATGATAGCACTGTTCCATCAAGGGAAAATGATCCCTCCTCCCCTCAAAAAAGCTTTTTGCTGCTGTAAAAGCTATAGAGTGTGAGATTTATTAACAATTTCCATTTCAAGAGAGGCGCTCTTTGTGTGGCAGTAAAGCGGTGCTTTGATGCAAATGCAGCAATACTCCAAGCCTGTTTTCCTAATGCTTTGAAAACTCCTGTAAATAATGCATCTAGGGATGGCATTAGCCCCTTTTAAACAATTTAGACAAAATTAGTTCAAGTTGTAAAAAGTCAACTGTATTTTTTTCTGTACAATAATCCATTTGGCAGAAGAGGTACTAGAGAGGACTAGTTCAGGATATTTTCTTAAATTTGGCTAGAAGGTTTTCTTATACTAGATTGCAACTGGACTGTGGAAGTGGAACATTTTTTTTTTCCCTTCAACTAATCAAAACAATATCTGAAGAAAATTAGTTCTTCATCAAACACCAAAAAGTCCCTGTAGTTCTTACAATAAACACTTTTGGGGTAGGCTGGGAGATATTCCTGTATATATTCCTGTATAGAAATGTCACATATTAAGAGCATATAAAGTTCATTAAATCCTGGAAATAGATCTTAGAATTCAATCAATATTATGTGTATAATGTTTCTCTTGAACTCATTTCCTAAAATCCAGATAAATATTCATTCATTCATTTATTTATTTTTAATTAGTCATTGATTGAGACTAAAATGCAAAGGGTAGAATCTCAATTCAGAAATATCTGGTTAAAAAAATAGAGTTTCCTACTTGGTAAATGGGAAACCTCTCTTGACTTAATATGAACTTTTGTCTTTTGAACTTTATTTTTAAAGTATACCAAAAAAAAGAACTTGTCAGCAAATCTTAGACGAATAAGCTTCTTTTGATTCATGGGAAAATTCTAGAGGGCCTAATTAAGCAGATGTTTAGTGAGAATCTAGAAGAAAAATCTTCAATCTTAATGAGGCTAGTCCTCAGAAGACAAATATACTATCCAGTATTAGGTCTTACAGATTTACCCTTGTGATAGGATCTGACAGAAGTCCAGTTCCATTGAAGCTTTCAAGAAGAACCTTAATTTCATTTTTAAGCATTGGGATAGTACTTAAGGTAATTGAGATTTAATGTTTTCCATGTTCTGATGTTAGGTAGCATTCTTACTTATGGATTGCACCTTGATTTTGGCCTGTTAGCCATGACCAATTTTCAGAGATGTAGCTCTCCATTAGGTTAAAACACTTTCTAGTAATTTGTTTATAGAGTTAAAAACCATATCTACTTTAGGCAAACCAAGAAAACCTAGTCAGACTATTGTTTTTGTGCTAAGGCACAAGTATTCTGATTAAACATATATACAATAGTCATTAATTCAGGAATGGATAGATTTTGTATAGAGATGAACTCTATGAACTTTAATGACTATTACACTGAAAGAATGTGTCCATGATACATATTCTATTAGAAACAAGGACACTTGAAAAGAATGACAGCATAATAACTAATATATAAAATTTCAAGATGCACAAAGATGTAAATCAAAACCTATAATTCGCCCCTAAGCAATAGGAACAGAATATGATTAGAGATTGAAATTATTTCTGAAAGTTATGATGCAGGACTTCATTTAGTTATTCCTTAATGATTTCTTACTTAATAAAAATCACATTAACCAGAATGGTTTCTTTTCTTAATTGAATCTGAAAATTTGATTACTTTTGAAATCAAACTAGAATTTAATTTTAAAAATACTTATTACCATACTTCTTAACACTACTACTGTCATGTCCTATCAAGGTAATATTACTTTTGTTTATTTTCAAAAGCTGAACCTCTGGGAAGAGCTCTGTTTCAATAATTTAGTAAGAAAAAATTCCTGGAGCAAAATATGGAAAGAAACTGGAAAAGCAGTGATAAAAGGCATGAAGCATTTTTGTTATTTATGAGAAACTGGCATGTAAATTCATTGTTGATGCAAGAGCACTCTTTAACACATAAATATTTCACCATATATAAATATGTAAAAAAAAATTTTATAGTAGGACTAATGACAATATCAACTGACACTCTTTTAGACATGTGACACTATATGTCACTCAGTTTTGTCCATTTGTCAATAAACTCATGTGAAACATGGTGAGTTGAGGAATTGTTTTCATGCCATAACAAATACAGGCAATGTCTTTCTCATTTACACATACCTAGAAACTTCTGAGGTTTTGGCTCAGTCAATTTAAAGTTGTTTTCAAAAATATTTTTACTTTTATCTATTTTGAGTATTTAACTCATAGTTATCCTCAGGTCAGATTCCTCTGTTTGTATTTTTTATCAGTTAAATTCATTTGTTATAATTTAATTTTACTTTGTTTATAGATTTCATAGAAATTCCTGAGATTGTTTTTCCCTGAAAAATTACAGTGTGGAAACTTTATAATGAATTACTTATATAATGGTATTTAAGTCTTTTCTTCATCAGTGTAGCATTAAGTGATTCTTCATAGACTGTCATGAAAATTATTATTAAATTGTAAATAGAAAATTTCAAGGTTAAAATTCAAATTTTAGAAAGCCCTAGTAAGTGTCCAGATTTTAGAATTGTGCCCAGTTTGGAATTCTATTCTTCAATTAAAAAAAATACTATACTCAGTAATATTAATCTACATTATTCAAAGGCCATTTTTATTAATTCAGTAAGTAAAACAGCAGACCATTACTTTTATCAAATTATCAGAAACTTCTTTCTCTGTGGGGAATGAAAATTGTGTCTCACCTGATACTAGAATGCAAATTACATTTCTTATAGTAGTCCTTTTATAAGTCTTTTGAATAATTGAATCTGAATAGTGAAGCAAATAAAGAGCATTATAATTTTTTTTAAATATAAATTTCATTGATATAGTTTTGACTTCATAATTCCCACCAGGTACCTTTCCTACTCTTCCAGAGAACCATTTCTTAAAATAAAGAAATTTTTAGAACAAGGAAAAGACATTTAGCAAGCTTAACAGACTGAAAAAGTCTGACATTCTATGGAATGTTCCCTCTAAAGTTCTTACTTTAGCAAAGAAATGATAGGGGGAGAGGAAGATGCCTTTTCATATAACTCAACTTATACTCCATTATCATTTAGTTTCAATTTTTTTCTTATTTTTTATATTTATTTCCATTCATGTTACTGTAATTATTGTGCATACTGTTCACTGGTGATGCTTACTTTATTTTATGTCAATTCATATAAATCCTCCTAAGCTTATACCTATTCTTCATATTCATATTGATATTATTTCTTACCACACACAAATAGTCCATTTCATTGATATGCCAATAATTGTTTAGTCATTCCTCTAGTGATGGTCATTTACTTTGTTTCCCGTTCTTTGCTACTACTAAGTATTGCTATTATTATTTTGCTTTATAAAAATTTAAAGTTAATGATTTAAAAAAATTTGCAGTTTAGAAGAATTATTTTTCTACCCTGACTCTAAGACTAACTATGTGAAGGAAAGATTTTAGAGGTAAATTACTTATACTCTTTCTACCCTTGGAAAAACATGATTGTGACATAACAATAACCTGGATCTAATGGTGAAAAGATTTGTTTAATTAAAAGCAACTTGTTTCTTCTTAATTATTAAATGGCAGTCACTTTACTTCTCTACCCCCTATAGTAACTTTACATTGAATATACTTATATTTGGCAAGTTACTGATTTCATGATCTGGATTTAAATTAATCTAATAGAATACATTTGGAAAGTCCACAACTAGATTCTGAAGAATTTTGAATAAGAAAAGAAATCTGTACAATTTAGTGCACAATGAAAAACCAACTGAGTGAAATTCAGGCCACAAATTTATGAAACAGCATAATCCTCAGAGTGATATGAGGAAGAACAAAACGAAAAGAAGGAAGGAACCAACTATTCCACTATGATATTCTGTGATAACTCTGTTTCACTGACAGAACCATGGTGTTAATTCAATTTAGGGAAGCATCACTCTCTCTCACTTTCTTTTTATTTTTTTTTCGGGCAATGACTGTATAATCTGAGGATAGTTAGTGAAATATCACATGTAAATAAGAGAGCTAAGGAAGACAAGATGCAATGAATATTTCTCCTTTTCACTGTGCTCCTAAAAGAGAATATTATATGTTATTGTTAGAAAACATAGAATGTTAAAATTAACTTATTAAGATATTTAAAACCATTGTACTTAGGAAGAAAGTATTGGGGGGAAAAAAGATACTGAAGACCTTTAGAGACCTTCATTTCTTAGAAAGTTGGTGTGTACACATCATATAGGAAAAATGTACTGAGTGGTAGGCAAACAGCCCATAGGTACCCATCAAAGTCCTTAATTAGTGAGAGTACAAAATGATTAAAAATTAAAATTACTTAAGCAAGTTCTAAGGCAAATTCTCATTTCTATTGCTTTCTTAATGAGTGTTTAATTAGCTGAAATTACTTTAGGGAACTTTCATGCTTTCTCAATCTTTGCCTGTATATGGAATAACGTCCTTTCCCCTCGAATGATGGGTATAAGTGGATAATGAAACATTTTCCTCAAGAGTGAAGGAAATTGTACTCTGTTTAGTATCATTGAATACCAACTTGTGAGTGTTTTGGGTTGAGCAAAATTAAAGTCGACAGCAAACAAGAGGAAATTACATTAGAAATATTTTAGTTTATGCTTTGTATTATATATTTCCTCTGCAAAGAATTTTAATACAGAGTTGTAACACCTATTTCATTACAGAGATTTAATGTGTCTATGTTACATTACAACAAATAAAGAAATTGCTTCTGAATCACATTAGAAATGTTACCCTCCAATAAAGCAAAAATATATATATATAAACATTAGGACAGGAATTATAGAAAAAAATTTATTTTGCTTAACTATTAACTCAGATATTAGTTTTCCTTGCCCTTGAGATTCCACTTAAAAAAAAAAATCTATTTCCCCCAACACTACTGGGCATTTTATTTATTTTTTAAGAGAAATTAAATATGACAAGTTTTAAAAAGTAGGAAACAAAAATTTTAAATTTAGAGATATTGTCCATATCTGAATATGAATTTCATCCATTTTAATGTAAAATATTTCACTGATATTATGAATAAAGTACAACTAAGCAATCCATTGGCTTGGGCCATAAGGGATTTTCTCCTCATCCACTTTTCCTCCAGTTCTATATTAATAGATGCACATAAAGCAGAATAGTATAGTGGTTATAGATTTGGTCTCAGAGTCAGGAAACCCTGAGATTCCCCTCTGACAGCTACTGACTATCTTAACTTTGGACAAATCCCTTTCAGTAAATTAAGTAACTGTCTCAGGCTGAGTTTCAGAGAAGATGATGACATGTATTGATAGAACAACTGTATCATACTACATTAATGAAAGTCCAAAAGTAGTCCAAAATTAATAATATAGTTAATAATAAATCATGCTTCTCCTACTAATACTACTATTAAAAATAATAATGTACACACATACACACACATATTTCATAGCATAACGAAGAAGGTGGATACTAGAAACTCATGGAAAATCTTTCATGAAAGCCTCTTGGTCAAGCATAGAATTTTTTTTTATGTTGGTAAAGTGAATATTCACACAGATACAATAATTAATCTTTGAATGCTGAAGTATGTTTATGCATATATAGAGAGACATACATAGGCATATTGTATATGCAAGCCACAGGAAGGGACAGTATGAGTTGAGCTTAGAATCAGCATGGCCTAGAGTCCATTCTTGCCTCTGAGAAATTTTCCATCTGCAACTGTGGATAATTTATTATTGGATCTTTCAGTGTTTCAGGCACCTCTCTGAGATTATAAATTAAAGAACAGTTGACTATTATTTTAAGAAGGGACTTTACATACCACATCTCTCCATTAATGAAATCAGAGTTTCACATAAAAGAAGGAAAGACAGATGGAAAGGTTATCAGGTATAGACAGATTGTTTGAGTGATAGATGATCGATTATGGAATGCCATCAAAGTCTTTAACAGTTAAATCTAGACAAATCTGGTTGCTGACAGAAGTAGGAGGCAATTTTGTATGTGAGGACAGAAAAAAAAATCACAAATTGTTTACATACTTTATAATATTAACCAAAATTTAAAATGCTAAAATGATGTTCAGCACCACATATTTTTAAACAATGTAAGAGGTTTTATTAGCCTGTAAAAAGCAGTGGAACATAAAATACAAATCTCAACCAAATACCTGTTAGTACAGCATGAAGTGACCTCTTTAATTTACAAGTGATGAAAAAAAATGGGAAATAAAACATGTTCCTTACGGTAAGAGATAATTCAGTTTGTTCAGCATTATCAAATGTTTCACTTAGAGAGTTCTAGATGATAGTGACAATTCTGTATTTTCATTTTTTGTTCTGAAATATGGATATAAAACAGAAGAAACAATGACAATTTTAAAATAAAACATTTGAGATAAATAAAAAGTTAGATTAGGCAAATAGACAAAATCAATCAAAATATTATTTTTACTTTCTAATTAAGAACTTCAGCAGAGTGGAGCTGTAAAATATCTCTTTCATTTGTTGTTTCTGGATGCAGCATGGAAAGCTTTTTGGTCAGAGAATGAGTTTTAGACCTGACTTTGATACTTAGCAGACAACTAGGTAGCTCTGTTGATAGAGTAAGTCTAGAGTCAGGAAGTTCTGAGTTCAAATTACTCACTAGCTGTTGGGCAAAACACTTAAAATCTGTTTGCCTAAATCTACTAGATAAGAAGCTCCATAGAGGGTCACGAAGAGTCAGACTTGACTGGACAACAAATAAACAACAACTTAACATTTAGTAGTGCAGTGACTCGTGGTATGTCATTCAAGCTCTTTGACTTTTAGTTTCTTGATCAGGAGTATTGATTTTAGAGAGTCCTGGAGAGACTTACATGAACTGATGCTGAGGGAAATGAGCAGAATCCAGAGATCACTGTACACAGCAACAACAATATTATATAACAATCACTTCTGATGAATATGACTCTTTCCAACAATGACATGATTGATGCCAGTTCCAATGATCTTGTGATGAGGAGAGCCATCTATATACCCAGAGAGAAAATTGTGGGAACTGAATATGGATCACAACATAACGTTTTCATTCTTTTTGTTGTTGTTCACTTGCATTTTGCTTTCTTACTCATTTACTTTCCTTTTTGATCTGATTTTTCTTGTGCAAGCAAGAGAATTGTATAAATATATTTACACATATTGGATTTAACATATATTTTAACATGTATAACATACATTAGATTGCTTGGCATCTAGGGAGGGGGTGGGAGTAAAGAGGGAAAAATTTGGAACACAACGTTTTGTAAGGGTCAATGTTGAAAAAATATCCATGCATATGTTCTGAAAATAAAAAGCTTTCATAAAAAAAGACATGTTTAGAATTATCATGTTATCATGTAGAATAATTTAATTTTCACAGAAAATAAAGCCAAAAGAATCTAAATGATTTTCTCCTAATTATTTGGCTTAGTGAGATTGCTGGTATTAAAACCTATACCTCTCATTCCCTAATCCATTGTTCTTCATTATTTGTTTGTTTGTTTGTTTGTTTTACTGATCTTAAGTTTAAAAAGTAACAGGCTTTATTACCTGGATAAAGTGTAATGTAAATAGATAAAATGGCAAAAATGCATAATTTTTGCCTAGCTGCTTTAATGCCTTTAACTTAATAGCTGTGAGATCATGTATTTTGGAATATATTGGCATTATTTTGCTTTGTTTTAGGAAATTAAATGTTTAATATATTCAAACTTATTATCCAAAAATGAGCCTAGATAAATTCAATGAAACTCATAGTCAGATGAGTCATAGATTGATTAGTTTTTTGGATCCAGATATTCTCAAAGTATTGGTATTGGTAATCTGCATTAGTAGTGAGAGTACTAATGAAAACTAAAGTTACAGGTCATCGAAATAACATTTTCAGGAATACTGAGTGACATTTGGTCATGCAGTTACTACGTGAGAGATCACATGGACAGTGTAAAATGAGGAAAATAGGGGACAGAGAAGTAACATTCCTTGCTCATAGTATAGCTCACCAGAACTGCAGTCTCTTGACCCTTTCCACTCCTGACAGTCCCACAATTTGTGGTGATACTCAAGACTGCATGAATTTTCTATAGTATGCTCATGGTATTTCATATAAGCTTATTTTTTTTAACAGATTATAGAACTTGCAGAGGAAAGATAAAGAAGTGATAGGGGACTTCAAAGTCTCTGGACATCTGCTGGAAGTCTCAATCTGATAAAAAGTGAAGCTTTTAATACATTTTTGACTTGCTTGCTAACAATTTCATTGCTTAAGAGGTATTAGAAGCAATGAAAGAAATTTTTTTTTGGACTTCCTTGTCAATAATTGAAAAGAACTTTTAACTGGTATGAAACTGATGGGAACCTTGGGAGAAAGTCATAAAATCATCTTGCAAAGAAAAAAAAAATGTTGAATATAGGTATAGACTTTAAGAAGGGAGATTATAGAAAATAATCATTTGAAAGATGGGCATGCTCCCTTGAACAGAAATGTTAATATGTCTCAAGAAATTTTAAAGTCAAACAGAATTCTTAATTTGGGATTCATATGGATAAATATCAAAGAGAAGTTTGATTTGGAAAATATTACAACTTTATTTCAATATATTTGGTTTTCTTATGTATTTTGTTTTATTTTTGTTATTATAAAAAACACTCCAAGAAGGGAATAAGCTTCAACAGTCCGCTAAAGGAACCCATGACTAAAAACTCCACTATAAAAGATGCAATTATGAATATATTCTAGTTAATAACTTATATGAAATAGATCTTTAAAAGACTTTCAAAAGACTTTCCTCACAGTAAACTTGTTGTTAGGGAGAAGGTAAAGTAGTACAAATATTATTATATTCATCTGAGATATGAAGAAACCTCAGGTTCAAGACAGAAATGACTTTTCCATTTATCATAAAGCTTGAAAATGTCAGAGAATGTATCTGAATAAGATTTCTTATGAATGTAGATTTAAAATTTTTATCATGTTACCCAAAGCATCATAATTAGATTATTTCTGTAATCTATTATAATGACAAGCAGAGATTTTAATTGAGCTTGTACAAAAGATAGGAGATAATGAAGGAGAAGAAATATGAAAAAATGCCCTAAAATTGCAAAAATTTTGTGAAGATCCCAGGATGAGTTGAGGCTTATGAAAAATCCTCAAAATCTCAAAATGGATTTTTTCTGGTATATTTAGTCCAACCTGCTTGGGGGAAGTGGCATAATCTTTGCAAATTATATGTCATAAAAGAAGGCACAACTAAGCAGAATATAAAAGGAAATTCAACTACCATCAAGAGATAGAAAATGAATGGAGTCAGATTTTGCCCCAATATAAGCAAGAAGTTCCTAAGCATTAAAAAAAGAGGATTGGGGGAATTGTTTCAAAAAGTAATAAGCTCCCTGCCTGTAGAACTGCTGAAGCAAAAAATTAGTTGATGGTCTGTCACGGATGCTGTAAAAGGTAGTTGTGAAAAATAATCTCTAAGGGTTGTCTTGGAAATAGTGCTGAACTTAAAGACAGAGGACCTGAGGCTGAATGAAGGCTGAGCTACTTATTATAGTGTAGCCACACACAAAAAAAGTAATATCTTTTTTGGAACTCAGTTTTCTTTTTTTATAAATTAGAAGTTTGGATTCAGTGATTAGTTTTTAATTTAAATAGGGTCAATAAAATCTGTTTTTTAAAAAATTATACTAATTCAATTTTAAGATAATTTATTTCCTTTGTAATCTAATATATTTTATATTATGCATTTAATAACATTCTGAACAGGGATCCACAGCTTCAGCAGACTTCTGGAAGAGTAAAACACAAAAAAAGATTAAGGACGCCTAGCTTTGATCATCTTTGTGTTCCCTTTTCTGACACTTATGGATAAATCCCTTAATTTTTAATGCCCCAAGAAGCATACTAAGTCTATAAATTGCAATTTCTGATCTAGTAAGTGACAAGTCTACATTAGGAAGTCACCATATGGATGAAATCATAGGTCTAGAATCCCTTCCTCTTTCTGTGAAATAGGAAACCTTGGCCTTTTCAAGCTGAGGTCTTCAATAGGTCTCAGTTTGACTGAGTGATTCAGTGATTAAAGTTAGATAGTAATTGAGGCAATATTCTCTTCTTTAGTTTGGTCCAAAAAAATCTAAATAAATTGATAAGTGAGTGAATGAATCTGGGAGGGGAATACTTTCAGGGATTCTGGCCCAAAAAAATTCAATCTGAATTAATGAGGACCTCAACAATGACCAAATGGGGCTTGACCTAGAACCTATTATTGACCAATGAGAATCAGATTGGTTCTGGTTTAAGGTTTTGTCCTTAAGAAAGACATTTACAGGATACAAAATAAATCCACATAAATAATCAGCATTTTAAAAAAATTTCCAACAAAGTCCAACAGCAAAAGATACAAAGAGAAATTTCATTTAAAATAACTGTCAATAATATAAAATATTTGGCAGTCTGCCTGCCAAGGCAAAGTCAGGAACTATATGAAGGACAATTATAAAATACTTTCCACACAAATAAAGTCAAATCTAATCAATTGGAAAAATATCAAAAACTCATGGATAGGCTGAGCTAATATAATAAAAATGACAATATTACCTAAATAATCTACTTATTCGGTGTCATACCAATCAAACTACCAAGAAATTATTTTATAGATCTAGAAAAGTAATAACAAAGTGCATCAGGAAGAACAAAAGGTCAAGGATTTCAAGGGAATTAATGAAAAATGCAAATGAAGGAGGCCTAACTTTATCAGATCTAAATCTATATCACAAAGCAGCAGTCATCAAAACCATTTGATAGGCTAAGAAATAGAGTGGTTATTCAGTGGAATAGGTTAGGTTCATAGGATAACATAGTCAATGATTATGGTAACCTAGTGTTTCACAAACACAAACCCCACATTTGGGATAAAAACTCACTATTTGACAAAAACTGCTGGGAAAATTGGAAACTAGTATGGCAGAAACTAGGCATTGATCCACACCTAATATACTATACCAAGATAAGGTCAAAATGTGTTCATGATTAACACATAAAGAATGACATTATAAGCAAATTAGAAGAACATAGGATAATTTACTGCTCAGATCTGTGGAGAAGAAAGGATTTTGTGACCAAAGAAGACCTGCAAAGCATTATTGAACAAAAAATACATAATTTTGAGCATATTAAGTTAAAAAGTTTTTGTATAAACAAAACTAATGCAGACAAGACTAGAAGGGAAGCAATAAACTGGAAAAAAAAACATTTTTACATTCAAAGGTTATGATAAAAAATCTCATTTCTAAACAATATAGAGAACTGATTCAAATTGAATTCAAGTCACCCTCCAATTGATAAATTGTCAAAGGATATGAACAGAAAATTTTCAATAAGAAATTAAAATTATTTCTAGTTATATAAAAATGTGCTCTAAATCTCTATTGATCAGAGAAATGCAAATTAAGACAATTCTGAAGTACCATTACACACTTCTCAGATGGGCTAGGGTGACAGGAACAGATAAAAATGAATGTTGGAGGGGATGTGGGAAATACATTGTTGGTGGAGTTGTGAACTGATTTAACCATCCTGGAGAATATTTTGGAACTATGCCCAAAGGACTATTAAACTGTTAATACTTTGATTCAGCAGTATTTCTACTGGGCTTATATCCCAAAGACATATTAAAGGAAAGAAAGGGACCCACGTTTGCAAAAATGTTTGTGGCAGCCCTTTTTGTAGTGGCAAGAAACTGGAAACTAAGTGGATGCCCATCAGTTGGAGAATAGTTGAATACATTATGTTATATGAATGTAACGGAATATTATGTTTTATAAGAAACAATCAGCAGGATGATTTCAGAGAGGCCTGGAGAGATTTAAATGAACTGATACTAAGTGAAGTGAGATCATTGTATATGACAACAAGATTATACCATGATCAGTAGGATGTGGCTCTTTTCAACAATGAGATGATACAGACAAATTCCAGTGATCTTGTGATGAAGAGAGATATCTACACCCAGAGAGAGGACTGTCTGAACTGAGCATGGATCACAACACAACATTTTCACTCTTTTTTTGTTTGCTTGCATTTTATTTTTTTTCTCATTTTTTCCCTTTTTGATTTGATTTTTCTTGTGCAGCAAGATAATTGTATAAATATGTAAACTTTGGATTTAACATATATTATTACTGTTTAACATATATTAGATTACTTGCTATCTGGGGAGGAGGTGGGGGAAAAAGGGGGAAAATTGGAACACAAGTTTTTGCAAGGGTTAATGTTGAAAAAGTATCCATGCATATCCTTTTAAAATTAAAATGCTTTAATAAAAATAAATAAAAATCTTACTTAAAAAAAGAAAAAAGAAATCTAGTCAGTCAATTTCACGATATCTTGGAAGGGTAGAAAGGTACAAAGGACAAAAAATGGAAGGAAGGAAGGAAGGAAGGAAGGAGGGAAGGAAGGAGAGAGGGAGAGAATCTTCCACCTGTTGTTTGTCCTTCCTTCCTGAAGAGGACCATGACATCAGGGAGGTGATGCCATGCCATGCAAGTGAATTAGATTTAAGTGAGGGAGGGTTGTTTGAAGGTATCAGCTTCACTTTCCCCTCCAGAGTCATCTGAATGCAGTGTCCAGATATGGATCAAGATGATTGGTGATGATCCTGGATTCAATGAGAGACCTAGGCCTTTTTAAGTCAACATCTTCAACAGGTCTCAGTTTGATTAAGGGTTCTGCACCCATTCAGTGATTAAGACTAGGGAGCCATTGAGGAAAGAATCTTCTCTTGAGCTTAATCTAAAAAATCTAAACAAATTTATAAGTGGATGAATGAATCTGGGAAAGGAAAAAACCTCAGTGTTTCTGGCCCAAGCGGAAATGACTTTACTGATTTTTTTACTGATGCCATTGTCCTCTTTGAGAATGAAGGACTGTGAAATAGTTGAGTTCCCACTGAAAACAAAATTCTTTTCCATGTCCTCAGCTGCCAGTTTTAAAATTTTATAGAAATGTTGACCTTGAATGAGATAAATTGAGTGAAGACATCTCATGGGAATGTAGCCTTTACCTATGCCCTTATTGTGACTTGAAAGTTTGCAATAACAAGTTCAGATAGCTAAAAAGCTACAGATGCTCAATTGTCTGGAATGAATATTTTCCCTCCTGTTCCCCCACACACATACCTCCCAATCAGCCTTTAAGTACTTGATGAATAAAAAAATTGTTATTTGCTTGTTTTCTTTTGTTTCTGGGATAGATTTAGGCATCTAGAGTGTAAATCAGAACTCCCACACACAGTGGGGATCCATGCTTCTTCATTAGGGTCTATCTCATCTTGGGTTTTGCAGTTTGCCCTTTGCACTCTTCTACTAACACCTTGTCTGTTGGAAGTTGCCTTTTCTCAGGAGATCTTAATAAATCCCTTGTAAATCCTTTTGTGCTTTTTTACCTTATTTCCGATTTTAATTTGGGTAAGGTCTGCTGTCCCACAGTTTTGAGGGCTCCTTCCAGGATATTTCCTATTCAAAAGGGGTCTCTCCCATATCAAATCCTTGGGCAGGTGCCCTCCAGAGAGTTCTCCTTGGATTTGGCTCAGGAACTGCTGCTTCTATCAAGTAAATTCCCAAAGAGAGACACTCTGAGAAAGCAAAATTCGAAATGGGCTAGCAAAGATAGAGAATTAATTCTGCTCAGGAGATAAATCAGTTGAGAAAAGCTTGGAATCAGTCAGGTAAGTGTAGGAAACTGGGGGGGGGGGGAGAGAGAGAGAGAGAGAGAGAGAGAGAGAGAGAGAGAGAGAGAGAGAGAGAGAGGAGGGAATGAATAGGGAATGAAGAGGGAGAAGAGAATATAAGTAGTTCAATTCCTAAGAGTACTTTTGCTTTGCCAAGAACTGGTGAGCTGCATGGGTACCTGGGAACTGGATTGGGAGAATTTAAGGCTGCCATTTCCCTTTGATATCAGGAAATTCTAAGGGTTACAGTCAGTAAGTGCTCTCCCATTTTCTTTTGCTAAGATCTGGCAAATCCTCCATCAAAGATGATAAGATACTGTGAATCTTGGGAAAAACAATCTAACTGTCCCTTTAGGAAGAATTGTGATGGAGTACCAAAATGTATAGGGATTAAATACTGTGGTTTTGTTTGGGAAGGTTCCCCACTGGGAGGAACTGTCTACCCCCAGGGCTGGCTGGGTGTAAATTCAAAGGAGCCTTCAATACTTGGGGGCAGTTACTAGGGCTTAGGCTCCAGAGCTCCCCTTTTTGCTTCTATCCCAAGGTGGGGGGCCCAGAAGAAGCTCGAATGACATAGAAAAGCAGTCTGTGAGCCTGTGTGCGTACGTGCCTGTGTTTTGTCTTCTGTGTTTCAGCCAGATTACAAAGGAAAAGATCTGGTTATCTGGGATTTAAAAAAACTTGTCGTGTTCATAATTGGACTTATGCAAATAGATAGAGAAAGTTTTTAACTGCCACATCAAAAGAAAGAAAAGGGAAAAAAAAACCTGGCATATTTCTGTGGACCTAGAACTGGCCACCTTGGGTCTATAGAAATAGTTAAAGTTACAGAACTGCTAAAACATTTTAGCAGATCTTGGGGGTTTTGAGACTATTTTAACTTGCTTGGCATTATCCCTCAGTCAGCTAACCTGAATTAGTCTATTATATTTTTAAATATGCCTGATTTACATGACTAAAAGCCTTCTGGGGGCCTAAACATGAAGCTTACAGCAAAACTGAAAAAAAAAAAAAAACTGCTCTGACTGGGATTCTTCAAGTTTGTCTTTTTTGTAGAGGTTTGTGGAATCAGCCTGTTAGGCTGGTGTTGGAATCCTTACTAACTGCTAACTAATTAGAGTTGATCTAATCTTACAAGAAGATGTTTTGGGCAGAACCTGAAACAAGGTACTAAGTAGAACTACCCATAATCCCTCTCTCTGGAAGGAGCATAAATAGGCCAATGGGCCAGTCGGAGAGTTCTTGGGACGAAGACGCTACAAGTTGAGATTTCACCGGAATGACATGAAGAGTTGGAGCTGGCTGGAGGCTGAAGAAAGCAGAGGCAGAGGCTGAAGGACCAGACCTTTGGATTTGGTGACATTCGGAGAGAGCTCTTGGAACCAAGCAGAGAGATAGGCCTCTAAGCTAACCGGGCTATATTGGGATAATAAAAGATCTGAACTTTGATCACCTGGCTGCGTTTTGAGAAGAAAAAAATTCACCACATTTTGGCGCCCAACGTGGGGCCGATTCAGATCCATCTGAACTAGATCACAACATTTTGGCGCCCTGAACGTGGGACAAACAGACCCCTCAGTGGATTTCAGTGGAAAAGCTCCGATCCTGATTCAAGTGGAAAAGCCTCTGATCCTGATCCAGTGGAAAAAACTTCAACCCAGAAATTAGGGTGAGTGCAACAAAGAAATTTTGTTAGAAGAGTTAAAGTAGAATTTCAGCTAAGATGGGACAGATATTTAGAAAACAGTCTGTTTCTGTTCAAGGAAAATGTTTAGAGAGCATTGTCAAAATTATGGAAAGCCAAGGTTTAATTATAAGTTTACAGCAAATCACTGAACTTTTACAAACTGTAAAGGACATATGTCCTTGTTTCTCTCTTGATAAGGAATTAGATCTAAATGAATGGAAATTGGTTGGAGAGGATCTTTGTCAATTCTATGATAAAAATGGGCCTAACTCAATAATTAATACATATAATGTAATACAATTGGCTATAAGAAGTTATTTAAGTGATAGAATGATGAAAAGGAAAGTACAGGAGGAAGTGCCAACTTTACTAGGTGAAAAGGAGGACAAATCAGATGAGAATGGAGTTAATTACAATTCTGAGTATGATACTTCACAGAAGGAGGAATTAGGTGATTCCACATCTCATGACCCTCCCCCCGCAATTAACCCTTCATGGGTAGAACAAGGGGGAGGGAGAGAGACAGAAACACAGTCAGCTTCTCCTGTAAAGCAGAATTTGACAAGATTAGAAAAAGCATTAATTAAAGCAAAAAATGAAGGAGAAGATATATCTGATTTTATAAATGCATATCCTGTGATTGAAGAGCTCAACTCCTCAGGTCAAAAAGAGAGAAAATATACTCCTTTTAATTTGGGACGCAATAGGCAAAAAGGAGCTGTTGTACAAATCACTTTTGACCAACTAGCTGGTGAAGGTCAGTATGCAGAGAGTTCAGAACAGACTTATTATCCCATAACAGTCTATGAGCAAATTTCTAAGGCTGCAATAAAAGCTTGGAATTCTCTCCCTGGACAGAAAGATGGAAATAATGCTTTCACAAAAATAGAGCAAGGTCCCAATGAACCTTTTGCAGATTTTGTGGGACGTCTGCAAACAGCTGTAATAAGAACCATTGGAGATAATGCTGCCACAGAAATAATGACTAGACATTTGGCTAAGGAAAATGCCAATGAGGTTTGCAAGAGAATTATATGGGGGCTAGACAAAAATGCTTCTTTAGAGGAAATCATAAGACGCTGTGCCACAGTGGGCACAAATGCTTATTATGCCCAGACTATGGTGAACTTGGAAAGACAAGGTCTTTCTTGGCAGAGGAATTCTAGAGAAACTCGTCGATGTTTTAAGTGCGGAAAAAATGGACATTTGAGAGCTCATTGTAGATATGGAGATAGAGTGAGAAGACAGGGTGAGAGAAAACCCAAAACCCCATGTCCAAAATGTAACCGAGGCTTTCACTGGGCCTCTAAATGTATATTGACCCAGAGGAATGAGAGGCAGGGCCCAGCTCTAAAGTATCAATCAAAGGATAGGTGGGGCATGATAGCAGCTGAGGTTACACCCAGAGAGACTTTAGAAATTCAGAACTCTGATGTCATCAACCAACAGAAAAGCAATCAGGATTACAGTTGGGAAGAATACAGGCCTTTTAAGACAACAAGGCAGTATCCAGTGCAAACAGCTCCAATGTAATTACCAGGTGATGAGGAGAAATCCCAAATTTGGTAAATAGAAGGGAATTAGATAGGTTAACTGCTTGGGGAAGAGGATCTGCTTATATTTCCACAGGTGGAAAAGGAATCAGATGGCTAACAATGAGACTGTCAAAAGAACTTTAAAATCTTCAGATTTCAGTTCCTGAAAAACCAGCAAGAATCATTGGGTTCCCTGAGATGAAAATTGTTGATGAGACCTTTTGCAGTGCTTCAGAGCCTACAGGAATTATTAGATTCCTGGCACATGAACTAATGGACAATGGATTGCTTATGGACCATTTCTAGGACTTATGGACATGTGTAAATTTTCAGGTTGATTTATGTTGTTACATTACTACTAGCCTTTGTTATATTGCTATGTACTTATGTAAATTATGTATAATGCCTCCCATATTTATGTATACCATGTATATCTGTTACAAAGTTCTGGCCCATATTGATGGATTTATGTGTACCCCCTCAGAAACCCCCTATGTTTTAAAACAAAAGAAAGGGGGAGATGTTGGAATCCTTACTAACTGCTAACTAATTAGAGTTGATCTAATCTTACAAGAAGATGTTTTGGGCAGAACCTGAAACAAGGTACTAAGTAGAACTACCCATAATCCCTCTCTCTCTGGAAGGAGCATAAATAGGCCAATGGGCCAGTCGGAGAGTTCTTGGGACGAAGACGCTACAAGTTGAGATTTCACCGGAATGACATGAAGAGTTGGAGCTGGCTGGAGGCTGAAGAAAACTGAGGCAGAGGCTGAAGGACCAGACCTTTGGATTTGGTGACATTCGGAGAGAGCTCTTGGAACCAAGCAGAGAGATAGGCCTCTAAGCTAACCGGGCTATATTGAAGATAATAAAAGATCTGAACTTTGATCACCTGGCTGCGTTTTGAGAAGAAAAAATTCACCACATTTTGGCGCCCAACGTGGGGCCGATTCAGATCCATCTGAACTAGATCACAACAGGCTGGCACTCTGGAATCTTCTGGGGTTCCCCAGCATTTTCAACATGCCCCTCTCTCTCATTTCTCACATGGAGGGTTAGCTAGTCACTGGGCCACAGACTTAAAAATGGACACCTGGATCCAAAAATCTCCAACCCTCTCCCTCAAGATCCTAAAGTCCACCAATTTCTTAAAGGACAGTTTTCTGCTACCTTAAATTTTGTGGCTGTGTGTGTGTTTAAATTGGAATTCTGATTCTGAAATTATATGAAATAATTACTATGAACTAGTATATGCTTAAATTGTGAATTTGTTTATTCTGGTATAAGATTTTAGAAATATGTGTGCATTAATATTGAAGTATTGATACTAGAAATTTAAATCTGTATTTGATTTGATTTTAAGTTTAAAAAAAATCATTCTCTGGTAACTTAACATAAAGAGGTCACATGCTTGGATTTCCTAATTAAACATGTTGCTTTCTAATTATATATTGCATAATTTGTAAAAATTGTGTGTGCTGTGCTTTAACAATTTTGTCAGCTCTGCTGGACATGTGTTATAAATTTTGTGAAATTTGGTCCAAAGTTATTTAGATATTACCTATATATTCTGAATCTTTTAACAAAGAAGTAAAAACAAAAAAAATTGGCACATACAGATATGTTTAATTTCAAAACAAATTGTATCTGAAATATATGTTATATATCTAAAGATAAAGTATTAAGGAGATGTCCTTCCAGAGGGAGAGAACCTGGCTTCAAAATATTCAAGTTAGGTTTTAAATGATACCATTGAGGATGGGTGGAAGCTTTCTCCCTGAGCTCTGCTGCTTTAAGAGAAGTTAATAGAATAACATTGGAACAAATTGTACCTAAGTATGGATTGGTAGATACTATTGATTGTGAAAAAGAAAATATTTTATTTCTAAGGTTTTATAAGAAATAATAGGGAGGGAAGGCAAATTGACAGCAATCCCATATCCTGGGTGTTTGTCTTCATCAGGGAAAGTGGAGAGAATGAATCTGTTTCTTAAGAAATTGATGTTAGAGACTAAATTTCCTTGGACCAAATGTTTGTCTATTGCTTTGTTAAAGAATTAGACTGGCCCCAGAATTGATTTGGGACTTTTACCATATAAGATTGGTTTATTTTATTCTGGAGGTGAAAGGAAAACATCCTCTTTTGAAACAAAACTGAAGTTTCTAAGAAAATATGTACTGGCAATGTCCACATCTTTTTTAGCCCTTAGGAAGCAAGGACTGCTGACCCAAACAACACCTTTGTAATTTGCAGTTCCAGGAGGTTGGGTCCTGAAAGTCCTGGAAGAAGCATAGTGGGAAGGACCTTGGCAAACATTACAGATGCCTGAGACTGCAGAATGGAGGTTTAGAGCACAACAGTCAAAGGATCTGTGGAGGAACCACAAAAATGCATTATTAAATACAATTTATTACCTCTAAAATTTACTTTGAAATTAGGAATGTTTTGGTAGGAGTGGAGATTAATTGTGCTTTGTTTTTATTTATTTTTTATTTTATTTTAATAGCCTTTTATTTTACAGGTTATATGTATGGGTAACTTTACAGCATTGACCATTACCAAACCTCTTCTTCCAATTTTTCCCCTCCTCCCCCAGATGGCAGGATGACCAGTAGATGCTAAATATAGTAAAATATAAATTAGATACTCAATAAGTATACATGACCAAATCATTATTTTGCTGTACAAAAAGAATTGGACTCTGAAATATTGTACAATTAGCCTGTGAAGAAACTCAAAAATGCAGGTGTGCAAAAATGATTAATTGTGCTTTAGAGGAATTTTAATAATATTGGTGTTATACCTGTTATTTATATTTCCAGAAAAATTTATAGAGAGTCTTCAATTGTAGGAAGTTGAATTAAAATTTTTAATGATGAAGAAAGTTTTGTTTTGTTTTGTCAATCTTTATTGGGGACCAAAATTCTCAAATATTCTGTTCAAATTTTGTTTTCCAATTTATTTCCTTTTTTTCTTTTTAGTTTTTTTAAATTGCAGTAAGTTTATTTTAATACACATTGCTTTATGAAGAAATTATTAATGTTAGTTGTGATAGGGTTCTTTGATGTGACCTTAGAAGTTCAGTAGAAGCTTTGAGCACAATTCAAATGTGAAAGATCTTGTAGTTTCCTATCTGACAATATGTGGTCATTATATCCTAAATAACAAGGTGATTATTTGGCCTAATCATCTATCTGTTGCTAGACGCATATGTCTATTTCTTTTAGCATTTCTGTTGTTGTAGACTTTCCTGACAAGCATCTTTACTTGTCAAGATTTACCTAATTTAATTGTTGGGAACGCAAATGGTTGGGGGGATAGATGACTCCAGATGGGAGTTGAGGATACAGAACCCCAATTTGTATGTTGAATAGACTCATTAGACTTCAAGCCATAGTTGCAATAATTACTAACCAGACAACAAAGGCACTAGATTTGTTAGCAGACCACACTACTCAGACTAAAGAAGCAATACTCTAGCATAGATTAATATTAGACTATTTGTTAGTTGAAGAAGGTGGAGTTTATGGGAAATTAAATTTTTGCTATGTGAAAATTGATGTTAATGGACATTGTCAAAGACATAAGAAAATTAGCTTAAGTTCCATTCCAGACCTGGTCCTCACTGATGTGATCTATGGTGTGGGGTTTGTTATCAAATGATGGCAGGCACTGAAAGTTGGGACTCAGTAATATGAAAGATCCACAATGCCCATTCTCTTTGGCAAAAGGTACATTTATTTGGGGGGATAGGTTATAGAGAAAATGAAGGGATACAATAGACCCCAAGAATGGTAAATATGAAAGAGTGGGAGAGCATATGAGAGACAAGTTCCACAGTGGAACTCACGATTTCCCAGTAGAAAGGGAGTACCTCATGAGGTTAAGGCATATGTCCTTAGCTGGCAGGCTAAAACCTGAAAGGGACTTGGGATTCTAAAAGAGTTAGTTAGCTGTAAGGAGGAGAAGTGGGATTGGGAAGCATAATAGAGTTAGGGGAGAAATCGTATGGCGGAGGGAAGGGAAAAGACCCTAATAGGCAGAATGCTGTAGTAGGCTGATCCAAAGTAAGGTGGCAGCCACAGATGGCTTACAAATTGGTTTTCTTTTCTTTTCTTTCTTTTTTTTAAATAACTTTTTATTGATAGAACCCATGCCAGGGTAATTTTTTACAGCATTATCTCTTGCACTCTCTTCTGATTTTTCCCCTCCCTCCCTCTACCCCTTCCCCCAGATGGCAAGCAGTCCTTTACATGTTGAATAGGTTACAGTATATCCTAGATACAATATATGTGTGCAGAACCGAACAGTTTTCTTGTTGCACAGGAAGAATTGGATTCAGAAGGTATAAATAACCCGGGAAGAAAAACAAAAATGCAAGCAGTTCATTCTTTGGGTGTAGCTGCTTCTGTCCATCCTTGATCAATTGAATTAGCTCTCTTTATCGAAGAGATCCACTTCCATCAGAATACATCCTCAAACAGTATCGTTGTTGACGTATATAATGATCTCCTGGTTCTGCTCATTTCACTTAGCATCAGTTCATGTAAGTCTCTCCAGGCCTTTCTGAAATCATCCTGCTGGTCATTTCTTACAGAACAATAATGTTCCATAACATTCATATACCACAATTTACTCAACCATTCTCCAATTGATGGGCATCCATTCATTTTCCAGCTTCTAGCCACTACAAATTTTCCAAGGAAAATTTAACCTGAGGGACATGACTGGGTCTCAGGAGCTTCATATAATTTGGATTTCTTACTGCATTACCTTTACAGGATTCGACCAAGAAACCAAGAATATAGGTTCTTTGATTCCCGATGATAGCTTTGCAGATATCACTGCTCAGGATGATAAAGATGGAAACAACTTGTAGAGGGAAGTCCAATTAGACAAGGACCCGATAAAGAAAAAGGACAAATTAGATCCAGAGGCATTAGAAACAGAACAAAATATTTGAGGAAATGTATTAAGAATGGTGAGAGGTTTTCAGAGGTTAATAAATAAAGAGGAGGGACTGAATGGGATAAACTGAATGAAGAAATCTTATAAGAATGTGCCTTTGATCTATGCCCTCATTGTGACTTGAGACTTTGCAATAACAAGTTGAAGTATAGCTAAAAAGCTGTAGGTGTTTGATTATTTTGGATGAACATTTCTCCTCCTGTTCTGTGCCCCCCTTTTAATTAGCATTTACGTACTTGATGGATAAAGAGTTCATTTATTAGTATTCTTTTATTCCTGGGATAGATTTCCATGGTTAGAGTGTAAAAGCCTGGACTCCCCCAGACAATGGGAGAAAAGAGGAGGCTTCTGTGTTTTGCAGTTTGCACTTTGCACTTCTTTACTAACACCAGGAGTTGCTCTTTTTTCCACAAGATCACAATCAATCCTTTTTAAATCCCTTTTTGCTTTTTACGTTGTAAGTCTCTGGTTTTAATTTAGATAAAGGTCAAAAAACCCCCTTTCTATGTGTAAGAGAACCTGTGATCTATGGTCATGGGGTAAATTGGGAACAGCATTGATTTTTTTGTTTGTTATTTGTATTTTGTTATTATCTTGTTGTTTTGAGCCATTTACATGTAACATTATCTTCCCAGGAAGATTTGTTGTAAAAGTAAACCAGGCCATATTCTCCCTCAATTTCTTTAACTTGTAACTATTGAATGGGTGTTGCCACACACAAATTAAGACTTTGGAAAGTTCTTAGCTTAAAAAAACCATGGTCACCCACTGCATTCTGAGCCATCTCCAACAGGCAATCTATGTATTGACATAGGATCCCAAGGACTCTTAGAGGAAAGAGTAGGGATGATAACTTTGTACAGCTATGTTTCACTTAAAAACAATTCATTTGCAATTTGCAAGGAGGTATCATCCTCCTGATATCCTCTTTTTGAGAAAAAAGAACAAACAACAACAAAAGTGGAGTAGACACATTTATGTGTTCTTATTTCTCCCTTCCTGATTCCTTCATAAGCCTATCATATTTCACATGAATGACTTGTGATTTAAGTAATTAATTGTGAAGCAGTTAATATTATTTTATGTTTCTTTTTATTCCACTTCTCACAGCCTCAGAACATTTGATAATATTATAGTTGAAATGGTTAAAAGGCCATAGGTTAATTTTATACTATAGGGAATTAGAAAATTTATATGCCACCTAGAGCAGAGATCTAGGCAAGTATCAGGATTAAAACTTTTTTTTTCCTTTCATTCTTTTTGTTTTTCCTAAAATATTTTGATACTTATACCTGTTAGGTGAATATATACATATGTATATATATGTATATACATATACACATATATATATGTATACACACACACATATGTGTATATATATGTATGTACAACAGGTTTGCATGTTAGCTATTAGACAAACCAAAATATGAAGAACCAATTGAACTAACAAAGTGAGGGATATAAAGCATTATAATTTCTGGATAGAGTTAAATCTACATTATTGTTGTTTGTCCTTCATCCTCTATCAGTAGAAACATCTTTCTACAATAAGAAGTTATTTATCACTTAGTACTCTGCCCTGTTTAGAATGCATCTGGGCTATTATATTTGGTTCTGGGTAACATATTCAAAAATGAACTTTGACTAATTGACACCATCCTGAAGAAAAGCTACCAGGATTATGAGGGAACTTGACATAAATTCAAATGAGAAATTATTGAAAAAAAGTTCTCCAAATGTCTTTTGGAAACTAACATGTCTGTCATGTGAAAGAAGGCATAAATTTATTGTGCTTGATTCCAAAAGAAAAGACCATAGCAAATGGAGGGTTTGGAGGAGGTAATAGTAAAATTATAGGAAATCATTTTTAATATACTGTAAGAAAGAACTTCCTATCAATTGGGACTATCCAAATAAATGAAATGGACTGTCTTACAAGAGAATAAGAATAAGAAGAAACAGGATAGGCACTTGTCAGGGATACAGCAAGGAGAATTCAGAGAAATGTTTTCATTTTTTATTGTAGTAAGTTTATATTTAATACACATTGCTTTGTGAATCAAAGTTCAGAGAAATGTTATCTTGGATTACTTTTAAGAATGCATCAACTCTGAAATTCTGTGACTTTGAATAAGTCTGAAAAAGAGGATGGGACTCAATTCTGGGGTGACCAAACTAATCTTTATTTAAAGATCAAAAACATTCCATATTCAAGATCCAAAGAGACTTCAAAAGATAATCAATAAAAAATATGCAGATGTAGTGGTTATCTTCACCAGACAAACAGGTTTTAAATACAGGGTTATCCGAGGCAAACTAATAGGATTTAGCATTTGAGCAATCCTGGTTTATCGCAAAGTCAAAGAAAACATTGATCTTAACCCAAAGTAAGGTTCCACTTCCAAAATCTGGCTCACAATCATACTGTGGCTGGGGGTGTAGGAAGAACCTGACTCTGTGACCCATGAGAGAAACAATCTATTCAAGGCATAGAATTAGAAATGAGTACTACAAAATTTCAAAGGAAACTCTAAATTAAAATGAACTATCTCCATTTCCCCCAAAGTAATAGTATAATCACAGAATAATAGACATTGCAGTGACTATGAAACAAAAGGAACAATGTCAAAGCTAACTCACTATTCCCATAGTGGTCTTAATAACAAGTCAAATTTAGGTGAGAAAAATTAACCCCCCAAAAATTTATTTTCCACTTCACTTATACATGCTGCCCTGGAAACTCTTGACTTTACTATAATTTTTTTAACCAATATTCCATTCTAAATTTTCCAATATAATATTTATCAATACATATAAGTCAGACTCAAAAGGTCAGATCCATAGTTGTTTTTTTTTTTTTTTTTTTTTTTTCCCTTAAGGACTTTGCTTGCAATGTTGGTAGTCTGCAACAGGGAAATCATGTCATGTTTGATTCGCTTGCATAACGCAAGTGGAGAGACCACAGGTAAATTAAAATAAAGTAGATAATCTAACTATTATAATTTTCCTAAAAGAAACAAAATCAGGTGATAAGAAAGCAAGGCAAAAATGTTAAGAAAAAGAAAAAGAGTCCAAAAACCTGAACTTCATAATAAGGCTAGAACCATCTTAACAATGGACTAGAGAGTTCGTATTAACCATGCTAACTGAACATAGTGAACTAGCTTGCTGTTTGCCCCTCATTCTCAAAGAGGACCAATGGCATCAAGAAGTAATGTCTTGACTTGCAAGTGAATTGGATTGTAAGTAGAACAGGACTATACAAAATCATCAACCTTACTCTCTCCTCCTGAGTCATCAAGCATCCAGCAGGAAGACCAGAGAATTGGTACAAGAATGATGGAGGGTTTAAAGATTTTCAAGAACAGTAAAAAAAGGTCCTGACAACATGACATCAATACTCTCAGAATTGCTGTTTTTCAGAGACCATCTAGCTCAATTTATAACTAAATAATCATTAAGTCTCTTCTTTAAAACCTTTAGTGATAAGAAATTCAGAGACTTCAAGGTCATCCTATTCCACTCTTATACAGCTCTAATTGTTAAGAATTTATTTTATGATTCTAAAGTCTGCCACTTAACAATTCCCATGGTTATTGTTCTTCCTTCTAAAAAGCAAAACAAGGATTTTCTTCATCAAACATGTTTAATTGTTAAAGACACCTCTGGTCTGTATTTCAAGGAAATCATAAAGAAGGGGGAAAAGACCCACCTGTGCAAAAATGTTTATAGCAGCTCTTTTTATAGTAGCAAAGAATTGGAAAATGAGTATATGGCCATCAATTGAGAAAGGCTGAATATGTAATATATGGAGGTAATGGAATATTACTGTTCTATAAAAAATGAACAAGTTGACTTTAGAAAGGCCTGGAAAGATTTACGTGAAACAAGCAGAACCAGAATACATTGTACACAATAACAGCAAGAATGCACAATGGTCAACTATGAAAGATTTGATTCTTCTCAGTGGTTCAGTGATCCAGGGCAATCCCAATAAACTGTATCCAAAAAAAGAACTATGGACATTGAATGTAAATCAACACTTATTCACTTCTTTTCTCTCTTTTTTTCTTCTCCCATGTTTTTTCCCTTTTGTACTAATTTTTCTCTCCCAACATAATTTATGGAGCAATGTATATTTTAAAAAATCCAAAGAAATGATAATCAAAGTTATAGAATAGAATAATAATGTCAAAGAAGTAATATAGGAAGAGAATATGACAATAGGTAGAAAGTAATCATTGAAGAATGAGAAGGGTCAAAAACAAATTTTAAAAAAAGTGTTTCAAAGATGTTAAGGAGAAAACAGTATATAGAATGTCTTGAAAGAAAGAGGAATAAAGATAATCCAATCAGAATATGTATGTGTATTGTCAACAGTGTTATATATTATAGTCAAGTAAATTGATTTAGTCATTAGTTTATTGTTGATCTTAGAGTGAAATTTTGGTGGTGTGTTTATACCAGCAGTCACGTATAGACAGAAGGTTTTTGATACATGGAATATGTAATCAGCTTTATTTCTAATATCATATCATAACCCTAGTCCTTTGACTTTCTGTTTACAATTTAAGACAATCTTAGGCCTTGCAATAATTCAAAAGATGTTCTGCATTGTTTTCAGAAATAATAGTTAATGTAAATGAGAAGCTATAATTAGGCAAACATTCTACAGATATGACTCAGAATGAATGAATTAAAAACTTTTATTCTTGCAAAATTGAAGAATGGGTAATATTTATGAATTATTGTTCTTCATTCTTGAAGAATTCCAAGACATCCAGGGAGTGAATGCCATAATATGCAAGTGAATTGGATGTAAGAGAAGGAGGCCTTTCCACTTTACTTATACATGCTGCCCTGGAAACTCTTGACTTTATTATAATTTTTATAACCAATGTTCCATTCTGGATTTTCTAATATAATATTTATCATTACATATATATGTTAGACTCCAAAGGTCAGATCCAACTTCACTTTTTCTTCAGAATCATCTGGATACAGTGGCTAGATATAAATTAGAATGACTTGTAGATAACTCTGGCTGCAGTGGAAAACCTTGGCTTTTTTTTTTTTAAGCTGAGGCAGGGGGGTTAAGGGTTAAGTGACTTGCCCAGGGTCACGCAGCCAGGAATTGTTAAGTGTCTGAGGCCAGATTTGAACTCAGGTCCTCCTGACTTCAGGGTTGGTGCTCTATCCTTTGTACCACCTAGCTGCCCCAAGACCCTGGCATTTTTAAGCTAAAGGCTTTAACAGGTCTCATTTTGACTGAGGCAATGCCTAATCAGTGATTAAGTTTAAGTAAGAAACGAGGTAGAGAATGGCTTCTTTTACCTAGTCTTTCATACATACATGTATATATATATACAGAGAGAGAGAGAGAGAGAGAGAGAGAGAGAGAGAGAGAGAGAGAGAGAGAGAGAGAGAGTGACCCGAGATTAAGGCATCATTCTTAAGAAAGAAATCTAGCCTGTTAACCCAAAGATTTTTGCAAGGTTTCAGTGATCAAAATATACATTCTTTTGGATAGAGTATGAGTAGATAAAGGGATGATATACTATGTGGATAGAGGGAAAGAAAGGCAAGTCAAGGACAAGAAAACCGCGTTGCCCAATTGGCCATTCCAGTTGGATTCCCAGTGGGTAGCTCCTTGGAATATGGGATTGAATTAGATCATCATGGAACAATTCTACCCTAGTGATGAGGGTTGTTGCCATAGTTATCCTACTCAGTACAAGAAGAACTGCAGGTTCAGACATTTGGTATATGTGTGTGCTGAGGAGCCAAGAGAGCAAAGCTGTCATGTATTATTACCAAATACTTCTAAATCAGAATCTCCACTAAATATCATGATACTACAGTGGGGAGGAGTTTCAGTGGCTGGGATTCCCACAAGTAGGGGATTAGAGAGCAGTTGAAAAGGGGGCTGTCTCTCTTCAAGAGTTTAGCATATGGTTTTGGAATACTTGGTAATTGTAGTGAATATCAAGAAAAAGAAAAGATCATACACAGATATCTGGTCTAGGATTTTGGAACATCTTTAATAATTTAAACCTAGGTAAACATTTCATATCAGATAGTCATTTTTATAACTTAAGTTATATATAACTTATAAGTCATGCTTATAACAAATTATTCAAGACAATCATCTAGACCTTTATATAAAGATGTGTTTTATCTAAAATCTACCAATATGTAATCACAGAGTGCCAACAATATCTTCATTTTATTTAATTTACATTGTCATGTAAGAGGTTTTTGATTGTAGTTTTAATTCTTCTCTCCCTGAATCAAGAAAAAGTCCCCAATAAAATCCTCCTTTGACATCTGATCATGACTTGGAGGTGATGCTATGTTCTCAAAGACAATGCCAGCAGAGCCCAAGTCCTTCCAGTTCTAATTAAAGTGCTGATTTGGTCACAGATGATGTATCTTTTCTGCCTGTGGCATAAAGGCTTAGTTTGGAGAAATTCAAAGCCAGAACCTAAACACATGATAATGTATTACATCAACTGACAAAGTTCATTTACCATAGCAGTGAAAACAGTGATCCAACAATTATTTAACTATACAACAGTTAAAAAAAATTTGTGGGATTATTTAAATAAAGTATATACCTAAATCATGGTTTCTTTAAATGAAGTCTATAAATTCCCAAGGGATTCCTAGGTAAATTTCAAGGTGTCTGTGAACTTATATGAAGGTGGGAGGAGAAATCTGTATTTATTTTCACTTAATTTTGAGTTGTTTTTAATGCTATTATGTTTTATTATGTGCACCTAAAACATTCTAAAATATAGGTTTCATTAGACTGCCAGTGGGGTTCATGATCCCAAAAAGATAAAGCACTCCTAAAATACTCTTAAATTGTTAGGTTTGTAATTTGCCATTCAGTAAATTGAATAAAAATGGAGAAAAACTTCTTTAGATGGTATTTTATTTAAATAAGCGCAACAGATATTAGGGATAGCAAAGTGGTCATATTAAGTCTTTTTTTCTGTTGAGGCAGTTAAAATTGCATTGTTCTAAATGAGATAATGGATATCAAATAATTTTACAGAACAAGAAACAAAAACATATAATTTTACTGTCTAGGTTAAAAATGAAGACTTCAGTATGCAATGGAAGTTGTTTGCTTTGTTATTAATGACTATTTAAAAAAAAAACAATGCTTTAGTGTCATGAGTGACAGATAGACATAGATGAGGTCCAAGAGATGTGTATTCAGGTTCTGTTCATGACATACACTGGCTGTGGTACCCACAGCAATCCTTTCAATAATTCATTGCCCCAAACAATTTCTGTCAGACCATATTGTAGAGTAGATGCAGGTTACATTGGTTTTCTCAGTGGTAATTACTAATGAAATCACAAGTCTGTTTGAACCATGCTGTGCCTCAGTTTCTTTCCCCTCCAGGAATTGGATGCACTTTCCTTTCTGTTCCCTTCTAGGTCTCAATCTTTGCTCTCTGATCATAATCATCATCCCCATGATGCTAATATTATATTGTTCTATGTCAATTGTGACACTGGACCAATTGAAAACACACACTATCCATAATTCCTAGAAGATTGAAGTCTAACTTTGACAAAACTAAGCAAAGTAGAACATGAAAAAGACTGCAAATAATGAAAATCTGAATTTAAAAAGTGTAATGGAAGACACAGGAAATGGCAGTTGGCTAAAATGGACTGATATTCAACCTTCTTCCACTTGACTGAGGAAATAAAAGTAAAGAGGGCTATGACCTATTTGAATGGGGAAAGGAATGCACTTATTGTACAGATAGGAAGGGCATTTCAACTTAAGATGTAGGAAACATTTTGAGAATTCAAACTGATGCATTGCATACAGATTATGTGTCTGAAACTTTATCCCCATTGTACAGATAAGGACATTGAAACAAGTGGAGGTTAAGTGACTTTCTAGCTAGAAAGAATCTAAGGCAGAATTTCTAGACTTCAGATTTACTTTATTTACTTATACCATCTCTCTGTCTCTTATGATTCCCTCAGGCCCATTTCTCTGAACTGACACAAAAGAAGGAACAGTAAAAGCGAGTCTTTTTTCTTTCATTTTTTCAGATGATGGCACCTTCACTGTGCATGAATTGTGATTATCACTCTTGTTAGCTGAGATGGGGGGAGAGGAAAGAGAGAGGGAGAGGAGAGACAGAGAGAGACACACACACAGAGAGGGAGAGGGGGAAAGAGAAAAGGATGGAAGGAGGAAAAGAGAGAAAGAGACAGAAGAGAAGAGAGAACAGAAGAGAGAGCAAACAGAGACACAGAAAGGGAGAGATAGAGACAGAGAGAAAAAAGAGACAGAGAATGTCTTCAGTCTTGTCAGTTTTAAAGATGGACTTCTTCTAGTTAAGCAACTCATCAAAGGAGGTTACCCCCAAATACACAGCAGGAGATGCGGAGGCAGCCATAGCAGGCAGTCTGAACATGTTCCAAACCCTGCCTTCATGTTTGGTGATCTGAGTGTGCCCAGACAAGCCCAGGTTACACCTACAAACAGTCCCCAGAATTGATTCACATTGCTAAAACTATCATAATAGCAACTCACAGTTACATGGCAATTTCTTCACAACTGAAGCCTAGAGATGTTGTGACATATTTACAGTCACAGCTATTAGGGCCTGTGCTGATAATAAACCCAGTTCTTCTAACTTTGAATCTAATGCTATTTTTACTATATCTTCAACTGTTGAAAATAATGGCTGCCCACTTTACCTGTTCTATAGGTGGAGTGAAAGACTCCGGAATCGTTTCATTTCCTACACTGATTATCTGATCATTAAATTGATTTTTAAATGATAAAATGATAAAACATCCCTTTAGAAAGCCCTATTCAGATCCTACACCTTGTTCCCTGCGTAATAATCATAATGTGTCTCATTAGAGAGAACTTTAAGAGTATGCAAAACATGGCTTGAGTGATGTATACATTACTTGCATAATTGGCTTTGAGCACACATATGCCACATGTTATTCTGAAAATGTGTCTCCTTGGTATTCATTATAACACTCATTCACTCTTTCCTGATTATGGACTCTTTAGTTATGCTTAACAGTTTATTATTGTAAAAGTTGTGAATGTGTATTTTTATGCTTTCTACTTTTTGATATGCTAAAACATCATATTAAAAACCAGGGATCATTGAAAGCCCTGCACAATTTTCCAAATCGGAACTGATATAGAGTCCTTTCTCTTGCTCTATTTGGTCCTGGACCCTCCTCATTATCTGTCTTGTCCAACATGGGCTAACTCAATGTGCTATCCATCCATTTAACTGTAATGAGGCTCTTGATGACATACCATGTCTAACCAATTGCTGTGTGTGTGTGTGTGTGTGTGTTGATTGTTAGGACTATTTCTTTGGGGCGGTTATAGCCCTCATTGAACAGGCCTTGTAATCTTTTCCAGATTGTTGCAGTCAGAAAAATATTATCTGCAAATAGGAACATATGGATAACTTTACCATCTCTGACAACAAGTTTCTCAGTGATGTGAAAGTCTGTCTCTTTTAACATCATTATTCTCTTGATGTTTAAGTTTTTTCATTCATGAAACAGAATAATCTCAGAAAAATCTAATTTGCAAGTGGTACAAAGGACAAAGAGAATGTTTGTTGGGTAAAAGTAAACCAAATGTTAGGGGGACATGTCCTTGAGAAGTTGCCTAAACACATTATCAAAAATGTGTATAATTAGAGAAAGTGGCTTTGTCTTACAGTGAGAATGAGATGGGCAAACTGAAATGAACCACAGGAAGATAATATCAGTAGACAAAGCTTAGATGCTTGAAATTCTAAACCTATTAAAGCTTGGAAATATTAAGATTTCTATATTTTTATGGGAGAAACATGTTACATAGTGACTAGACTGTGGCCTTGGAGACAGATATACCTCATTTCAAGTCCTGCCTCTATAATACATACATACATATATATATATATATATATATGTATATATATATACATATATATATATATATATATATATATAATGCAAATTCAAATTCTCAGGGTTCTGAGAATCTCCTTAAGATTCTAGGTTCCCCCAAAAATTTCTAACTTGCATTGCTACAGGATATGACTCATCCAGGAATTCCAAATAACAATGAAATTATTGTTCTAGTCCTGATCCTTATCCCTATTTTGTAGAAATCCATACAAATCATCAAAACGGGTACTTATCTTCAATTATTCTGATGAGTTGAACTAAGAGCCATAAAAGAAGGAATTAAGGTATAATAGTGATGTTTTGATACTAGATGAGCTGTGTATTTCCCAGATTGGATTCTCCAGGTTAAAAAAAAAGAAAGAGAGAGAACAGAGAGCCAAAAGGTTAAAAAGAATAGGCAATGGTCTATTTATTGGAACAGATATGACGATTGCTTCAATACAAACAATCATTAAACATCTATTAAGTACCTCCATATGTCATGCACTGTGGTAAGTACTGGGGAAACAAAAAGAGGCAAAAGTTATTCTAAATGCAGCATAAATAAGAAATACTTTAGATAGGGGGAGCACAGGAACTAAGAGAGGTTAGGGAAGGCTTCCAATAGAAGGTAAGATTTAGTTTAATAAGTAAGGGGATCAGTGGTTGGAGCAGAAAATAGAAAGTATTTCAAGGTTAGGGAAAGCTAGAGAAAAAAAATCCCCAAACCCAAAGATGGGTTCTTGTTCCAGGAATCCAGTGTCACTGGATAAAAAACATTTTGGGGGGAATAAGAAGATTGTAAATGTAGGAGGAAAATAGAATTTGAAGGGCTACTAACGCCAAACAGCATTTTGTATTTGCTCCCAGAGGCAATATGAAGTCCTTGAAGTTTATTGAGTGTGGGATGGGGATGGTGGTAAAATTATTGGATCTGAGTTTTATTAAAATTACTTTTGTGGCTTAAATGGACAATGGATTGGAATAAGGACAGATTTTAGACAGGGACCCATCATTGGGACATTGCAATAATCAAGGCATGAGGCATTGAAATCCTATTTTAGAATGGTAGCAGTATTAGAGAAAAGGGAATATGATTTTAAAAATATAATTATAACTATTTATTTTCAAAATACATGCATAGTTTTCAATCTTTGCCCTTGCAAAACTTGTGTTCCAAATATTTCTCCCTCTTTACCTTCCATTCCTCTACCTTAGACAGCAAGTAATCCAATAATAGGTTGTGTAATTCTAAACAGATTTCCACATATCATGTTGTACAAGAAAAATCAGATTAAAAGGGAAAAGAAAAGAGAAAAAACACACAAACAAAAAACAATAACAAAAAAGGCAAATACCATTTTGTGATCTACATTCAGTTTCCATAGTCTTTTCTCTGGATGCAGATGACTTTTTCCATCACATCTATTGGAATTGACTTGAATCATCTCATTGTTGAATAGAACCAAGTCTATCACAATTGATCATCACATAATCTTGTTCTCTTGTTTCTAATCATAAGAAAGCAGACTATTAGAGCTATATTGTAAAGGTGAAATTTGCAGGTCTTGACAATAGCATGGATGTGGGAGAGTTAGAGAAATGTGAGGAGTCTAAAATGTCCTCCAGGTTGTAAGCCTATATGTAGTACTTGAAACATGGTGTTGCCCTCTATAGTAACATGGAAGTTAGGAAGCAGGAGGGCATGAGGTGGGGGAGAAGGGTTTAGGAGAAAGGATAATAAATTTTGGACATATGGAGTTTAAGATGTCTACTAAACATCTGATTTGATAATGTAATATTGGAAGTTGGAAGAATGATTGAAGCAGGAAAGGTAAATTTTAGAATCATTAACATAGAGATTGTAAGATTGTAATTAAATCTATGGAGGGGGGGGATAACAGTACTAAGTAAAGTAGTATAGAAAGAAAAGAGAGCAAAGAACAGAACTCTGAGGCATACCTACAGCTAGATTCTGGCATTTGGAAAAATGTATGAAATCTTGAATCAAAGCTCCAAATGAAGTGATAAATAAATCGTATCATTTGTCAATCTATCAAGCAACAAATCTATACATATATATGCATATAATTGGAATATCATTTGTAACTAGCTTGAAATTTTTCATTTTCCAGCAAGCTAATGTATTTTGATATTATTAATTTTATTATGCTACTAAAAATCAACTTAAAATTAAATTAATTCATTCTTCCAAAATACAGTACAAAAGTGGAAGGGTATAGAGGGAAAGTACATAGAAAAAGGGTGACAAGTTAGAGAGGTGATTCACTGCTGCCCCCAGGCTTGGTTCTGTTTCAGTGAGCACAAAGAAGTGTAGGGATTTTTCTAACCAGTACTTCTCTTAACCATGAAAATTCTCCAAGTCCAGCTGATTATTATAAAAGGTTTGTGAAATCATAGTAATTAATGATGTTGTTGTTTTTTCTGTGAAGGCTAGGATTTTGATAGTTATCAATAAATGTACAGATCCTATAACTTACTACTTAAATGTATGCTTTGCAATTTAAAGTCATATTTGGTTAACACACATGTGCACAGGTACATGAACATACAGACACACACAGACAACACAAAACCAACCACAAAGATCTCTACGTTAGTGTATATAACAGAGTTTAGGAAAGAGTCTACTATGCCCCAAATACTTCATGAGATAAATGACCACCCAAAATAGACCCAGGTTATTAAAAAACAACAATTACAACAACAGAATGTTTTTGATATATATATGTATATATATATTTCTTTTTTAAAGTTACATATGTACATTTCATTTCCATATGAGTCATATTGGGAGAGAAAAATCAGAGGAAAAATATAGATGACTCTGAAAAGAATATTGGGTCCCCTTGTTCTACAAGAAAACTGATGGTGTTTAATATCTGAGACAGCTGAAAAATTAAGATCAGAACTTGGATTCCTCCACCATTATGTAATCGTTAGTCAACTAATTAGTCATCCCAGATATGTAAAGACTTTGTACTTAATAATAAGAAATAATATTGAATAAGGGAAAGTCTTAATGTTGCTTGTGTTGGAATAGTTTTACTTCTTTCTGTTATCTGACACAGACAATGATGTGTGTCTTTGCTAAATTGCTGCTGATCACAGTCTTTTCACCTCCATCTTGGGTGATTCTTAACCGTGTTTTTCTTGAAACTTTTCAAATAAGATGTGTCACAGAGATTGGATGCTTTCTGATTTTACTTTGTGCATACTAAGAAGGCTAGTGCTCATCCGCTTCTTAAGAGCCAGCTCCCCTCCTTCGACAGGCATAATGCTAGTACCAAAGACCAATTTTCTTGGGGCTCTCTCCTCATTGTTGGAGATTTTATCCAGAATGAGAAGTGAGACAAGAGACCTTGAGGCACAGAGTTGGCAAGAGTGAAATAGCTACAGCCTTCTTCATTCTTCTTTGGTACCTTCTTCAAATATCAAATTGTTTCAGGAACTTCTGGCTTCTAGTGTCAAGAAGGAAGACTTGCTTCAGCAAAATTGAATTGGGGTTGGCCTCTTCTCTGTCATAATATGGTATCCCTAGGAAATTATTCATGATGAAAAGCTGGGCTTCTGTTGGTCACCAGCTTTTTTATCCTCAGGTCATCATTCTGGGGTTAATTTATAAATTCAGAATTGAATTAGAAAATCATCAATAACTAATCAGTGCAGTATAAGCTGACTATAAACAATTAAATTGTCTGCATAAGCTAAAATAAATAGGGTAGCAGAATGTACCAACAAATTGAGTATTTGGCCTTGTGAATTACAGTAGTGTGTCTTGTGTAGCATATTGATTCAAAGGCCAGGGATAAAGTGTACCTGTTTGCTCCTTGTTAACCTTTTATTTCACTGCTTTGTAAAGTGAGAATTCAGAAATTATAGCAGCATCTGCTTCTGTCACTTCTCTGTCTGCAAATTAATTTGCACCAAAGCATCTTGAGAAAAAATGGTTAAAGGGGGAAACATCTAATAGTAAAGGGATAAAATTAAATGGGGATGTTGAGAATGAAGTTCAGAATACAGCTGTAATGTCATGCAAAAGCATAAAATATTTTATTCACAAATATGCATGTGGTACAAAGGTTAAATAGTGCTATGAGACATTATATTGGCATAGAATATGGCAAAGACAAAAAAGCCAGTATACCATTTTTTCCTCATAGATCTTTATTATGCATTCTAATAAGAGTCTCTACTCCCAATAAATCTTATACAAATAGGTTATTAAAGTTGGTGAAAGTATTGGCTAAGTACAGTAAGAAGTAAGCAACTTGCACAGGTAAAATGTAGTACTTATTCATAATTTGAACTTGTATGTCAAAGTAAATACTTTTCAAATAGAAGAAATATATTGTTGGTTATGTATAAATAACAAGTCAAAACATATCCAGGATCTAATTTATGGTCAGCCCCAAACTAGGCTGTCAGACCAGAAAACAAATTAAATACAAATAACTAGATCTTATGTTGACTCAACAAATAGATACATACACCTGAAATGGAGCTTGGTTGACCCAAAGTATGTCAATGCTAATTAGTTTGTATTTATAGAGTACTTGCTGCAATGCACATCTTTCTGTTTAGTCTTAACTAACTCTTGCTGAGGAGAAAAAAGGAAAAATCAAAATATGTTATACAAGTATATATATGTGTGTGTGTGTGTGTATGTGTGTGTGTGTATTTAGTTATATGTATGTACATGTGTATATATAGATATGTATATATACATATGTATGTATATATTTTTATATGTGTGTGTGCCTCTTAATTCTATTCAAAGCCATTTCTCTCTATGACAGACAAAAAACACCAGAAACTTTAAGATTCTTCTTCTCTCCCATATCTTTCCTTTTCTTGATGACCTGAGATATGCTTCTTGGTTCTACCATATTTCTATCAGGCACATACAAAGCCTCTCTGGACATAGAACAGCAATTGATTAGTAACCTGTTGCCATCCTCTTTTCAGCAATAATTATTTTACATTTTTTATAATTACTAATTATTCTTTTTTTGTATGAGGGCTATTTTTTGATAGATTGAGATGTTTACAATTACATTGCATAGAATAAAAGTGTCAAAGTCATGGTCCACAGGCTGCATGTGACTATAAGACTCCTGATAGTGACCCAACCAGAATGAGTAATTGGGAAATATTTAAGAGTAAAAATACAATAAAATATAGATAATATTAATATGTGCTTTTCTAAGTCAATATGCAATCCACAGGGATCATATGATCGAGTGGCCTTTATTTCAATTGTAGTTTTACCTCCCTAGTATAGAGAACAGAGGGTTTATCTAAAATGCAAGAAGAATTTAGGTTAAGTCCCACCACTGAAATTTACTTTCTGTGGGATAGAAGACAAATGGCTTCTCTCCTCAGTGCTCTAGGTCAAAATGTTTTGAACTGTGAGTTGCAACCCCATAGGGAGTCATGTAACTGAATGTGGGGCTTGCAAAATTATGATTTATTATCAGTGTTTGATTTGTATACCCATTTATATGCTTATATACATGGAGTTCATTATTTATTTTATATGTATATATATATATATATATATATATGACTGAGATGAAAATGAGTCACAAATTGAAAAAGTTTAAGAAGCCCTTCTTTTAGGTAACAGTTTAAATTTTTAAGTAATTGAGAAAGTGTTAGTCTGATTTACTAGAATGAAATTCTTCATATGAGAATTCTTTAAGTTAGAGAATACTAGTAAAATCACGGGTCCAGACCTTATACAAAATATTAATTTCCTTTGATAATCCATCTATTTGATAGGTTTCAACTTATAATTCACTTTGTGGTAAATTATATTGACTTTATATCTTAGTCTTTGAGCTAAGAATTTTCTCTATTATCTCATGAACTATGTTTATTAAATGTCCATTATTTTCCCAGCACTGTTCTAATTGCTTAGAACATATCTGGGAGATAGCTGCTATTATTATAATACTAATACAAAGATGAGGAAACCGAGGCAGAGATTAAATGACTTGCCCACGGTCATACAACTTGAATAACTGCTGAAGCCAGATTTGAGTCAGATCTCTCTGATTCCAGGCCAAATATTCAATCCCTTATGCTACCTAATGTCTTTTTATTAGAATAATCTTACCAATGTAAAAGTAATTGTTAGCAATTTTTAAAATACTGTCAAAATGAATATTTGTCATGGTGAACAAAAATTGCTATTTATAGGGGTGAGTTCTATATAGTTTATTTGTTCCTTGAGGTCCAGCTTTGAACTATTAGAATAGTTATTAGGAAAACCATTCTTTTCATTGTACCTCAAGGTTTTTGCTTATTTTAAAAAAAAAAGATAAAAAAAAAAGATTTGCTTTTAATGCTTTGTGCTGTATTTATCTAATTTAATCTAATACAATGGCACCTTGGTCCTAGTAGTTAACTTGTTCTAGAAGGCACAATGAGTACTGGAAACAACCAGTACCAAACTAAATATTCCCAGCAGTAAATCTCACATCTGCAGTCTTAGCATCCCACTTAATTCCTCAAAGAGGCAAGTAGGATTTCCAGTGATGAAGAAATAAGTCAGGCCAGCTTGGCTCCTTTCTTGACCCAACTCACTTTCTGAGAGAAACCTCTACTCTTCCCCCTCTACCTCATGACATCCAATCTTCCTTCTGGGTGGAAGGTGTGGATGAAAGGTAGAAACTATGGTCCTATGGCCCTATCCTGCCCTGAGCCTAAGGCATAAGGCTGCTGCAAGTCCTGAGTCCCTCCCAGCTGCCTCTGTGGCAGCCTCCACCTGTTGCTTGGGCCACCAGTATGGTTCCTGTTTCTGCTAATTCTGCTCGTGCTGAGTGCTTCAGCCACTCCATATCCTTTTGGTACTACTATTTTGGGAGCTGAAGACTATATGCTACAGTTATATTATCATGCAGAAACTGTCCCTCAGCCTGCCCACCTGGTACACAACCTCAGCATCTTGGGCTCCAACCTGACAGTCTTACAAATCGCCTTATTTGGGAAGGAGCTCTCTATTTCTGAGGGCAATATCAGTGGCAGAGAGGCCTGGCATATTATCCAGGCCAGCCTCCCACCCCTACTGCTCAACCAAGACACAGTTTCATAGCCCTTCAGGCAGAGTTCCAGATTCCTCTCCAGAATGGTTGGATCATATCACAACTCCATCAAGAATCCATCAGTGTCCCAGTTGTCCCACATCTTCCCCAACATTGATCATTATCTTTTTCTGTCATCTTAGCCAATGTGAGAGGTGTGGGGTGGTACCTCAGAGATGTTTTAATTTGCATTTCTCCAATCAATAGTGATTAGAACCTTTCTTCATAAAACTATACATGGCTTTAATTTCATCATCTCAAAATTGTCTGCTCATATCCTTTGATTATTTATCAACTGCAGAATGACTTGTATTCTTATAAATTTGAAAGAGTTCTTTATATATTTGAAAAATGAGATCTTTATCAGAAATACTGGCTGTAAAGATTTTTTTTCCAGCTTTGTACTTCCCTTCTAATCTTGCTTCTTTTGGTTTTGTTTGTACAAACATATTTTAATTTAATGTAATCAAAGCTGTCCATTTTGCCTTTCATAATGTTTTTTAATTCTTCTTTGGCTATAAATTCTTCCTTTTTTCCAAAGATCTGATAGATAAATTATCCCTTTTTCTCCTCATTTGTTTTTGGTATCATCCTTTATATCCAAAGCATGTACCCATTTTGATTTTACTTTGGTATGGAGTGTGAGATGTAGATTTATGCTATTTATGATATATTATTTTCCAGTTTTCCCAGAAATTTTTATCAAATAGTTTTTATTCCAGAATCTGGAATTTGGGGGTTTGTCACATACTAGATTACTATAGGCCTTGATTTTTGTGTCATGTGAATCTAATCTATTCCACTGATATAACACTTTATTTCTTAGCCAGTATCAATGGTTTTGATAACTGCTGCTTTAAAATATAGTTTTAGATTTCTGTCTCTATTACATTTTCTCCAGAGGTCTATCATATCTAAGTTTTCCAGGATCCTATTAAATTCCCTAGTTTCTTTCTTGTCCATTTTGCGGTTAGATTTGTCTGATTCTGAAAGGGGAAGGTTGAGGTCTCCCACTAGGGAGCTGACTTTCTTCCTCTAACTTGCTTAAACTCTTTTCTAGAAATTTGGCTGCTCTTATTACATATACATTTAGTATCATTACTACTTCATTATTTATGGTATTTTTTATAATGATGTACTTTCCTTCTTTATTGCTGTTAATAAAATCTATTTTTACTTTTGCTTTATCTGAGATAGAATTGTTACTCCTGCTTTTTTAAAATTTTATTTTAGCTGAAGCATAATAAACTCTGTTTCAGCCTTTTACCTTTACTCTATGTGTGTCTGTATGAAATGCATTTCTTGTAAACAGTTAATTGTAGGATTCTGTTTTTTAATCTACTCTGTTAATGGCTTCTATTTTATGAGAGAGTTCCTAAAATTCACATTCACAGTTATGATTACTAGTTCTGTATTTCCCTGGATCCTATTTTCTCCTTTGTATATATGTATTTGTTCTCTCTTTTCATCCAGTTCTTAGTCTTATTTTTTCTCTTATTCACTCTACCCACTACTTTATCTTCCATGACTCTCCCCTTCCTTCTCTTACCTTTTCCCCTAGTGTTTTGCCCTCCCTTTTCTTTTCCCCTTTCTTCTACTCCTTTATAGGGTTAGATAAATTTCTTTTTTTTTCTTTTTTGCTGAGGCAATTGGGGTTAAGTGACTTGCTCAGGGTCCCACAACTAAGAAATGTTAGGTGTTGAAGACCAGATTTGAACTCAGGTCCTCCTTAATTCAGGGATGATGCTCTATCCGCTGTGCCCTCTAGTTGCTCCAGTTAGATAAATTTCTATACCCTATTGAATGATAAAATTTTTCCTTCTTAAACCCAAAATAATGATATCAAGCATCAAACAATGTTCATTCCTCTCCCTTCTTTTCTTCAATTGTAATAGATCTTTTGTGCCTCTTCATGTGAATTAATTTTCCCATTATACTTCCCCTTTCCTCTTTTTCCAGTACAGACCTTTTCCTAACCCTTAATGTCTATTGGAGCCTATTCACATCATTTACTGTAGTTAATTCTTGGTTATAACCCCAGGTCCTTTGCCTTCTAGAAGATGGTATTATAGGCATTGTGATCCTTTATTATAGAAGCTACCTGATCCTGGGTAGGTCCTGACTGTTGTTCCTTGATATTTGAATTGTTTTTAATCTGGCAATTTGCAGTATTTTTTCCTTGAGAATGTAGTTCAGGAGTTTCACAATAATGTTTCTTGGGGTTTTCCTTGTGAGATCTCTTTCTGACGATAAGATCTATGCATTCTTTCAGTGGTTATTTCCCCCTTTGTTTCTAGAATATTGGGGCAGTTTTTCTTAATGATTTCTTGAAGAATGCTATCCAGGCTCTTTTTTTGATCATGACTTTCAGCTAGGTCAATAATTTAAAATGTTTCTTTTCTGGATCTATTTTCCAGGTTGATTTTTTCCAATGAGGGATTTCACATTTTCTTCCATTTTTTCATTCTTTTTAGTTTGTTTGACTGATTCTTGCTGTCTCACAGAGTAAATAGTTTCTATTTGCTCCATTCTAGTTTTTAATGTGTGAGTTTCCTCAGTTAGGTTTCTTCAGACAATTTTTTTCTTTCCTTTTCTAGGCTGTTGACTTTCCTCATGCATACCTCTCATTTCCTTCCTCATTTTTTCTTCTACCTTTCTTATTTGCCTTTTAAAGTCTTTTATTAGCAATTTTAAGAAATTTCTTTGGGCTTGAGACCAATTTATCTCACTCTTTGAGATTGTTTTGTGGACATTCTGTCCTCATTTGAGTTGGTCTTTTGGTCTCCCTTATCACCATAATAGTTTTCTGTAGTCAAGATTCCTTTCTGCTTCTTGCTCATTTTCTTTCCTTTTCTTGTAGTATTTCTTCCTCTTTTTTTACTTTTAAGGTGGAGTTCTGCTCTTGGGGTAAATAAAGATCCCGTGCAGCTCTGAACCCTGGCTTTGAGAAGGTCTGCTCTGCTCAGGAAATAGCCTGGTTTCCCAAGAGTTTTTTCTCTGAGCTGGGACTGGAAGCTGCCCCCCTGCTGTGCTCCTGAGCCAGGACTGAGGGACTTAGTTGCTGATCTACTGTGATTAAGACTGTCTCACTGGCTTTCCCAGAGTCTATCTGAGTTGGGCTGTGTACCCTTTTCACCCCAGTGAGACAGACCTTTCTTGAAATTGTTCAACTTATCTTGAATTGGAAAGATGTTTAATTCTCTCAGACTCTGTTCAGAGACTAGGTTCTCCTGTGGTTTTCCAGGGAAATTGGGAGCGCTTGAGCAGCTTCTTGACTTTACTCCACCATCTTGTCTCTACCTCCGGAAGTCAAATTCAATGAGTTTCAAAAAATGAGTGGTGAGGTACCACCACATATCTCTTAGTGGTGTATAAAACTATTCCTATGCCTATAGGCATAGGGATCTAGTGGAATAACAAATACTAATAAAGATAAATAGTTTCTAAAGATATGTATTTTAATTAAATTGTTTGTAAAAGTGTGTGTGTGTGTGTGTGTGTGTGTGTGTGTGTGTGTGTTGTGTGTGTACGCGTAAGTGTACTAAAATATAGGAGACAATATGACACTTGGAAGTGTCCTGGGTTCAAACCTAACTCAGATACTTATTCACTATGTCATTGGACAATTAATTTAATCTTTTCAGAGATCCAGTTCTTTATCTGTAATTTGGGCATGATATTTATGCTGCCTTTCTCATAGGTTGTTGAGAGGAAAATGTTTTGCACTGCTTAATGTGCCATATAAACATGAGTTATTACAGCGTATTTAAAAGAAACTGGTATTTTTATAAAATCAGCTTCTATTCATTTTCTCTGAAAAAATGCTAAATCTTCATCTCTGATATCTGGAATATGTAGTTAAGTCTGTTTCCTTCTGTAACAATCACTGAATGGATGTTGAACTCATGCTGTACTGAGGTCTAATTGGTTGTTTTAGCTTATTGGGTTGAAAATGTTAAATACAGAGTTTGACAGCCTTTGAATTTAGGGACTGTACTAAGCTAAACTTATATGGAGTATAGCTAATGAATGACATATAGCATTCCCAGTTTTTGATAGTGACTTTTACTTATGGTATGTTGGGAAAATCATTAATTTGGCAACATATTAAACTGTTTTTATTCTTTGCCTTCTCTTCACCATATACTTTGTACCTTTTTGCTGTTCCCCCTACCTCAATGGCAATTGCAGAATTTCTTATTTCATTTCATTACCCAAAATCTGTTTCATGGTTCAGAGTACAGCATTCTTTTTTTTTTTTTTCAGAGTACAGCATTCTTCTAGCAAAAAGTAAATAATTTCATAGAAAGCTTTATAAAGGAATATGATACAACTAGGATTATAAAGGTTAAGAACAACAATGAGATTGTGTTCTCAACACATTTAGAACTCTTTTACTTGTGTAAATACCTCCCCTCCTTCCTCCCATGCTAAGTTTCTTTGAGAGTGGGAGGTGTGGATATGAGCACAGAAGCTATGTTTTTAGGAATGCGTCATCACACTGGTGTGTTTATGATATTCTATTTACCAGTGAAGGCCACAGTTATTTTTCATTTTAGTAGACAAATTTCATAAATTGTGATTGAAAAGAAATTATTACTTTATTTATTTATTTATTTTTTAATTTACCTATCCTTGTCCTTGGATGACTAACACAGGGTATATATGTCAAGTCCTATATTTGGAGCCTTTTTATCTGTGTAAGACCTATCAGAATTAAGATTCCACTGGAATAGCCTTTTATAAAACAGGGTCATTGTCATATCCCAATGAGACGTCAGTATAGTACTTCAGAGAAGTACTATTTACATATTAACAACTACAAATGTGATTATAATAGAATTATAGATAATTTGGTGTTTTGGGCTTATACATCTCAAATGACAATTTATTAAAATTCTTTCTTATGACCTTATATCAAAGGATTCATATTTCTTCAGAAGTAAGAAAGCAGACCTTGTTATTGTATTATTATGATGCAAATATAGGCAGCATAGTAATGAATCTTAATTTGGTTCAGGGTGTCCTGGCTTAATTAATAGAGAGATGGCCACAGAATAAGAAAAAAATGAGTTCTTGTCCCACTTGTCCCACTACCAATTCTGTGATACTGGTCACAATCAAACTCCCATCACAAACTCCAAATACAGTCAGTCAAACTCCCATCATTTCAAGAATCTCTTTACAAATTGTAGATAAGGCAATAATCTTTAATAACAAAAGGACAAGAACCACAGGAGGTCCTCACACTGATACAGTAGCAGATTCATTGAATATGCAAAAATAGAGGCAGATTCCCCCTATGATATTGAGTTTAATGGTCAACTCATAGAACTAGCCCTGTAGTTTATATGCATTCAGATCTTGATAAGATATGACATGACTTCATTATAATCTTAACTTCCAATTATATAACTTGAATCCTTTTGATTTACAGAAACAATTCCTGGCTTACAACTATTTCACATTAATTTTTTAAAATAGGGTTTCTAGAATCTCTTTTGTAGTCATTACACTAATGCAATTTTAACTCAAGTATATGAAGAAAATAAAATTAATTAACACTCAGTTAAGCTGTCCATTATCACCACTATTATTCAACATTGAACTAGAAATGTTGGTTTTAGCAATAAGAAAAGAAAGCAAGAATATGTGATGATCAGCTATGAAAGACTTGGTTCTTTTCAGTGGTTCAGTGTTACAGAGCAATCCTAATAGACTTTGAACAGAAAATGCCATCAGCAAAGAACTAAAGAGACTGAATGTAAATCAACACATGCTATAGTCACTTCTTTTTTTTTTTTTTTTTTTAATCTCTCCCCTGGTTTTCCCCTTTTGCTCTGATTTTTCTTTCCCAACATGATTCATAAAGCAATGCGTATTAAAGATAAATAAGCTTACTACAATTAAAACAAGTTAGTTAAGCAACATGTATTGGGTGCTCTTTCTAGAGATAGTGTTTTTGTAATTGTGTAACAATACCAAAGAAATGGAAAACACAATGACAAAAATCATATATTTGGATGAGACTTAAGAGGCTATTTAGCACATTCCATCCCTAATAAGAATGGCTTTTATATTCTTTCCTATGTTTGAAACTTATGACATACCTTAGATTGTAGGATCGACAAAGCAATAATTATTGTGATATTTACGAAGATTTCTTACTGTATAAATTTCTATAAATTCCAAACAATTTCCATCATAAAATAATTTTTCCTGGAAAAATATTTATTTCTAGAATGATAAAAATTATAACTAACATTGAAAAACATTTAATCTTTCTGTTTTTCCATTTTTGTACATTATGAAATGTATTACAGAGGAATAAATAATAAAATTACTGAAGGCTTAGTGCCTTCTTCACAACTCTCTAAGAAATTCAAGTATTATCTCTTATTTTATAAATGGGGAAACTATGATTCTAAACTAATAAGTAGAACAATCAGGTATTAGATCTTTTGATTCTAATTCAACTGTTCTATCTATTAGATCATGGTACCTAATGAGAAGAAAGAGAAAGCGGTAACTGATGTATTTAGATTGCTTCTTGGATTATCATTCTTTTTCATGAAATTAGAGCAAGCAGAAAGATACTCAAGAAAGATCTGAAATATTTTCTGATCTTTTCATAATGTTCCAAGCATTTCTTATTAAATGTATCAGAGAATTTCTTCATATACTATTGCACCAGCATCCCAATTCAACTCTCACAGGCAGAGAGTCCCAGGTTCTTTAGGATGAAAATAAACACTCTTCTTTCAGTGTCATTTTCTTTCTACTCTACCATCTACCTCTCTCTCTTTATTCTTGCCTGATTTCTAGAAGATGATAGTTCCTTTCATCAGGAAATACATTTAACACCTTTATATAAGTAGCTTTTCTGTGTACCTAACTATGCTGTCCATGGATATAGGAGCAAGTAGTATATAATACTGTATTAAAATACAAAGAAGTGGGGATAGGGCAGAATTAGTTGTAGATAAAGGAAACAAGATGTATATGAGAGGTGTAGTCAAAGTTCCAGGTCTTTTGACACTCTCCCAGTGGTAATGGCATGAGGTTTTGTTAAGAAGAAGGAAGTGGGATACTATCTAAGACTTCCATGGAGATGGTAGTAGCTGTTAGATCTTTCATAAAAATAAATGAATACATTATATTATTCAAGGTCCCATAAGTTGGGATAATGTGCTCCTATTAAATTGTGTGCACCTGTATACTCTTTTGAGGAATGTGAATAATTTATAATTTCTATAATTGAATTTTTTCTTTTCTATCATTCATGAAACATTACAAACTTCAGACTATTGAGAGCTATATTTTCATATGCTAATAATATGGGCTTGATTCAATGAAATTAAAGTAAATAGAAGTAGACAGATCTTTCCTTTTGGGCTTTATTTGGTGATTTCTGTATTAGAGATTTGAGTTAATTTTTCTTCCTTCTAAATCAGTTTCCTTTTTCCTTTAATTTTTGTAGTTGAGTAAGGAGAATAATTGTCCTGCAAATAAATCAACAATTTTTTCATAAATTTTACATGCATCATGAATTTCCTCAGACAATTTCTGTAGTAATAATGTCATCCCTAAAAGAACTGCAGCTGTCTATTCAGGTGCATTCAATCTCTCCTTGATGGGAATAATTACCTTCCACCCTCACTGGGTAATTGCCTTTTGATTGAGGTCATCAGAGCAATCAAGCCATTGAGAGGTAAAAATCTCTGGTAGAGAGACAAGGGAAAAAGTCAGGAAGGGAAATTTGAAAAAGTAGCCTTAATAGAAAGAGGTGGAACATAGTTATTAGGTTTTGGTGCTTCCAGTAGTATTAAATATGAAGTCTTTTGTATGTTTAAACAATCATGTCTATATTTGCCTCCCTTCTCATAGACTTTTAAACAAATAAAATATATTTTTTTGTTTTAGAATTATTAATGAATTCAATTATTCAATTATATAATAAAGTAGGAAAATGATTCAAATCAATAAATTTTTATTGATCATTTACTATGTTCAATTTAAAGGGCTGGCCCCCAAGTAGTAATTTTGTTTTGTTTTGTTTTGTTTGGAGGGGGGCAGGGAGACAAAGAGTGTGCTAAGGGATGAGGAGACTTCAATGACTTCAATGTACATCAGTGAGGAAATCATCGGATCATAGATTTAAGATTGGAATGGAGCCTTAGAGACCTTCTTGTCTAGTCTTTTCATTTTATAGATAATGAAACTGAGGCCCAAACAAGTTGGGTAGTTTGTTCAGATTGATACAGGTAGAAAATGGCTAAAGAAGAATTTGAACTTAGTTTCTCTGATTTAACATCTAGTAAAATTAATAATATTTTAGTATTTCAAAGGCTCTTTGATCATATCCATGTAGCATTTGTGACTTTGGGTAAATATTTCATAATTAGCCTACCCTGCACATTACAAGCCTTTTTCTGGGTGTTTTCATATTTTGTGACTAACAGAACAATAGGGAATTTTATGTACTCTTTTGCTTCCTTTACTAATTAGACAAATCCTTTGATGTAAAAATCTTTAGAAATATAAAAAACATAATTGCTATGTGAAACCTTTCTCCAAACATAGTCAAGTCAGAAATTTCTAATATATATACAAGTACATATGCACACAACAACATTAAATAAGTGCATAACATGTACAAATTACTATGAGAAATCAGAGGGAGGAGAAATAATATATTAGATGGAGGATAAGACTTAGTATGATTTTGAAGAGAAAATATCTACTGAACTGGTACTTAAAATTTTTATATGAGTATAGCTAAGTAGAAAGCACTTGAAGTATAAAGCATATGTGTATATAACAATATGAACAAAATATTAATGATTAGAAAATATTTAGAAAGTGTTAAATAACCAGTTTGCCTGATGTGTGGGGTGTATGAATGGGCCTATTATAATATGAGGAACTATTGTATATAATAAGAAATATTGAAATTTCTAAAGAAGTCACGGATTGAAGAGAACTTTGAAGGGTAGTGAGGTGCTATAGTAGATACCTGAGTTTAAATCTAGCCCCAGAAACTTACTGGCTATGTGAACTTAGATAAAAGTCACTTCTATTTACCTGTTTCTTCAGCTACAAAATGGTGAATATAGCAAAGTTTTCATCCCACAGTTTTTGTGAGGATCAAATGATATGTGCGTGTGTGTGTGTGTGTGTGTGTGTGTGTGTGTGTGTGTGTGTAAAATGCTTAGCAAAATACGTGGCATGTTGAATAAATGCCTTCTCCCTCCCATTTCTTTGGAATAACAAGATTATGTGGTTTATTGGTCTTGAAGCCAGGATACTTAAATTTGACTTACAGAAGTATCAGCAGCTAAGTGATTTGGGACAAGTCACTTTATCTCATAGGGCCTCAGTTTCCTCCTCTATAAAATGAAACATTTGGACTAGATAGTCTGTTAAGTCCCATTTGGTACTGAACTTCAGTGATTGTTAAGTTCACAGAAAGAAAAGTTTGGAAGAGGTATAAATTTGGGGGAAAGATGAGGAGGTGGTGATGGAGGCAGGACATGCTGTTGGCAACTCCCATAAGCTATGCAGGTAGGTACAACTTCTTGAATGTCTGGGTCTGAAGATCAGTTATTCACTATGACTACAGAAAGATTCATTTGCATTGAGTTGATCATTGAAGTCTTGCACATAAATGAGATCACCAAGAAAAGAAAAATATTGATAAAAGAAAACTAAGAACTTGAAAAACAACTAGGTTTAACTTTTTAATTTTCATAAATAAGTAAAATTCATCTTATTTTAATCTCTATTTTTGTTATTTTTAATCTGTTTTTCATATTATGTTGAGTGAGGTTTTTAAATGGTTGACTTTTTGCTTATTAGAATCAGCATATTAGAATCAGAATATTCAGCATTCAGGACATTAAAAAAAATTTTTTTGGTGATATGTTTGAGAGAGGGACCATAACACAGAGGAAAGGCAGATTACTCAGATTCAGGAAGATCTGGTTCTACCTCTGCCACACATTCACACCGTGTCTATGGCACCCAGGGAAAATCAATTAACTTGTTAGTCCCCATGTAATACTCTAAGGCGATAAATTATGGATTAGCTAATGATCTGCATTGGGAGAAGAAATGTCCATACTGGGAATTATCTTCATTTTTCTTCATCAGAGATTTAGATGACTTCTCCCAAATAAATTAACTTTCAATTATATGTAATTCCTAAGAAGGAATAAATTATTACTTGTATTTCTATAACTCACCTATATATTTAATTACAATATTATTCAAATAACCAGTCATTGTTTGGGGATATTCCTTGAGTATCATTTAATAAGGAGGCATTTATCATTTAAGTAGTAAGGAGAGATTATTCTTCAGAGCATAAGTAACAACACTATCTTTATTTAAATAAAAATGGAAGCTTAGGATTAGTGGGCATAATGAAAATAGGATGTTAGCAGATGCTGATTTTGCAGAGCAGGTGCTTTCTTGGAGCAAGATGAAAAAGGGAGTGGTTAGAAATGTGAACATTGATCATAAATCCCCCTGTGCTTTCATAGGAAGTGGATGCCAGGGCTTTGTGACACTGATAAAGCAGGTGGCATTTTGCTCACTATGTTTTATAGTGATAAAAGTGCTGAAAATATATTACTTGCAGAGTGTAAGGAAATGGGGCAAAGGAGGCCTCTAGAAGGGGCCCATTAGCTTTGATTATTGACATATTCTCCTGTGTACTTACTGCTATACTGACATAAAGATCATATAGTTTTAGCTCTGGGGGATTACAATCTCTGTCAGATAGATAAGGTTGTCTAATTTATTTTATACCTTATTTAGCTCATTACCACAGGTAATGAATGAAACAGGACTAGCAATAGGCGATGTAGTTGATATTAAGATTACATTTCCTGTTCAGTACGAAGAAGAAAATAGAAAAAAAAAAAGTTTGTGTACCATACACTTCTCTTAGTTACCACTGAGTGTGTAGTTTAGGGATGGCCTACACTCTTTTGAAAATAAATCTCTGAATGTGTCTGATGTCATAATCATCATGCTTAGTTTGCCATTGAAAATCTATGTTATCCCTGTCAGGACTGATTCACAGTTGTTGTTGTTGTTTTTAATCTTATGCACCACAGTGCACTACATTATATTTTTATAATGCCAATAAAACTAAGTCATTTTCAATGAAGCATACGTATAGTAAATTTTAGCTGTAATGAGAGGGACGTCATTCCATGCAATTCCATTTCCTTTCCTACAGATCCTCTCCATCCATGGAACCTGTTCTTTTAGAAATATATTCAGAAATTCAACATAAGTTTACTCTAGCCATCATGCCATTGTCATGATCAAGACATTTCTTACAGTCTATCTTGGAAAAACAAACCATTATCAGTCTATTGCATACTAGTGGAGAGCCAAAGCAAGTTGGCAGCAATAGCTGTGTTTATTTTTATTGCTCCTTTTTAGAATCATGATCCCACATAATAAGTGCCCTTCCCCAATTACTGGGGGAAGTGGTGTACATATTTGAAGAGTGCCTATTAACATTGAACACATTGTCTTGACACTTGAATATCTTTCTTTCAATTGACATGAAAACAAAATAAACCTTATATTTCACAGAAAAGTTAGCAATTGAAGGTGTTAGATTTTTTTTTTCCTTTTTAACACTTAATACCAATATTGTTCTCAGTTTAGTAATTTGTTTCTTGCTCAAAAATGCCTTCTCAGTCATGTAAAAACTTTAATTCTTAAGGATAATTATGACACTGTCAATTTCAAAATCAACTTAGATTAATTACTTCTAGAACTTCCAAGATCAATGAAATTTGAAATAATGAGACTTCTTCTGTTACTCTCTGGATGGATGGATGGATGGATGGAGGGATAGATAGACAGACAGACAGATATAAAATATATGAGAATTTAACTTCAGTAAGAATAGATAGGCCTATAAAATAATTATAATACTTTAAGCTTAATTTTATTTAATTCAACACACATATCAACCACATGTTTGTGTTAGGCCCTAAAATCAGAGACATGAATAAGAAATTTCCTCTACCTTTAAGATATTTACCTCATACAAGAAATGACAGTTGTTATGCATGTAGTATAAAATCTACATGGATTGTATAAATGCACAGACATGGCTTGTAGGTGTCAGGTATAGATAATATCTAAGGCCTGGCTTACATCAATGGGGAGGAAGAAAATCAAAAGTGCTACCTACCTGCCAACATAATAATTGGGGTGGGTAGAGAAAATGAAACAGGATGGCCTGTGTGTCATGGGGCTGGGTGCTGATCTTTAATCTCTAAGATTTTATAGATAGATATTTAGATATAGATAGATAAATAGATAGAGATATATAGATACAGATATCTAGATATATATCTACGTGCTCTTTTAATATCTTTTGTCAATTCAAGTCAGGAGAGAAGGTCCAATCTTACCCAAAAAAGTTCATTTTATTGATCTCTTTGTGGAACGAAGTGAAAATCTGAGACATATAAGGAGCTGTCTTCCTCTCTATGTGTGATGCATCTCTTCCTACATATCTGTCCCAAAGTTTGTTTGTGGAATTGCATTTATCTTTCCCAAAAGAAGCTGTGGTACCAACTCAGTCTATTGTACACAGTATCACAACACACAACACACCTTTACCTATTCAATGCCATATGTGCTTTACATGCAAGCCATCCAAGATTGGTTAGAAATCCAGCTATATTTAGAAGAGGAGGCAGCATCCTAGTTTTCTCCTCTGGGATTGGGCAAGAATTCTATATGAATGGAGGTAAAAAGATATAGAATGTAATAAAAAGTAATTTTTATAGATTACAAAAAAGGAAGACATATTATTGGATGAGAGATGGTGTTTTGTTGAACCATATCCATGTTGTTTTTAAATGTAACCAACAATCAATATAATTGGATCTCATCTCTATTTCTTTAAATCAGTTGTATGATAATAAAAATATTGCATACTATGGAATAATACTAATAAAACTGACCTCTTACCTATCAACACTCTCATTCAGGAATCTCACAAAATATTATATACATGGAAAAGTAGGTGCTTAAATTCTAAACAATATTCTGTCAGTCTTTTTTGATATTCATATTTTCCCACATGTTGATTATATTCTCTCCTTCAGATACCTTTTATATGCATCTTCTAATTTCTTCATAGCTTGTCACATCCATTATGGTTCTCTTTTATGTATACTTGGCCTAATCTATCTATTTTTCATCTCTGTTCTCTTTAATGTTTTTCCTACCTCTTCTATGTGCACATTAAAATCTGTTATGAGTCAAAGTATGGTGACAATATTTGATAGAAAAAATCATTATTCAAACATTTTCATTTTATTTCCATATCTCACCTGTTTTTGGCCTACTTTCTCCTTAACTGAGCTCCAAATGATTTAGTTTAATTGAATCTCTCACCAAGTTTCTTTAAATGTCTCTGTCTCTTCATTTGCCAATTTAAGTTTTTCCTTAAAATATTTTAAAAGTTATTTGATAAAGTCATTTAAAGTTATTTGTTACATTGATTGTTTTACATTGGTTAGATTTATTAAGATAAATTAATAATTAATTTATTAATTTTACACTCTGGGACTATGCCCTTTATTCTATGTACAATTTGCATTATCTCAATAACTTAGGTAGGTCAATATTGAATGATTTCAATTGTTCTCTACATAATTTTCCTCAGTTTTTTCTATCTTCTAACTTTTTAAAAAATTAATAGTGATGTTTTTCTTCATAAAAGTAAATGTACTGATCATGCTATAATTAGCTGACTTAGAAATGAACCATTTACTGTTAAAAATAATCAATTTATTTTGTATAATATTGTTTGAGACTCATCATGTCTAGCACCTACCAATTCTTTTTTGTTTGTTTCAAAGACAGCATTAATAAAATATAGGTTAAAGATGTCTCTGTTTTCTGTAAATCTTTAGCATCTTTCATTTCTTAGTTCTATACCTTATTTTCTATTACATTTCTTGCCATCCTCATTTATTCCTATCTAAGAATTGGGTAGAAAATAACATTATGTTTTAATTTGAGAAGTCTGCTTAAATTCTTCATGGGATTTCTCAATTACTTCTGCAATTAATATTGGTATACAGCTGCAGAAATGTGTGGGCTTTTTGATTTGTGGATTATTTTGCTTTTTTGTAAATAATTATTTTTGCAAATAATTTTTATGGACACATTTGTAGAAAATATTTAAATATACCATTAAGTGATATGTTTTCTTAATTTGAAGTTCATGAAAAAACTAATTCCAAGATCCATTTATTTGTCTTTCCAATAAATTTTGATTTAATTCAGTTCCTACAGCCATATGTCCAACAATTGGACAGTGATCTCAAAATCAATATCCCAATAGCCAAGTTGAAGAATAAGAAAGCTACATGGAGTTCATGGCAATTTAATTTTTTTCTCAGTCTCCTGGGTTGCTATAACCAAAAAAGAAATTGAACTCAGGCCCTCCTGACTCCAGGGCTGGTACTTTTATTCATTGTACCATTTAGCTGCTCCTATAGTCCTGCAATAGTATTGCAGAAACAATCCTGTCTGATATTTTGTTAGAATAGTCTATTCCAAGATGGGATGTCAGAGTAGGACAGGTAAATAGCAATACAAGAAATAAATTATAGAACAATATAAAAGATATCACAAAAGCAATTATCAAATTAATTCTAAAAAGACCAGCATAGCATGAAGAACTTTATGAAGGATATACTAAATATTTAACATTTAGACTTTTACAGGAGTCTAATGTATTAAGAAATACAGAGTAGGATTGTGTTGACCATGTAGACATATGATCATTTATGCAGAAAATACATCATTATAGTTATGACTATACATTCAATTCTACTTTTAAACAAATCCTAATTGCAGGAGCAATTTACATATATTAAATATGCATAATTGATTTATCATTTATTATAGCTATCATTTATTAAATCTATAAATATCATGTATTAAATCTACAGCAAATATGTTTGCTCATTGGTGGATTTGCACATGGACTCATATATGCTTTGCAAATATTCCTCACACTTTTACCTTTTCCAAACCATGTTTCATTAACTCACAGTTTAGAAAGCATTATTGGCTCCAAAACTCAAATGGTGTGATTTTAGGATGCATAGAATATTCAGCAGGCAGTAAACATGAAACTAATTAATGGGAAAAAAATGTCTCTCATTTTGAAAATGTATCCATGATGTGACTACTGAATTTCCCTATATTGTTCCAGATTGACACTATCAGAAGTAATACACTGAATTGAATGACCTATTTGTCTACTTGTCTAATCCAATTTTGATTCTTAATACTTTTAAGATTTTCAAGACTACTTCTGTGAAGGCTACCCAGAGGAAGATATTATTAAATTATTAAAAATAAGCAATGCCCATTATTACTTAATCTGATTTGGATTTATGAATTTATTTATTAGATTTTATAAAATTGTACTTTCATGAGAAAGTCACCTTAAGGCACATGCATAAAGTAATATGTAATTAAAGTATATAAAATAGAAGTGCTGTATGAAATAAATCATAAACTAATTTGAAAAAATTACCTGAAGATAAAATGCATCAGATTCAGATGACACTGTAGCAGAATTGGTTAGAGCATTTTCATAATCTCAGTGCCTTCATTGAAAATTTCTCATACTGAATTGTTAAAATTAATATTAGAATTAGTCTGCCTCAGAAAGCTTGATGTGAATATGATTCTTAAATATAGATTTAAATCTTCATCACCATTATAATTCCTATTTTGAGGATAGCTATTGAATATTGGAGAAATTTGTCTCTTCTCTTTTTTTTTAGTGAAATAAATAATGGCTGAATTGACAATCACATGAAGGTAGTTTTTTTTTTTTTCTTTTCATTTCTTAGGTCTGTGAGAAATCAGATCTTGAAAAAGTATATTGTATTTAGCCACATTATCATCATGTATTAATAAACAATTTAGTTTTGAAGTTAGATAACAAGAAAATGCAGTGCTTCATGTTTTCAGAAAACTCAATATGGCAATCCTTTAAAAAACAAAAACAAAGATCAGGGCTCTATCAAGAGACTGAATTTTTACATTATCAAAAGCCCTTTTAGTTTACAAAAGGATTTCATGAATGGTACTTTAAAATCTTAAGTTCTTTATGGCATTTTTAATATTCAATTGCTTTCCACATATTAATGCAGTCATATAATAATTTCATTTATATTTTTCATAAGATATTGTGGTAGGTGCTACAGCTATTGGGGAGAAAAACAAAAAACAAAAAACAAAACCTACAATCACTGCCTTCAAAAGAACTTACATTCAATAGAATTCTCCTAGAATTAAATTCAATCAACTTTGTTAAATGAATAAAAGGGTACATGAAATAAAGTATAAAGTATTTCATGGATAGGTGGAATGTAGCAAAAAGTGAAGTACACTTCATAATGTCCTCAAGCTATAGGAGATGATTGGCTAAAAATATTCATAGTAAACACGCTCTGGAAAAAAGTCTCATAATCTTTTTATTATTATTATTATAGCTTTTTATATACAAAACACATGCATGGGTAATTTTTGAACACTGACCTTTGCAAAAACTTCTAATTCAACTTTTCCCTGCCTTCCCTCCACTCCCTCCCCTAGATGGCAAGTAGTCCCATCCATGTTAAATACTATACACACACACACACACACACACACACACACACACACACACACACAGTTATCTTCACAATCTTTTTCATAATGTTTTACATTCTAGTTTTTCTGGGTTCTATACTTCATATATAAACTTGATGTTTTCTCTCAGGAAAGTTAGATAACATTTTTGAATGAATTTCATCCTTCATAAAATAAGAATAAGAACAATTTGTAATTTAAAAATATTTTAAAACATATTAATTGTAGTGGTGCTAAGTCTAGAAGGGAATAGACTTAAAGACATACAGCATTTTCCTTAATAATTCAGTTTCATATTAAGAGCAAATGTCTTAATTTGAAAGTCCAATTGTGACTAAGTTACAGGGGTCATAGCCAGAGGGTGAAGTAATAGCATTTTAAGGAAAGTGGCAAAAAAGGGGAAAGTAGCAATAATTGTCTGGGTGTCATAGAATCACAAAGGGGTGTGTTTGGAAAAGACTATTTAGTATGTCTCATACATGAAAAAGAAACCCTGATCCCCATACCATCCCCAATAAATAGTCTATTGAGGGCATAAAATAAGATTCTTGACTGTAAATTTGATATATTTACAAATATATTCATCTATAGTAGAAGCTCTTAACCTTAATCCATGAAGCAATTTTAGCAGATCCATAAACTTGGCTGAGAAAAAAATGCATATTTATTTTCACTAAGTTTGAACTGAAATTTAACATTTCCTTTAATTATAAATGTGGCAACAAGTCTTATTCTAAGAACGCATCCATAGGCTTCAATGACTCAAAGGAGTCCGTAATATAAAAGGTTAAGAAACTCTGATCTATACCAATTTGCCATTAGTAGTATCCATTCACTATTATGATCTATCCCATGGAAAATATGCTTATTGTGTGTGTTTCTGCTGAGGAGCTATAAGAGGTCAAATGAAAGACTTAAAACACAAAGCATTTCATTTCAGGAACTCAACATGTAAACACTGATACTCTAAAAACATACATTGAAAAAGTGGATAACATAACCATAAAGTGGCAACCTAGAAAGGAGAAAATGAAGGTAAATATGTATGTGGAGGGTCTCCAAAAATTAAAATGATCAAATAAGGTGATACAGATTTTAGTATTTGTGATATTGTTAAAGATTTAATTCACTTTTGTATTTTTTTCCTCGGGGGAAAAATATTTCCTGAACATTTTCCCTATAATTTTCAATAAATGAAGATAATTACATTTAGAAGAGATTAATCTTGATAAGTGCTCTTATAAATTACAGAAGCTAATTTTTAGTGAATTAGGTTTATTGGGACACTGCTGAGTTTAAAAGGGTATGTTTTTATGTTAAAATTTCCTTATTAGGTTAATGACTTTTTAAACGATTGAAATGACAACAGAAATAGCTATCAACATTTAGAGTCTAAACAACTATGGTTTTATTATAAAACATACTTTCTTGATCTCACACTTTGGGTCTTTATATTTGGGGAAATTAAGCATTATGCAGAAACTGTTTGTATGTCATTAAAGTTAAGTGATACTGTTAAGCCTGGTATTCTGATGCATTAGAAGTCAATGGTCAGATGGACCTGAAACCCCCTGAGAATTAACAGATATTACCGATGCTTATAGGTTTCTCTGGATCCCTTTGTCCTGCTTTGTCATTCTTTTTCCCTCATCCATATATGTTATCATTGACTCTTATACTGATTATTAAGAGAAAGTTCTCTTTCTAGAAGAATAATAACCCATTCTTTTCAGGAAGTTGGAAGTCAAAGCAAAGGTAGATCTATTGGTGGGGGGGGAGGGAGGGAGGAAGAGAGAGAGAGAGAGAGAGAAGAAGAAGGAAAGGAGGCAGGGAAGAAGGGAGAGGGAGAAGGGAGGGAAAGGGGAAAGGGAGAAGGACAAAACAAGAAACAAAGAGAAAGAAAGAAATTATTAATCTCTTAGATATTAGAAAGTAGAGATAATATCTTTTTTGGTCTTTTTGAAAATGAACACAATCAAAAGGTTGTTTTCTGTTAGTGTTAGTGTTAGGAGCTTTATTCAACAAAAATTTCGGGTTCTATTCAGCTCTTCATAATCAAGGATTGTTATAAATGGAAGGACTTTTGGAAATCATTGAATATCATCCCTTCTACATTGACTAAGAAGGGTATTTGTGCATGTATGTGGATATATGTGTATAAATAGATCTATATAAATAAAAACACATCAACATACACACATGCATTTATGGAATACACATCTATATTTATACATATGCATGAAAAATGCATAAATGCACACATATACATATATTAAAATGCATATAATTTTTCATCAATTATGGTAATTGTTATATTCTGAATCATTTCAAACAGCAAAATCACCAACAAAAAAGCACAAAAATACAAAAAAAAAATAGAACAATAAATGGGACTCTTGTTTATAGTGTGAATAAAACTAAGACAAAAAAGCAGAACATAGTAGTGTTGGCCTAAAGGTAGCAACAACCAACAAGGGCAACTCAGATTTTTAATGGCTTTGAGTATGTTTACTAATTACAATGAAAGTACTTCTGGTATTGATTTTGAGATTTCAAATAAATTTTAGTAAGTAGATGAATTTGAAAATATGGAATTCATTAGGAATAAGAATCAACCATTCATTCATCTACTTGCTTATTTATTCATTCATCCATCCATTCATTCATTTATTCATTTGTTTGTTTGTTCATTTATTCACTCATTCATTCATTCATTTTTTTAGTTAGTTTTTTTCCTGATAGTATTAACAGAGGATTTCTTTAGTATCCAATGCCATATTAAGTCATTGTAGTTAATGGAAAAGAATATTAGATTTACTAAGTTCAAATTTCAGTGGTTATTTTTTTTTTTTAGCTATGTGATCTTAAATTCATCTTTGTAGGACTCGATCTTGTTATCTGTAAAAATAAAAAGGTTGGATTTGATGACGACTAAAGCATTTTCTCATTCCAAGTTGCTATTCCTATGAACACTTCCAGATAAATAAACTTAGATTGAGGAAATCAGTATGGGTTCAAGATAGCAGAGTTTAGTAATCTATATATTGTACCACATTGTCTCCTTCAGTGATCTTATGAATGCATAGGTGATAGGTTTTTCATTCATCATATGCTTCACGGGAAAGTTAGGAGAAAAATCACTTAGTAAACTGTATTTTACAAGATGCTATTATATTTCAGCTGAAGTAAAAAGAAAAAAAAAAAAACAGGGTTAGCAACCCTCATCTCAGACGAAAGTATAAAATAGAATAAATTCAAACAGATAAGGAAGGAAACTACATCTTCCTACAAGATATTATAGACAAGATCAATATTAAACATATGTGCACCTAGTGGTATAATGTACAAATTCTTAGATAAGTTAAGGTAGTTACAGGAAGAAATATCAAACTATATTGTTGGGGGGCCTCAATTTCCCCGCTTAATACTAGATAAATCTAATCACAAACAAGGGGACAATGTTATGTAAAGGGAATAAATAGAATTTTAGAAAAGTTAGACATTATAGAACTTTAAAGAAAATTGGATAGAGATAGGAAGGAATATTTCTTAGTAGGGTACCAGCACAAAACTAGACTGTGTCTTAGAGTGTATAGACTTCACAATCAAATGCAGGAAAGCAGAAATTTTTAATGAATCTTTTTCAGATTATGATTCAATAAAAATTCCATGTATTAAAGGGTCATGGAAAGATAAATTAAAAATCAGTTGGAAATTAAATAATCTAATCCTAAACAATGAGTTGGTCAAACAAATCATAGAAACAATCAATAATAATAAAAATATAATTTTATGTTTTATATTTATATATGGATATAAAATAAAAAATAAAAGACAACACAATAATGAGACAACATATCCAATTTTATGAGATTCAACTAAAGCACTACTTAGAGGATATTTTATAATCTAAATACTTACAATAAATTTTAAAAAGAGTGGATTAGCGTACTGGGCATGCAATTAAGCAATTTAGGAAAAGGACAAATTGAAATCCCCAATTAAATACAAAAATTAGAAATTCTGGAAATCAAAGGAGAGATTAGCAAATTTGAACATAAGAAAACTATTGAAATAATAAATAAAACTAATACTGGTTTTATGCATGGAGAAGCAATAAAATAGATCAATTTTTGGTTAATTTGATATTTTTTTTAAAAAAAGATGAAAACCATGTATCCAGTATCAAAAATAAAATCATCACCAATGAAGAAAAAAATTAAAACAGTACATGCTTTGCCCAACTGTGTGTCTCTGAATTTGACAATCTAAGTGACATTTACAAAAATATAAATTGTCCAGATTAATAGAAGAGGAAATAAAAATAACATCTACTTAATAAAAACTACAAGAGAGCATAGGGATAAATGCATATTTCTTTAAAATTATAAGTGGATCTGTCTAAAACCATCAGCAATAGTAATGATGATAAACTAGAAGCTTTCCCAATAAGAGCAGAAGTGAAACCCATGTCCATTTGTCACTACTATTATTCAATATTATTCTAGAAATGTGAGTTTTCCAATAAGAGAAGAAAAAAACTTGAAGGACTTAGAATAAGCAATGAGTAAACAAAACTATCACTCTTTGCACTGGCCATGACTAATTAAATCAGAATAACTAAATCAACTAAAATTACTCAATAATTAACAACTTTAGCAAAGTTGCAGGATATAAATTAATTCCACATAAATCATCAGCATATATATATATATATATATATATATATATATATATATATATATATATATATGACTGACAAAGTCCAGGAGCAAGAGATAAAAATTTCATTTAAAATAATTAAAAAATATAAACTATTTGGAGTTCCCACTGCCAAGAAAAATGCAGGAATTATATTAACACAATTGCGCAACACTTTCACACAGATAAAGCCAGATCTAAATACCTGGATAAATAATAATTGATAATAATTGATCATCTGTAGACCTGACAATTTTACCTAAATTAATTTATTTATTTGTTGCTATACCAATCAAACTAGAGAAAATGACACAATTCATCAGGAAGAACAAAAGATCAAGAATATCTAGGGAACTGATGTGAAAAAAATACAAAGGAAAGTGGCATAGCAATACCAAATCTCAAATTATATTAAAAAGCAGTAATCATCAAAAATTATTTGGTACTAACTTCAAAATAGAGTGATGAGTCAATGGAATGGATTAGGTACATAAGATAGTGTAAATGACCATAGTCAACAGTGTTTGATAAGAAGTCATTATTTGACAAAAACTGCTGGAACACTGGAAAATAATAAGGCAAAACCCAGATATGTAACATCTCTGGCTTCATGATTTAGACATAAAGGTTTACAAGCAAATTGTGAAAGCAAAGAATAGTTTACCTATCAGATCTGTGGAGAAGTTAAAAATTTATTATCAAACAAGAGGGAAAAATATGAAATGCAAAATGGATTAATTAAATTAAAAAGGTTTTGCACAGACAAAACCAGTGCAACCAAGATTAGAAGGAAAGCAGAAAGATGGGAAATACTTTTATAGCCAATGTTTCTAATAAATGGTTCATTTCTAAATTATATATAGAACTGAGTTAAGTTTATAAGAACACAAATAATTTCCCAATGGCCAAATGATGGGATCAGTTTTCAGATTAAAAAAAAAAAAAGGAAAACTATCTATACTCATATTTTAAAAAATGCTTTAAATTACTATTTATTAGAGAAATATCTCCAAGGTACTACCTCATACCCATCACATTGGCTGTTAGGAAAGAAAAGGGAAATGATAAATGTTGGAAGAGATGTGAAATAATTAATGTATTTTTAATGGAATTGTGAACTGTTCTGGAGAGTAATTTGGAACTATTTGGAACTGCACAAAGAGCAATAAAACTGCAATCCAGCCATATTATTATGAGGTCTATGTGCTAAAGAGATCCTAAAAAGGGGGAAAGACCTCATATGTATAAAAATATTTTTAACAGCTCTTTTTGTGGTAGCAAAGAATTGGAAATTGAATGGATGTCCATCAATGTGATATAAAAATGAATAGGCTGATTTCAGAAAAAGCTGAAAAGACTAACATGAACTGATAATGTGTGTTCAGCAGAACACCAAGAACATTATATATGGCAACATTGTGGAAAGATCTACTATGGTTGGCTTGGCTCTCCTCAGCAATACAATGTTCTAAAACAATTGTGAAAGACTCATAATGAAAAGCTATCCACATTCAGAGAAAGAACTATGGAGTCTAAATGCAGATCAAAGACTATTGTTTTCATCTTTTTTCTTTCTTTGTCATGCTTTTCCCCTCTTGTTCTGCTTCTTCTTTTATAACTTGACTAATGTGGAAATATGTTTAATATGCTGGTATATGTAGAACTTATATCAGATTGCTTGCTGTCTTGGGGAGAGTGGAGGAGAAAGAGGTAGGGAGAAAAAATTGGAAGTCAGAATCTTATAAAAATCAATGTTGAAAACTATCTTTTTATGTAATTGGAAAAAAAATAAAATATTAAATGGGAAAATAAAAAAAGAAATATACTAAGATCCAAATGATATACATAGAGCTAAATTGAAGAATAATATATATATGGAAATATATATACACAAAGTGCTTATATATGTATATGTGCATATATATGTGTATCTATATCTATCTATCTGTCTTTATATATGTAATTTCATTTGATCTTCACAACTTTTTGGAGTAGGTATCTCATGAGAAAACTGAAGATGAGAAGAATTAAACGAGTTACACATAGTTATACCACTGGACAGAGGAGAACAGTAAGAATTTGACTAGATGAGAACAGAAAAATAAAACTAAATGGGAGAAAATGGATTAAAAACTATTTAAGATCATAAAATGAGATTGGAGAGAGTAAAAAGATTAGGCTCTGTGTTGACAATTGCCTGTCAGAAGTAATACTGCATGCAACTTTTGGATAAAAGCAATGATAGGAAGAATAGTCCTTGCCCCTCTGACCAGGTTGAACTTTTTTCTCAAGAAGGGAATTATTATCACTACTGAAATGAGTCTCATTTCATCAGAGTCAATCCTTTGATTACAACTGTTCTTGGATCAAATTATATATTTCTTGTCTTCATTTTCCTTTCATTTGGTGAGTTTTAATAAAGGGAATAATTATGATTATTATAATCTGAGAGAGTATTCATTTTGCCTTCAGTTTCTCAGGTAAGAGGCTATGCTGCTACAGAAAATAGAAAGTTATTGTGTGTTTTTTTTGTTTGGTAGGGAAGTTGATCAGTTCCTATATAGAGTCTTTTCTGAGTCTATATAGAGGATGGTTACCACTACTCTGACTCTCAGAGTAAGGACCATATTTGTGGCTCCCATCCTAAGGCTGGAAATAGTAGTTTTAGGAAAATTGTATTTCTATCCAAGATTTTCAAATTTCTCTTCTAACTTGTTCAACCAATATAGCCATCCAATTTCTCAGCTCTAATAGATTCAATATCTCTAAAAATATGAAATATAAGCCTGACACAGTCTAGCTGTGTGACCTTCACCAATTTGGTAAATCCACTTAACTTTCTGTGACTCAATTTCTTCATCTGTAAAATGAAAATGATAATGTCAAACTGTCACAGGGCGATCATTACTCACAAGGCCGTTGTGAAAACTAGTACTGACTTCCCAATTTTTCAGTTATTGGATTCAAGATTTTCCCCAATTACCCAGGCTTGAAACCTGTACAATGAAAAGACATAGAAATTTGGCATCAGGGCACCTAAATTCAAATTGCAGGGTCTGCCACTTAGGATTTCATTTACTCATCTAGAAAATGAGGAGATTGGACAAGGTGGCCTCCAAACTCTCTATCACATCTAAATTTTGCCTCCTTCCCTTTCTTCAGGCCTTGTAATAATTCACTGGTTCTTCAATTATTTCTTCAAAATGTTTGCTGTATCCTTCTGTTCCTTTCATTCTTTCAATCTTGCTGTAACAATCTGAATTCAATCTCTTATTGCTTCTTGACTGAACTATTACAATTGGTTCCTAATTAGTATCCTTGACCCCATACTTTCTACCAAGTGCATCCTGCAGACAACTGCCAGATCATAATTTTTGATACACAATTCCGCTCGTGTCCTTTCCCTCCTCAAAACTAAGGACTCAGTATTTCTTACAGAATCAAGTTCAAACACATTGTTCCTTCTACATAAATTCCGGAGAGATTTAATGAAATTCAGTAGTTTTAATTTATTATGTATTAAATAGTTAATGTATGTAATGCAATAATATAGATAATTGATACTGTGAAGTTAGGGGGGAAATTCCACCACATTTCTTGCCCGTGGGAAATTTAAAATCTACTAGAAGGGAAAAGCTGCAAACCTATTTGTATGTCATACTAATCCAGTAAGTCATATGTTTGGAAAAAGATGAAAAAAGTAATAGGAGATATAAATACTTGCATTTCAGGAAATAATTTTCTCATTTATTCATTTTTTCCAGCCCTATATTCTTTTACTCTCATGCACTGGCTATTTCCTCTAGCTAAAGAATCCTGAAAGGCTTTATTAAGCAGGTAGAGCTATATCTGCACCTTCAAGTAAAAGAAAAATTCTGTGGGACAAAGAAGAAAAAGAGAGGTATTCCAGGCATGGGGGAGTGGGGGAGCACAGTTTGTGTAAAGAAATGGATATAGAAATTCAAATACAATGTAAGAGAAATAGAGAGAAGGCCAGTTTGGTTAAATTCTATAGTGTGGGAGCCCTATTACTATATTACTACTAATAATGTTCAGTGTTGATAGAAAGATAGATTAAAACCAACTTGTTAAATTCAAGGAGTTTATATTTTCTTCCAGAGGTAAAAGAACTCTACAGATATTGTCAAGTATGGAAGTATCATATTTACCCTTAAAGAAAAACACATAGAAGAAGAGTGTGATCTGAATCAGGAAGACCTGGAATACTCAATGTGAGGGGTGATAAGAGCTTTGTGTGTATAGAGGGCTCACAAGTGAGAAGTGCTGTGAATGTAAAACTGATAATGATATCAACTGAATGAATATGTGGGATCAAAGAGAGTAAGTAATTGAATATGATGCTAAGTAACTGGAATACTAGAAATGTATTTGATAGAAAAGGAAAGATTGGGAAAAAGATAGATTTGGAAGGAAATATAATGTTCTCTTTTAGAAATGTTAAATTTCATATGTGAATTGAAATATCTACTGGCAATTTGGTGATGTGAGACAGAAGCTCAGGGAAGAAAGTTGGCTTAGATACACAGATGCATAAGACATTTACCTCTACAGAGAGATATTCATTAAAACTTATGAGATATGATGAGAGCATATGTAGTGAGAGAGAGAGAGATGAGATATGATAACAAACAAGGTTATAGAATATGATCTGGTGGGTGAATCAAGTAGTAATAGTAGACAAATTTTAGTTGCCTGCATGTGTATGTTATTTTTTTCTGTTGAAGATATGTGTTTTGGGGGTGGAGCCAAGATAGCAGAGAACAAACATGACTTTCTGTGACCTTCTCTGATCTTCTGTCAGAGCAATAGCAGATTAGGCCTCTAAAATGATTTTGGAGTCAAAGAACCCATAAATATTTGGAGGACAACACATTCCCAGAAGAAGATACCTCGGAAGAACTTCAGAACAGTTTTGTTTCAAAGGGTAGGAGGATAGTCTACTAATCCCAGACTGCAGCACAGGGAGACCAGGGCAAGGAACTGGGGCAGGGAGTCAGAGTGTTACAACTTCCACCCACCTGGAAATCTTCTTTGAGCCTCTTAGGCTATTCTATCCTGGTAGCAAGTATGTGGTTTTGGCAGATTTGCTACAAAAGGCAAATTGTAAACTACTGATCCCTGGAAGACCACCAGACCTAATCACAATTACCCAGCACCTGAAGTCAATCAGCAGGACTGCCCCAGGGCAAATCAAAGCAGTTATCACTTCTTTGCATTGAGCAGACCTCAAGCCTTAAAAAGGAGTAAAAAAACAAAAATAACTCTCACCATAGATAGCTTTTATGGAGAGGGAGATAAACAGACCTCAAATCCTCAGGTTCCTAAAGGCAAAGCAATTCTAGATGAAGCCCCAAAGAGAGATATGAGCTGGTCCCTATTTCACAAGGCTTTCTTGGAAAATTGCTAAAGAATCTTAAAAGAGAGATAGAAAAAAGATAAGTAAAGGAAATGAGATTATTGCAACAAGGGATAAAAAAGCATATAATGCCCTACAAAATAGAGATGAAAAAGCTATCAATTCACTCAAAAACAAAATTTGTGAAATGGAAAAAAAAAAAAACATACAATGAACAAAACAATTCATTTGGCCAAATACAAAAGGAGCTAAAAGGGTAACTGAGGAAAATAATATACTAAAAATTAGAATTGAACAAATGGAAATGAATGACTCAATAAGACTTCAAAAATCAAACAAAAACAAAAATATGAAAAAAAAAAAAAAAAAAAAAGAAAATGTGAAATACCTCCCAGGAAAAAAAACAACTGACCTGGAAAACAGATCTAAAAGAGACAACTTAAAGATTATTGGACTTCCTAAAAGCCATGATGAAAAAAGAAGCTAGATGTTATCTTGAAGGAAATCATAAAAAAAAAAAAAAAAAAAAAAAACCTGCCCTCAATTCTTAGAATCAGAAGGTAAAATAACCATTGAAAAAATTCACTGATTACCTCCTGAAAGAGACCCCAAAATTAAATCCCCAAGAAAAATCGCTAAACTTCAGAAATATTGCACCAAGGAAAAGAAATTTCGCAGCCAGAAAGAAACAATTTAAATATTAAGGAGCCACAATCAGGATTACCCAGGACCTACCAGCTTCCACCCTAGAAGCTGATATTCTGAAAGGAAGTTAAATTATAGTCAAGAATAAGCTACCTAGCTAAAATGAGCATTATCTTTCAGGGAAGAAGATGGGTATTCAATGGCATAGGTAAATTTCACCTATTTCTAATGAAAAGGCCAGAACTGAACAAAAATTTTGATTTTCAAGCACAGAACTCAAGAGAAACATAAAAAGATGAAAAGGAAAAAAAACTATTGAGAACTATATTTCTGTTATGAATATACTTAGAGAGTATAGCAATAATTTGATTTTATTATGATAATATGAAAAAGAAACAAGAGGTGAAAGGGGATCATACTAGAAAAAGAGGAAAAAAGGAGGTAAAACATCTTAAAAAGAGGCAAAGGAAAGTTATAATTGAAGGAAAGAAGGGAGGGTGATGAATATTGTGTGAATCTTACTCTAATTAGATTTGGCTCAAAGAGAGAATATCAGACATATTTGCTTTCACAGAGAAACTTGTCTCACTTTATAGGGAAATGGGATGGAAAGGGGAAAAAGAAAGGGAAAGAATAATAGAAGAGAAAGCAGAAGTATTAGGGTAAAGGTGTAAAAAGGAAGGAGGAGATCTAAAGGGAAAGGCTAGTTGAGGGAGGTGGTCATCAAAAGCAAAATACTGGGGAGGAGGGAACAGGGAAAGGAAAGAGAAAAGCATAAGTTAGGGTAAATAAGATGGCAGGAAATACAGAATTAATGATTTTAACTGGGAATGTTAAGGGGATGAACTCTCCCATAAAACAGAAGTGGATAGCAGACTGGATTAAAAACTAGAATCCTACAATATGTAGCTTACAAGAAACACATTTAAAGCAGATTGATACATAAAAAGTGAAGGTAAAGGACTGGAGCAGAATCTATTATGCTTCTGGTGAAGTAAAAAAAAAGAAGGGGTAGCAATCATATATCTTAGATCAAGTAAAAGCAAAGATAGATTGAATTAAAAGAGATAAGGAAGAAACCTATATTTTACTACTGGGTATCATAGATAATGAAGCAATATCAATACTGAACATATATGCACCAAATGGTATAGGATCCAAATTCCTAGAGGAGAAATTAAGAGAGATGCAAGAAGAAATAGACAACAAAAATATACTAGTGGGGGATATCAACCTTACTCTCTTAGAACTAGATAAAATGAATCACAAAATAAATTAAAAAATAAGTTAAAGAAGTGAACAAAATGTTAAATAAGTTAGATATGACAGATCTTTGGAGAAAATTGAATGGAGACAGAAAGGAGTTGACTATTTTCTCAGTGGTTCATGGAATCTATACAAAAATTGACCATGCATTAGGGCATAAAAACCTCAAAATCAAATATAGAAAGACAGAAATAGCAAACGCATTTATTTCAGATCATGATGCAATAAAAATCACATGCAATATAAAGACAGGAGAAAATAGACCAAAAGTTAATCAGAAATTAAAATATCCAATCCTAAAGAATGAATGGGTAAAACAGCAAATCATAGACACAATCAATTTCATCCACGAGAATGACAATAATGAGACAATATACCAAAATTTGTGGGATGCATCCAAAGTGGTTATAAGGGGAAATTTTATATCTCTAGATATTTACTTGCATAAAATAGAGAAAGAGAAGATCAATGAATTGGGCTTACACTTAAAAAAGCTAGAAATAGAATAAATTAAAAACCCTCAATCAGATACCAAATTTGAAATTCTGAACATAAAAGGGAGGTTAATAAAATTGAAAATAAGAAAATGATTGGATTAATAAATAAAACTTAAGAGTTGGTTTTATGAAAAAAATAGGGAAACCTTTAGTTAATTTGATTAGAAAAAGAAAAGAAGAAAATCAAATTGTTAGTCTCAAAAATGAAAAGGAAGAACTTTCCAACAATGAAGAGGAAATTAGAGCAATAATTAGGAGTTATTTTGCCCAACTATATGCCAATAAATTTGATTATCTAAATGAAATGGAGATATATTTACAAAAAATATAGACTGCCCAGATTAACAGAAGAGGAAATAAATTATTTAAATAGTCCCATTTAAAAAAAGAAATAAAACAAGTTATTAATCAACTCCTTAAAAAAAATCTCCATGGGCAAATGGATTTACATGTGAACTCTACCAAACATTCAAAGAACAATTAATACTAACACTATATAAACTATTTGAAAAAATAGGGAAAGAAGATGTCCTACCAAATTCCTTTTATGACACAGATATAGTGCTGATAGCTAAACCAGGTATGGTGAAAACAGAGAAAGAAAATTATAGACCAATTTCAATAATGAATATTGATACAAAAATCTTAAAAATAATAGCAATAAGATTACAGAAAGTTATTCCCAGGACAATACACTATGACCAATTAGAATTTATACCAGGAATATAGGGCTGGTTCAATATTAGGAAAACTATTAGCATAATCAACTATATCAACAACCAAACTAATAAAAATCATATGATTATCTCAATAGATGCAGAAAAAGCATTTGATAAAATCCAACACCCATTCCTGTTAAAAAACACTAGAGAGTATAGGAATAAATGGACTTTTGCTTAAAATGATCAGTAGCATCTATTTCAAGTCATCAGCAAGGATCATATATAATGGGGACAAATTAGAACCATTCCCAATAAGATCAGGAGCAAAACAAGGCTGCCCACTATCAGCATTACTATTCAATATTGTATTAGAAATGTTCGCTTTGGCAACAAGAGAAGAAAAAGAAATTAAAGAAATTAGAATAGGGCATGAGTAAACCAAATTATCACTCTTTGCAGATGATATGATGGTATACTTAGAGAACCCTAGAGAATCAACTAAAATTTTTTTTAGAAACAATTCACAACTTTAGCTAAGTTTCAGGATACAAAAACCACATAAATCATCAGCATTTTTATATATTGCCAACAAAATCCAGCAGCAAGAGATACAAAAAGAAATTTCATTCAAAAAATTGTTGATAGTATCAAATATCTGGGAATCCATCTGCCAACGGAAAGTCAGGAACTATATGAACACAACTAAAATACACAAATAACGTCAGATCTAATCAGTTGTAAAAATATCAAGTGCCCATGGGTAGGCTAAGTGAATAAGATAAAAATGACAATACTACCTAAATTAATGCACTTGTTTATTGCCATACCAATCAAACTCCCAAGAAATTATTTAACAGATCTAGAAAAAAAAATAATAACAAAGTTCATTTGGAAGAACAAAAGGTCAAGAATTTCAAGGGAATTAATGAAAAAAAAAATGCCAATGAAGGTGACCTAGCTGTGCCAGCTCTAAAACAGAAGCAGTTATCAAAATCATTTGGTACTGTTTAAGAAATAAACTAGTTGAGAAGTGGAATAGATTAGGAACACAGGACAAAATAGTCAATAACTATAGCAATATAGTGTTTGACAAACCCAACGACCTGGCCTTTTGGAATAAGAACTCACTATTGTTCAAAAACTGCTGGGAAAATTGGAAACTACTATGGAAGAAATTAGGACTTGTCCTGCACCTAACCATATACCAAGATAAGATCTAAATGGTTGGTGATTTAGACATAAAGAGTGGTATTATAAGCAAATTAGAAGAATATAGGATAGGATAGTTTATCTCTTAGATCTGTGGAGAAGGAAGGAATTTGTGTTCAAAGACCTGGAACTTATCATTGAAATTACAATTAAGTTAAATTACATTAAGTTTACATTAAATTAAAAAGTTCTTGCATAAACAAAACTAATGCAGACAAGATCATAAGGGAAGCAATAAATTGGGAAATCATTTTTACCTTTAAGGATTCTGATAAAGGCCTCATTTCTAAAATATATAGAGAATTAACTCAAATTTATAAGAATCCAAGCAATTGTCCAATTGATAAATAGTCAAAGTAATACGAATAGACACTTTTCAGATGAAGAGAATTAAAATTATTTCTAATCATATGTGAAGATGCTCTAAATCACTATTGATCAGAGAAATGCAAATTAAGACAACTCTGAGCTACCACTATACACCTTTCAGACAAATGTTGGAGAGGATGTGGGAAAACTGGGACACTGATACATTGTTGGTGAAACTGTGAATGAATCCAATCATTCTGGAAAGCAATTTGGAACTATGCTCAAAAAGTTATCAAACTATACATACCCTTTGTTCCAGAAATGTTTCCATTAGTCCTATATCCCAAAGAGATCTTAAAGGAAGGAAAGGGATCCACACGTGCAAAAATGTTTGTAGCAGTCCCTTTTGTAGTGGCAAGAAACTGGAAACTAAGTGGATGCCCATCAGTTGAAAAGTGGCTGACTAAGTTATGGTATATGAATGTTATAAAATATCATTGTTCTATAAGAAATGATCAAGAAAATATCATTGTTCTATAAGAAATGATCAAGAAAATAATTTACATGAACTGATGCTAAGTGAAATGAGTAGGACCAGAAGAACATTATATATGATAACATCAATAATATACAACAATCAATTCTGATGAACATGACTCTTTCCAACAATGAGATTATTGATGCCAGTTCCAAAGATCTTGTGATGAAGAAAGCCATCTACACCCAGAGATAAGACTGTAGGAGCTGAATGTGGATCACAACATAACATACTCACTCTTTTTGATGTTGTTTGCTTGCATTTTGTTTTCTTACTTATTTACTTTCTTTTTTATCTGATTTTTCTTGTGCAGCAAGAGAATTGTACAAATATGTTTATACATGGAACAGATAAGTGATGCAGTGGATAGAGCACCAGCCCCAAAGTCAGGAGAACCTGAGTTCAAATCTGGACTCAGACACTTAACACTTCCTAACTGTGTGTCCCTGGGCAAGTTACTTAACCCCAATTGCCTCAGCAAAATATAATATATATATTTATACATAAAAAAGAAAATACATGTATTGAAAATGTTGATGCTGAGTTAGGAAAACAAGGGTTAGTCTACCTCTCAGATCTGTGGAGAAAGAAGGAATTTATGGCAAAAGAATAATTAGAAAACATTTATGAATTGCAAAATAGATGATTTTGATTACTTTAAATTAAAAAATTGAAATGAAAAATGGATAATTTTGATTACATTAAATTTTAAGGGTTTGCACAGACAATGGATTAGAAAGGAAACAAGGGAGGGGGGAGTGTATCCACTCTTTTTTGATAAAGGTCTCATTTAAAAAATATAGAGAGAATTGACTCAAATTTATAAGAATATAAGTCAGTTCTCAATTGATAAATGGTTACAGGATATGAACAGATAATTTTTAGATGACGAAATTAAAGCCAATTTTAGTCAAATAAAAAAATGCTCTAAATAACTATTGACTAGAGAAATATAAATTAAAACAATTCTCAAGTACTACTCCATACCTCTCAGATTGACTAAAATGACAAGAAAAGATAAATGCTGGATGGAATGTGGGAAAACTGGAACATGAATACATTATTGGTGAAGCTGTAAACTGATCCAACCATGCTGGAAAGCAATTTGGAACTCTGCCCAAAAGATTATCAAACTGTGCATACCCTTTGATCCAAAGTCTTTTCTGGTCTATATCCCAAAGAGATCATAAAGGAGGGAAAGGGATCCACATGTGCAAAAACATTTTTAGCAGCCCTTTTTATATTGCAAGGAACTGGAAATTGATTGGATGCCCATCAATTGGAAAATGGCTAAATAAGTTATGGTAAATGAGTGTAATGAATATTATTGTTTATAAGAAACAATCAGTAGGCTAATTTCAGAAAAGTCTGGAAAAACTTATATTAGCTGACTAAGTGAAGTGAGTAGAACCAAGAGAACATCGTGAGCAGCAATAACAAGATTGTGGTTTTTTTTCTTTTTTTTTTCCTAAAGCTTTTTATTTTCAAAACTTATGCACAGGTAATTTGACAACATTGACCCTTGCATAGCCTTGTATTTCAGATTTTCTCCTCCTTTCCCCTATCCTCTCTCCTATATGGCAACCAATTCAATATATGTTAAAACATGTTAAAATATATGTTAAATCCAAAATGTATAAACATTTATAATTCTCTTACTGCACAAGAGAAATCAGATCAAAAAGGAAAGTAAATGAGTAAGAAAACAAAATGCACGTGAATAACATCAAAAAGAGTGAGAATGCTATTTGTGATCCACATTCAGTTCATGTCCTCCCTTATGTGTTCATGAGTCAAACTACTCTTCCAATATGCAGATTCTAGCCAGTTATTATTTTCAAATTATTCTTTTCATTCAACTGACTTCTCATTGATAAACCATCTGTATGGATAATGAATTCCCATGATCTTATTTCCCTTCCAAAACCTAAGCTGGAATTCAGATGTTTTGACTTAAGATTACTTTAATTATCTTTGAATCATGCTGTCTTTCCTAAGTACTCTATGCCTTTTAATGAATGAATGAATGAATGAATATTGTGCTCTGAAAGTAAAATCATTGACCTCAGAAGAAAAGGAGAGCCTAAGGACTCAAAGTCCCAGTCAATACATGGATATATTATATTAATCTCAGGATATAGACATTAAATATACCCTGACAAATGAAAACATGGAAATATTCTATTTGGTTCTAACATGAGGTTGATCTGAATTTTAAAGTATTCAGTAGTGCTATACTGTTGGCCTTTTCCCTTTTATCTCACTACATACTTGTAAATGTGGTAAATTATTCAAAACTACATGCATTCTCCAGAGAATTGTTTTTATTGATGTTTTATTATGTAAATATTTAAACATTGACTTTTATAATGGACAATCTCCTGTACATTCTGATGGCATTTTGACAGAAACTTTGAAATATGTGTCACAAGTCAGTTTTTGCTGACAGCCTAAAGCGGAACTCCCAAAGAAATGTAAATAGATGTCACTTCTCATTTGTAAGAGGCTTGAAAATTATGAATTTATAAATATTTAATAGTGGTGGGTCAAACAAAATTTGCTCTACCCATTAGAGTATATATCTGTTTATGCATAGGGTTAGTGTTGAGAAGCTCTCCTTGAGATAGCATTATCCAGATTAAAAAATGAGAAACCAAGGATAATAGGTTGGCTTTCTGAGAAGCAGGTCATTGGCTAATGACCTGAGAATTGTATTCAGAGTACTTGTTTATGCACCATTTATTTCTCCAATGCCTGAAACAAATAGGACTAGCAATGGTGTTAACTTTTATCCACTCTGGAATATACAGAGACATGATTCACAACCTTTTCTAGTTACCATTTTAAATGATTTTATCAAAATTATTTTTCCCTTCATTTTAACACTGAATGGAATTTTATATATAAAAAGGACTACAAAATCAAGTATTATATATATCAGACCACAGCATAAACACTGAATGTAAAAATAAAAGAATTCAGTAGGCAGCTTAATAGATATTCTGACGTTCAATTAACAAGTCTCTTTTCCTGTTGAGAAAATTTAGACCTTTCCCAAGGCTATGTAAAAGGTTGACATTACTCTTGTTATTTGAGCTTAGACTTTTCTATGCATCACTTAATTAGTGAAAAAAGACTGTATATGAAAACACCTAATAAAGATTTTTCCCTGGGAGATTATCTTTCATATATATATATATATATATATATATATATATATATATATAATATATATATATATATTTAAAAGTAGACAAAGGATTGGTCATTGTTTGATGCCTTAAAGTTGGAGAAATCAAATTGATTGTCTTTATACAAGTAATACCATTTAATGGTTATACATAATAAAACATATCTGAACATTTTAGTATATAGCATTTCATTCATTCAATAGGTATTTCTGAAGCACTTATTATGTGCTAGACATCATGCTACTGATGGGATTATAATGAAAAGAAAAAAAAAAACCTAATCCTTATCTTCTAGATGTTTACATTTTATTTAATAATTCTTGAAATATTCTACATTTAATATTTTATTTAATCTTCAAGTTTAGATTTTTAAGTTACTTATTTCCATTTAAACATGGAAAAAACTGAACCTCAAAATGTTTCTCATATTTATCCAAAGCCATATAAATGGGAGAGATGCTTTGATTATTCTAACTGCTGCTCCAAAACTCTGTCCACTACACTAAATTTTTCCCTTCTTTCTTCAGCTTCTCACTATTACTATAAATTATTTTAAAGCTTACATTACCAGAACAGCTTATAAAATAAGTTTAAATTCAGGAGAGAGAAAGATAGAGATAGAGATACAGAGAAAAAAAAGTAATAGAGGCAAAAATAGAAAGAAATGGTATGGGGGAGGAGAGGGAAAAGGAGAGGAGAGAAGATTAGAGGAGAGAAGAGAACAGTGGGATGGATTTGGTCAACAGATTTCTCATCCTTTTGAACTAGAACAGCATGCTGTCTTGCCTTCCTTCTTCCCATTTCAGTCTTTCCAATTCTTGATTTCCAATTTTTGAAAGTTCCCTACTACTTACAATCCATGTCATACAATTTTCTCTTATGATTGGCATTACTTTTTTAAAAATCACCTGTAGACTTTTAATAGTTCAATTCAACACATGTTTTGAGAACTTAATGTGACAGAAACTGAAGTGGAACCAGGAATATCAAAATGTTAATGAAGTAACTTCTGACCTCAAAAGGTTTACTATATAATTGATGATGCACCTCATAAAGGGGTATAAAGTTTGAAATTTCCAGTATACATTTGGGAGTAGGAGATCAAGACGTTTATCATTGTATATACAAATTTAGGAGTTATTAATATAGATGTGATAAGTGAACCTTTGGGACCTAGTGATATTACAAAGAGAGAGAGCTTATAGACAATAGAACATAGCCTCTTGGGATACTACTACTCAAAGCAGATGAAATATAAATTATAATGCAGAAAAAGAGTTAATAGAATGAGCAAATGGGTAGGCATGATAGGAAGAACAACAGAAAAGGGTCGTAAAAAACACAGGTAAAAGAGTATCTAGGAGGAAAAAGGATGTACAATGTCAAAAGAAACAGGTCAAAAAGGTAAAATTTGAAAAAAGCTATTAATTTGGCAATAAGGCAATTGTCAATATTCTATAACAAAAAACAATTGAAATAGAGTGGTGAATTGGAAGTTAGATTCCAATAATTTAAAAAAATGGATGAGAGTTTAGGGAGAAGAAGAAAGGAGTATAACTTTAAAAGAGTATTTCCCTGAAAATTTGTCTCTCAGCTTGTTATTCTTACCACTTTGAGAGTAGGGACCATGTATTCTGACTTTCCTACATCTTTTATAGCATCCAACTCAACAATGAAGACATAGTATGACTTCACTAATATTTATAGATTGATTTGGATTATATTTTCAATTAGGTATCACTGCTATATATTCTCAGAGTTTCACTGAATATTTTGGAAAAGAAAGTCAAATGTTTATGGCTTTGGTCTAAATTCAGTTAAGATTCAAATTTTAAGCACATCAATTTATTGCTAAAAAGAAATTTAGATTTAATTTAGCCAAATTCTTTCATTTTATAGATGACAATATTTCATTCCAGTTAAACATCTTGCTCAAGGTTACACAATATTTGCCAGAACCAAGATTGAACCTAGTTCTTTTGACTCCAAATGTAATGCTTTTCCCATTCTTCAAAAGCACAAGATTTTATATATAAAGAAACTGGACTACAAACATTAAGTGACTTGGGCAAAGACATAGAGATGGTTAAAAAAAAAAAAAAAGAAGTGGAAATTAAACTCAGGTCTTAATTAAACTCTAATCATAGTGTTGTTTCCAGCACAATAAATACTGTTCAGCTAAAAATTGAATTTTTTTTTAAGTTAAAGTCATACAAGTTAAAAATGAATGATGCTTCATATAAATGTTAGAGAAAATCTGCATTTTCTCACAAAATAGAAGAGGAAGTTGTTGAGAAACAGAAAGAGCCAACAATGATAAACATAATTTTTCAATTACTTAACTGCCTTATCTTTTTTCTTGAATGAATACAAATAATAATTAAGACAGCAGGCAGACAGGCAGAACAGGATCTCTCATGGGTATCTACAATTTTAACAGCACATTAAGAAGAAGTATGTTAAAGCATTAATTTTCTTAACTGGACTACACTTTCATGAATAATGATCTTGAACGTTAATTTGAATGCTGACTTAAACAGAAATGATCAGTTAAATAGAAATTAGTAAAAACTCTTCTCTCCAAGTTGATTCTTCTGAAAAACAAATAAATTCTCTACCTAGATGAACTTGTTTGATGAGTCTTTAACAATTACATTTAATGATCCAGTTGTTTCCCAAATTCTGCTCCAACCTAAAAGACTTTAAAAATGGACATATAAGCCAACTACACAATAATTAAAGTTGAATCTACACATAGAGAAACAGCCTGGCACAGTAGAAAGAACATTGCCTGAGGAGTTTCAGATCTTGTCTTTGTAGCTATTACTCTGCTATACTCCCTGATCACTCCAATCATATGGTTTTCTCATTTCTATTTTACCCCTTTATTCTTCTTGGTGTTGCTCCTGACTCTGGACTTTTCTTCTCACTAATCACAGTATCTTTTTTACCCTGGAACCTCATCTCATCTTGACACCTTTTAACTGTGGAATATCACTTTATTCCTGAAGCCTCATTCTCTCAAGTTCCACTTGGAATATCAATGGAAAAGGAAATCTTCAGACCATCCATATTCATGCCTTCATTTCTCTTCTAAGGTCGGCTTCTGCTTTAACAGACATTTTCCATTGCATCTCTGTCCTGGCATCAGCTTCATTTAATAAGTTATCTTCCTCAATTTAAATTTAAATTCTCTGACTGCAGATAATATCTCTTGTTTTTGTTTGTTTGTTTTTTCATCCCCAACTCTTGGCAAAGTGCCTGGCACATTGTAAATAAATGTTCCGTGACTTATTGGTTGTTATACTTGACTGAATTTCTTAACCATTCTTTTTTATATAGTTATCAAAATAATCTTCTAAAGAATACATCTAATCACATCCAACCTACCCCCTGCCCCAACTTTCTACCCTTTTGACCCTTCATTTAACAAACTTCAATGGCTCGCTCTAGGATCAAATATAAAATCCTCTACTGGGCTCAAAAAAGTGTACAAAACCTGATTTCTCCCTCCACTCAAGTTTTATTACACTTTAATTACTCCCTATATATTCTGTGATCAATGATAGCAGCCCTTTTACTCTGGCTCCCACAAGACATGGTTGTTTTTCGATCATTTTTCACTTACATCTCACTTTCCGTGACCCCATTTGGAGTTTTCTTAGCAAAGATGATGGAGTGCTTTGTAATTTTCTTCTCCAGTTCATTTTACAGATGAGAAAACTGAGGAAAATATGGTAAAGTACTTGCCCAGAGCCACATAGCTAATAAAATGTCTGAGGCCAAAATTTAAATCAGGAATACTCCAGGTATAACACTATATGTACTATGCTACCTAGCTGCCCTTCCTTAAGACATTGCCCCTCCCCAATTCAGGAATTTTACTGATTGTTCCCAATGCTTCGAATTCTCTCTCACCTTTTCATTTTTACTTTCTAGCAACTCTGGCTCTGACTCCCTTCAAGAATAAGCTTAAATTTCCAAAGATTTTCTCAATCCTCCATAAAGCAGATAAAATCCTCTAAGATTACTTCCCATTTATCTGATATATATATATATATATATATATATATATATATATATATAGAGAGAGAGAGAGAGAGAGAGAGAGAGAGAGAGAGAGATTGTTTTTACATAGTTGTAAAGGAAGAAATAATTAAAACTATTTGCTAGGAAAACTATGAATTTAAATTTGATGGCTTATTACCTCTAAAAGATAAAATATCTAAATAAATAAAGCATGGGAATTGAGATGTTAAAATGTTAAAATTGAAGAAATCAAAAGAACTAGAAAAGGAGTAAAAATCAAAAGAATATAAACAAAATGAAAACATGTTACAGAAATATTTACAACTGATAATGTTTTTTTAATCATTTTTTAAATCATTTTATCATTTAAGGAGTAATCCAAGTCTATAGTTTACAAATTATTCTCAATTACTGACAAAGAAAACACCCTAGAAAACTTTATGAGATAAATATGCAATGCAATGTAATAGATAGAAATTTATTATAGTACCCTCTATGTATCAGACTCTTTCTAAGCACTGGGTATGCAAATAAGAAGAAAGAAGACTCTGCCCTCAAGTTATTTCCACTCTAATAGAGAAAACTATATTAAAGGAACCTTAAATGGAGAAGAATAAATGAAAGGGGATCTAGCTGGTGATAAACAAGAAGCTCAGTGGAGGTGACAGCATGCAGAGCTGCTGATAGAAAATGGAAAGATACTTGGAAAGCTTCAAGCCTTCCAAAAAGGAAACTATTAGAATTAATTTATTGTTCTTCCCTATAAGTCCTCCAATCATAAGAAACAACAGTTGATATGGTCCTAGTATCTATATGTGGATAAATAAAATGGGAAAAGGAATTTTAGAATAAAGAATATTTTAAAATATTGATGCAAAATTTAAATAAAATTCTAGCACTAATACTAGTATAGTTATTATGTACAATAGTTATTCACTGATAAAGTTGGATTTATTCCAGGGAGTTCAATACTCTGAAAATAACTAATCATCACATTAAAATAAAACATTACAGATAAGAAAACTGAGGAAAACATGATATTACTAGAATAATATTAAATGATATATAATGATGTTAATATATATATTAATGATATTAATGATAATGGACATCCTTGATATTAATAGAATGATATTAATAGATACATAAAATCCTTTAATAAAATAATACTCAGTTGTAATGAAAACTCTATAAAGAAGAGTGAAAAAGGAACATTTAGCATGACAAAACATATGTTTTAAAAGTCAATATTATTTGCAATTGACAAATTGGAATCTATATCAAAAAACAGAAGATTAAAGTGATAGTCTCCTCTCCCCATTATTCTCTGACACCTTTCTCCAAATACTATTGGCAAGAATGAAAAATAAATAAATTCAAAGCAGAAATATTTGCAAAGAGGTGACAAAAATTCTATCTGTAGATATCATGATGGTTTCATTAGAAAATCCAGAGAACCAGTAATTGAACTAATTAGGACAATATCTTCAATAAAATCACAAAATACAAAAGAACTCCACAGACTATTAACACTTCTATATAGAAATAAAAAGAAATCAGAAATGAGAGAAACCTCATTCAATCAAAATTCCAAATGCATAAAATATTTGGAAACGAAATTACCAAGATATTCAATGTTTTATAAATATTATTTAATAACACTGGAATACTAAAAGAAAATAAGGATTTGAAGAAATCTTCATTGCTGATTGCCATATTTATATGATAACGGATTGATTATAAATTTAGTGGTATGTTAAACAAGCTATCAAGTCATTGAGTTACTTTATAAAGTTAGAATAAAAATCTAATTTGTCTAGAGATGAAAAAGCTCTAGATGATTAAGGGAAATAATGTGGAAAAGTGAGACTAAAAAGACAAATTTTCAAACACCAAATTATATTATAAATTAATATTTAGTGCTAGTTTAAAAATGATAACAAATTACTTAAGAAAAGTCTAAAAGCAACCAAACTCAACAAGAAAGTATTTGTTAAAACTAAGAACTTAAAATTTTGGGCTAACATGGCAAAAACTCTGAGAAAACTAAAAAGAAGTTCTTCAGATAAATAAGTTCTAAATAAAGACGTAATTTAACCAAAGAAGGTTATGTAAGAAAAATGAGAGGAAAATTGAGATCTTTCCTGCTACTACTGTAGTAGAAAAATGCTTACCCCAAAGTTGACATGGGAGATCACAAAAGAGAAAATATGTCCCAATTTTTATTACATAAAACTTTTAAAAAGATTTTACACACAAAGATCTATTTAAGTAGAATAAAAAGGGAAGCTCTTAATTTTTTAAAAAGTATGTTGAATATCTCTTATAGAGATCTGAGAAAAAGAATTTAACACAAATATATGAAACCAACAGTTAAATAATAAGTGATCATAGATTATGAGGAAAATTTCCAAAAGGAATTACAAATAATTGAGAAACATGTCAATTATTTTTCTATATTACAACTTTTAAGAAAAATCTAAATTATAATAATGAATTTTCATCAAGCATTTGGGTAAAGATGACAGAAGATAAGGTAATCAATGTTGAAGGAGCTATAGGAGGGCAGGCAAATCATTACATTATCAATAGATTTGTAAGTATATTCATGTTGATAAAGAATTTGAAATTATGTATAAAAATATGTAAAGTATTGACGTTCTTTGATCCATGGATTGCTCTATTAAGTATGTATTGCAAGGATGTTAAGGACAAAAATGAAGGCTTCATATGTACCAAAATATTCATAGTAGTATTTTTGAAGGGAACAAAGAAATTGAATCAAAAATGGTTTTTATTGATTGGAAATGGCTAAAAAAAAACCTGTTATATGTATGTAATAGAATATTTTTCATCATAAAATATAATGAATATATGCTTTCAGAGCAACATATGATTTCAGAGATTTCAGAGACAAACCAATAAAAAGGGAAATAAATGGGACTAAGAAAAAACATATATATGTGTGTGTGTGTGTGTGTGTGTGTGTGTGTATACCTTTAAAAGTTTAAAAAGGGTGGATAATATAATAAAACTGATTGCTATGTAATTATAATGAACAGGACTGATCAAGAGAAGAGATGAATACACTTTCCTCCTTGAAAAGGTAGGGGACATTGCTAGAATAATACCCTCTGCTCAGGTGGGATTTTACCAACAAGGCAGGGCTGGTTCAGTATTAGTAAAACTATCAGCATAATTGATCATATAAATTATAAAACTAACAGAAATTATATGATTATCTCAATCGATACAGAAAATGCTTTGACAAAATATAGTACTCATTACTATTGAAAATACTAGTCAGCTTAGGAATATATGGGCTTGATAAATAGTATCAATCTAAAGTCATCAGCAAGCATTATACATAGCAGGGGAAAGGTAGAAGCCTTCTTAAGATCAGTGGTGAATCAAGGGTGTGCATTATTATTACTATTATTCAGTGTTGTTCTAGAAATGTTAGCTTTAGCAATCAGAAAAGAAAAATAATAAATTGGAGGTATTACAGTAGGCAACAAAGAAATAAAACTATCACTTTTAGCAGACAACATGATAGTATACTTAGAGAATCAGCTAAAAAACTACTTTAAACAATTAGCAAAGTTACAAGATATAAATTAAACTTACTCAAATGATTAGTATTTCTCTGGTTTAAAAACAAAGCATAACAGCAAGAGATAGAAATATTCCATTTAAAATAATTGTAGACAATATAAAATATTGAATTTTGAAAACATTTCATATAAAATATATAATTAAACACATTATAAGAACATTATGAAATACAAAGTAAATAATTTTGATTACATTAAATTAAAACATTTTTTTGCACAGATAAAACCAAGAAAACAAAGGTTAGAAGAAAAACAAAAAGCTGAGAAATAATTTTTATTGTCAGTGTTTCTGATAAAGGTCTCACTTCTAAAATATATAGAGAACTGATTTAAATTTATAAGAATACAAGCCATTCCCCAATTGATAAATGATCAAAGGATGAAGAGAAAGTTTTCAGATGAAGAAATTAATTTATAGTAATTTTTAAAAAAATGTTCTAAATCATTACTGATTAGAAAAATGCAAAATAAAACAACTCTGAGGTATCACCTCCTACCTCTCAGATTGGCTAATATGACAAAAAAAGAAAAAGATAAATGTTGAAGAAGATGTGGTAAATTTGGAACATTAATGCATTTTTGGTGAAACTGTAAACACATCCAACTATTTGGGAGCGCAATTTGGAACTATTTCCAAAGGAGTATAAAGATGTGCATATACTTTGATTCAGTAATAAAAATATTATGTCTGTGTCCTAAAGCAAATATAAAAAATTGGAAAAGGACTCACTTGTACAAAAAATATTTACAACAGTTCTTTTTGTGGTGGCAAAGAATTGCAAAATGAGTGGATGCCCATCACTTGGAGAACAGCTAAACAGATTGTGGTATACAATTGTAACAGAATACGATTGTTCTATAAGAAATGATGAGCAGGTTGATTTCAGAAAAACCTGGAAAATTTTGTATGAACTCTTGTTGAGTGAACTAAGCAGGACCAGGAGAATGTTGTACGTAGGAACAGCAACATTGTGTGATGACCAACTTTGATAGATTTAGTTCTCTTCAGCAATACAATGATTTAAGGCAACTCCTGTTATGGGCCAGAACTCTGAACTTGAAACAAAAGATTCTTAAAAGATGCTAAGTCAATGGAATTGATAGAGGCCAGTAATGTACTTAGTTCAGTAATGTACTTAGTACTTAATATAGTTCCACGAGATTCACACCTATGATGAGAGCATATAACCCTGTACAAACTCAATTTGGTTCATTCAGAGGCCAGAGAAGACAGAAGGCTGGAGGCTGAAGCACAAGCCCTTGAACTATTCATTCACTTCATCTCACACCACCTTGGTGGCAGGCTCTCCTCCTTCACTTCTCTACTGAAACCAAGATCCAGAAGGCCTCCAGAAAACTAGCTGAGCCCCAAGTGAAGGAAATAGGACTATGAAGGGATAATAAAAGATTTGGACTTTTAACCCCTGGCTGCACTTGTGGTGATTACTCTGACTGAAAGAAAGGCTGCTCCCAGAGACCTCCAGGAAACCGAACCAAAGAAAATATTACAAACTCCAAAAGACTCATGATGAAATATGCTATCCATATCCAGAGAAAGAGCTTTGGAATCTGAATGCACATTGTTGCATACTATTTCATTTTTTTCCTCTCATAGTTTTTCCCTTTTTTTTTAGTTCTTCTTTCACAATATGACTAATGTGGAAATACGTTTAATATGATTGTAAAAAAACAACCTATATCTGTTTTTTTTTTTTCCTGCCTGGGGGAAGGAAGAGGAAAGGAAGCAGGACAGAAAAAGAGGAAAATTAATTACAATCATATTTTCAGAAAACCATTTCTAAGGCAGTTAACATTTCTTTATTAAAAGACTTTTTAAAAAATTCTGTATATCTTGGTGCTTACTTATTTTTAACTTGTTTAGTGTTAGCATAAACTAATTATCTTTCAACAAAAATAGTCCATTTGAATAATATTGTAATTCCTCACATGGTACCCTAATAATGTGAATTATATACAAAACAAGTAACTAATTACAGAATATAATTAATAATGACAGACTGTTCTATTAAAATTATATTATTATAAAATCATGGAACATGGGTTAATATCAAGTCGGTGTGTATGTAAATTTGTACTCACAAAATTATTTGCAGCAAGATAATTGTGGAAATATATATAGAAGAATTGCATGTTTTACATATATTGGATTAATTGCTGTCTAGGGGAAGGGGGAAGTTTGGAACACAAGATTTTGCAAGGATAAATGTTGAAAACTATCTATGCCTATGTTTTAAAAAAAAAAAAAAACTTAAAATTTTAAAAAATAAAATTATTTTAGTAGATATATTAGAAGATTAAATATTCTAAATAGAAGGAATAGAATGTATAGCAGAGGTTAGAACTTGTTCTCATCATTCCTTTACCTCACAAGTGGCAATTAGCCTGAGTCTATATCTACGATTTGAAATCTGCCACTTAATGTAGGATTGGATTGACAACTCATGTTAGTTGTCTGAAAGGGGATACCAATAGCCCTGTGATTTCACAGCTGAGGTAATCCATAAAACCCCATCTTCTTGGATATTGTTCTTTTGTGATATATACACTACTTCCCCCACATTGTTTCATGATAAGGTTTCATGTGTTTGGGTGAACCCATTTGGAACAGGCTCAATAGTGAGATATCTTATTTCTTTTAATCCAAGGGAGTGAGAATTCTTTTTTTATCTGCTAAATTTCATCTTTGGGTGGCAGGGAGGAAGACCCAGAGAAATTAACTGAGTTAGATTGCTAGGGAATGTCAATTAATAGTTAAAGCATTTCAGAGTAGGCTAACATAAGGCTCTTATTTAAGATGATATCCAAGAAAGATGGTACTCCCTAATTAACTACAATGAGAAGAATCTATATACTATTGGGGGGGGGGTGGAGTAAAATTAAACTTAGAGATAAAAAAGAATCTATTGATTTGAAGAAGAAAGATGATAGAAATTAAGCTAAACAGAGTTGCATACTAAATATCCCATAGTAGTGATAATATGGTGGACTAGTCACTGGGATGCCTTTGTATTCATAAGCAGTATACTTAGCATTTAGTTTTAATTGCAATGATCAGTAACAATGCATGACTTCTAATGGGAAGACACTAGACTCAATTAACCAAGATACTAGATACAAGTTGTACAATGATACTTAGGCATAAGGGATACTAATGAGTATAATAGATTATCTTAATGCCAACTTAGTCTATGAAATTAACTAAGTCTGAACTTGGCAAATGCTCATTAGAAAATTAAATGCTATATTTGGCATGTATTGGACTGACTGCAAGGTGGGGGAGGAGATGGGGGGGAAGGAGGGGAAAATTTGCAGAAAGGGGTTATGCAGGGGTCAATGTTAGAAAAATTACCTGTGCATATGCTTTGTGAATAAAAAGCTTTAATTAAAAAAAGAAAATTAAATGCTATAAATAAGCATATTTTGAATTCTATAGAACAATGAGTCATCAGATATACAAAATATAAATTTCCTGAAGCCCCATCATCTAAGATTGTCTTTTTTCTGTGTTTCCACTAATTTTAATTTTTCAAGTTTTTGTCAAGATTCAGTTCAGGTTAACTCCTTCAGCAGGCCTTTCCTCATTCATTCAGCTGTTAATGATTACTCCTCCCTATAACTATTTATTTATTTTCTGAATAGACTTCTATATACATTCCTCTTGTAGAATATAAGATCCTTGAAGTCAGGGGAATACAGACTAATTTTTTATTTGGATTCTAATATATAGCATGTACTAATAATTTTTTTTTTTTAGTTAAGTAGCAATTACTTCTATATTTGGACATTGTGTGGAGTGCTGAGAAGAATAAACTATAATCTCTGATCTCAAGGAACTCAGAGTCTAATGGAGGAGAGAGCATGCAAACAATTATATACAAATAAGATAGAAACAGGATAAATAAAGAAAAAGTTTCAGAAGGAAGGCACTAGAATTAAGAAGACCTGGGGAAAGTTTGCTACAGGACAGAGAATGTCAGTTGAGCCTTGAAAGAAGCAAGGAAGCTGAGATGAGGAGAGCTACACTTTCTAGTTATAAGGGATAGGCAATGAAAAGTCAGAGTTAGAAAATGAAGAATCCTTTTCAAGGAACAGCAAGAGGAGCAGTGTCAATGGATCACAAAATAAGTGGAGCAAAGAGGGGAAAGTCTGTATTTGTTGGTAAATTCATTGATCCCATGGGTTGTTTTTACAGGTTTTAATTCTATCACTTAAAAGATCAATGTCATCAACAGAGCCTAATCTGCTGATATAAAGTGATCCAGGGAATCTATATTTGTTTTCATTGAAGGCATATGGTAGTCAAGTCTTTATGGAACCAGTCTGCATATTAATTTCAAATTAGAAGGTATCTTTGATTTAAACCTTACTATTGACACTGTATAATCCTAATCAAGTTACGTAATCACTCAACATTACAAGCAAGGTTCTAAAACTGGCTTGCAAAGCAGTTGCTGATATGCAATTGGAAAGAGAATTTCTATTTGGTGCTCTATGTCAATGAAATCACAAGTTTAAATAATTATAAATGGTTTAAATAATTGTTTTAAGTACTCAGAAATGAGCCTAAATAACAAAACATCATCTGACTTCAGAGACAAGAAACCCTAAACCAAAGATTCTGGAGAACAACATAGTGTAAAAAGTTCAGAAATTAAAAATAATAATCATAAGTAGGCTCATAGATAGAGATGAATAATTTAAAAGTATGCCTCAAAGTCAGTTAGAATAAGCCATACTCCCCCCCCACAAAGTTTCACTCATGTTACTCATTCCATAACTACTTCTAGAATGCTCAAATTATTTAAATGGATATCACAAAATTTTATCCTTTAGTAATTTAGTAAGTCAATAGTTTTTTTTTTTTTTTTTTGGTTTGTTTGTTTGCTTGTTTGTTTTTTTAAGGAACTGCTAGGTGCCTAACTACTAAGTGTTGAAGATACAGATACAAATTTAAAAGAAAAAAACAATCCCTTTCTATCCTCAAGGAGTTTACAGTCCAAGAGGGATGACAACACATAAAAGGAAGCTGAAAAAGATTGAAGTCAAACTTGTTTGGAGGAGGAAAGTATCTGTTGGAGAATTCCAGTAATAATTTTTGGAGAAGGAAGTTGAAGAGAAATCTAAAAACAATGTAACTGCTAGGGAATGGGGACATCTTGCATGCACATTAGGAAAAAAAAAATGACAACACTATAGCAACAAAAGCATTCCATTTCAATTCAAATTTACATGCCTAACCTGACTCCCCAGTTCAGAAGGGCAACTTAACTTTATTCTCTTTAAGATGTAACTTCATAATAATATTCCTATACTGGAAGTCATTATGATCCTAAGTTAAGCTTCAGACACTTTTGAATGTTGTATGATTCTAGACTAGTCACCTCACCCTTATATGCCTCAAATTTCTTACCACAAAATACTGATAATTATATCTGTGACACTATAATAAATCAACAAGCAGTAAGCATTTATTGAATGTTTATTTTTTGCCAATCAGTTTGTCAGGGACTAGGGAAAGATAAACAAAAGTGAGATAATCTTTATCCTTATGGAACTGACATTCCACTTACTTCACCTGGTTGTTATGACAATAAAATGATATAATGGATATGAAATATTTTTAAATTTTAATTTCTGTATGTAAAATTCATTATTATTGTTTTTATCATAGTATACAAAATAATTTTGGGGGTTAAGAGAGATGAGTCCTATTGAAAAAGAAGACTGAAAGCTCTAAAGAAAAAGTATGCCTATTTCATAATTTTGTTCTTTTGCCTTAGGCAGGGTTTGATTGACCTTCCACTAAAAACCACATCTGTCACCTCTGACAGTTGAATGCATGTATATCAGGTACTTGTCCATTAGAAGCACTCAGCTCAACAAATATTTGTTAAATCAATTGAATTGCTGAAGGCAGACTGTAGGTCTTGACAGGTCAAGTATAATCTGGAATGGCACATCTGATTCTGGTCCTTTTTACATTGTGGCTAATCTATCAGTCATATGAGGCATTACAGGCATTTAATAGTCTGTTTGCACAGCTCTAACTTCATGTAAATTTAGATAAAGTTTTAAATATGGATATAAATGAAATAGAGATAAAGATAGATGATAGAGATAGAGATGCTATAGATAGAAATAGAGACAGAGACAGAGAGACACAAAAACAAGGATACAGAGAAACAGAGAAAGAGAAAGACAGTGAGAGAGAAAAGTGTGAAGTGATAGAAAGCCAGCTTCAATTAAGGAAAAGCAGTTTAAGTTGCAATTCTGATATATGCAGTCTGTATGATCCTAGTTAGACTTAATGACCTACATCTGTGATGTAAGTAATTCATGTCTCAGACTATAAATACTTATTCAGTAGTACAATGGCTAGAAAAACAGGACTTGGAGTAAAAACAACAACAAAGAAAACAAAACAAAACAAAAAATAAAACATGCGTTTAAATTATGCCTCAAATATGTCTAAAGTATATGATTAAGTTAGCTTAAACTCTCAGCTTCAGTTTTCTCATCTATAAAATAGGAATAATTAAGGCACCTGAAGAGTATAAATAAATCTGTGCAAATCTAATAAAAAATACGTGAAGTACTATTCAAATCTTAGCAATACATATGTTAGCTATTATTATGGTATAATGCAGGGGTCCTCAAACTTTTTAAATAGGGGGCCAGTTCACTATCCCTCAGACTGTTGGAGGGCCGACTGTAGTAAAAACAAAAACTATGAACAAATTCCTATGCACACTGCATATATCTTATTTTGAAGTGAAGAAACAAAACTGGAACAAATACAATATTTAAAATGAAGTAAAGTTAAATCAACAAACTTACCAGTATTTCAATGGGAACTATGGGTCTGCTTTTGGCTAATGAGATGGTCAGTGTCTGGTTCCATATTTGTCACTGCTAGTCGTAACAAGTGATGCAAGTGTGCATCCGTTAGTCTTGATCTGGTTGGAGATTTCAAATGTTTCATTCTAGAAAAAGTTTGTTCACAGACATAAGTGCTGCCAAAGATGGTTGCCATTTTGAGCGCATGATTCCGGAGATGAAGATTTGTCTCAGAGGGGAGAGATGCATGGAAATTATGAAGGCTGCTTGACTTGAATGCGTCTTTCAGAGAGTCAAAATTCTGCAGTTCAGCCAGTTCCATTTGGTAAATTGTATCCACATTTTCAATGTCATTAGAAAATGGGTTACGGAAAAGCTGTATGTCCTGTTCATGATGATGAAACTCTTTAAATCTAAATTGGAACTCCTTTTGCAATTTTTCCAGTGAATCCACACATGTTTTGTTTGGGAATGCAATCAGCGGTTTTTCCGCTAACAGACTTTGAGTTGTAGGGAGATGGTAGAAGTTTTCCTCCTTCACTTATTTGATGAGGAGGCCGAATTTTACTTCAAATGCTTTGACATGTGATTGCATATCACAGATGAGCTTCCCCTTTCCTTGAAGTTGCATATTGAAATTTTTGAGTAGCTCTGTTACATCTGTCAGAAAGGCAAGGTGCCATTTCCATTCTGTATCATTGAGCTCTGGTACTTCTTTGTTTTTTGAAAGCAGAAAAGTTATAATCTGTGGAAGTAAGTCATAGAAATGTTTCAAAACTCTCCCTCAACTCAGCCCATGGACTTCTGTGTGATATAGAACATCTTCATATTCAACATTTAGCTCAGACAGAAATTCCTGAAATTGTCTGTGATTTAGTGCATTAGCTCTAATGAAGTTAACGCAAGATACCACAATTTTCATAACAGAGTCCTACTTCAGTGATTTACTACACAGCGCTTGCTGGTGGATGAGGCAGTGTATAGATACTGGATGAGAATGGTTATATTTGTCCATTTCTTGGTTAATGCGAGCAATGACTCCTTTTTTAGACCCCCACCATGCTAGGAGCACCATCAGTTGTCACGCTGGCTAGTTTAGCCCAGTCCCCCATTTATAGTTTGGCAAACTTTTTCATAGATATCCTCTTCTGTAGTTCCTTTGATGCTTTGCAGTACAGCAAGCTCTTCTATGACTTCAAAATAATTATTCCTCCCACGAATAAAAATTAAAAGTTGTGCAGAATCACGAACATCACTGCTTTCATTGAGTGCCAAGGAAAAATATGATTTTTTTAATGGAGTTTTGCAAATATTGATGCAGACTGTCTCCCATTTCTTCAATCCTCCATGTAATTGTAGGTCCTGAAAGTCTCACTGTACTAAATAAATCAGCCTTCTCTGGACACATCTCTTTGGCAACAGAAAGAAGGCATTCTTTAACAAATTCTCCCTCCACGAATGGTCTGCTAGTGTGTGCTATTAGCTTGGCAACTTGAAAACTTGCTCACAATGATGAAATATTTAGCTGCTTCTGCTTCACAAAAGTATTTTGCTGAGTTGTCAATGTATTTTTCAATTTTAATATTTTATCTTTTTTCACTTCTCCAACCAAACAATCATATTTATCTTTATGTTGCGTTTCATAGAGTTGATGTAAATTATATTCTTTGAACACAGACACTGTATTCTGGCATATCAGACATACAGCTCTTTCCTTGTACTGCATGAAAAAGTAATCATAAGTCCATTGTTCTTTGAATATCCTACACTCCGAGTCAATTTTTCTTTTCCTTTACATCATTATTCCCTAGGGATTCCAAATTGCTATTAGTAAAATACCAATATATCTATACAGTGCTACAGAAACAATATACCAGCAATAACTTTGCCCACACAGAGACGTACAGACCGCAATGCCCAGCTTCCTCCAAGCTGCCTCTGCACTGTGAGTCTTCATTTCCCGCACTCTCTCTCCTGCTCTTCACGCTCCTGCTTCTGACCTTCACTGCTGCAGTGCATTCCCCCTGCAGCATCTGTAACATGCGCAGCACGCACTGTACATCCCCCGCGCCTGTGGCTGCCGTTACTGTACAAGGCTGTGAGCCATCAGTTCTCCATCTTCTGCATCTCTCTCCCTTCCCCACACCACACACCCCGGCCTGGGAACTCAACTCACCTTGGTATTGCCTCACACGCTGTCTCCGCCATCTCCGCCCAGTGCAGGAAGTGTGTGTTGCTATCACGAATTTAGGTCGAATGTCACTTCTGGTCTGAGTTTTTCATAACCCGGCTGGCCGCATAAATGTCCTCAGCAGGCTGCATCTGGCCCACAGGCCGTAGTTTGAGGACCCCTAGTATAGTAGCTGAAAATTATATGAGTAAAGGGAGTTTCTTGAACTGGAAATTTCTTATATGGGAAGATCTACTTGTATTATACATATAAATTGCTCCTTTTCAAGAATGAAGGATAAACAACATGTAAACATATGTACATTGTTAAGGATCATGCTTAAGTGCATTATAAGGGTCAGGTCAATTCTCCGAGAGCCTCCACAGCTGTGAACATCTGAAGGCATTGCAAAGCAGCCTTTACTGACACAGGTGTTACTTGTGGACTGGGAAAATAAATTGGAGACAGAGGAAAAAGGAGAGAGGTCAGACAATGCAGACAAAAAGGTCTATCAGATAAAGCAGAGTTATATATTGTGTTCCCAACAGTACATATTCATAGAAATATACATATATATGTACATATATAAGGAAATGTGGATTTCTATGGCTATATCCATTTTCATATATGTATAATAATAAAATTAGTTTTAATAATATATATATAATAATTTTTTTGCATATATATTAAAAGCTACTGTGTAATTTTATATTTTACAAATATGTGCTTGATTATATCAAATTTGGCCTTGTATAACTCTTTGGTATTGCTAAGTATACCTTTCTGTTGACAATATTTTTAGTGCTACCTTGTAATTTTGATTATCTTGTTTTGTTCATTTCTAGAGTAGGAATAATCTTTCATTGAAATAAGGAATATCTGTGCTGCTTCCTTCAAAGGAAGTATATAGCATAAAATTAATTTGGCTTCAAAATTGAAACATTAGGAAAAATAACATTACCAGAATAAAAAAAAAAAACACATCAAGATAATCTTTTTGGAGTTAATTATATTAAAGGTGTCTCTTATCATATCATTTCTAAGCCACATTTCCCTGGAATGTAACTGAAGAAAGGAAAAGAAACCTGGCTAATTGTTTCTGTAATTTTCAGTTCCAATCAATGGAAAAAATCCCTAAAGGTGTTTGTAGGAAACTCTTGGAAAGCTTTAGACTATTTGCATTTCCTGGAAATTACCTGGAAATGATTTTTGCTTTCTAAGCATTCTAGCTATTTCACTGAAATTACACATGTCAATAAGTGACTAAAATAGGAACTCATTTTGACTTTGACACTAGTAGGAGTTACAAGAACTGGCATCTTTCTGATTGTTTTCTTCAATTCTCCCTGCCTCTCTGCCTCCCTGCCTCCTTCTCTCTCTCTCTCTTTCTTCATCTGTCTCTCTCTTCTTCTTTCTCTCTCTCCCTATTTTCCTCTCTCCCTCTTTCCTTCTTCCCTTCTCTCCCTCCCTTTCCCCCTTTCCCTCCCCCCCCCCCCAGTGTTCTGGAGCCCTCATTCCCAGTTAAACAATTTGATATATAAACAAAACCTTTCTCAACAAACTCAAATAGTACAACAAAACAAACTCTCACTTTGGTTATGTCCAAAAGAATGCATATCATTTCATATTTAAAGTTCATCACTTTTCTGTTCAGATGTGGGTGGACTAATTCATCTTTAGTCTTCTGGACTTGTGATTTATCAATACATAATTCAGAATTCTGAAATTTTTTAAAGTTGTTTTTCTCTGTTTTACTGTCATCATTGTCTAAATTTTTTCCTTGTCCTACTAGCTCTGCCTTGGTTCTTACAGGTTAGCAAGTTTGTCATTTCCTATTGCCCAATAATATTGTATTACATTAATAAGCTACAATTTCTTTGGTCATTCTTCAATACATTTGGTATACCATTAATTCTCAGTTTATGACTACTATGAAAGAGAATTGCTGTAAACATTTTTACTATATATAGTAATTTTCCTATTTCTTTGAAATCTATGAAATAGGATTATTTATGATATAGCTGAGTCAAAGAATATGCACACTTTAGTAACTTTTCCATCACAATTTTACATTGCTTTATAGAATGGAGAGCTTACTTTACAACTCCAGCAATAATGCATCAATATGTTCATTTTCCTAAATATATTTCCTTCTTTTGTGATGGACATTGATTTCTAAATTAGAGATGAAGTGGAACCTCAGAGTTGTTTTTTATTTGAATTATTTTATTATTTATATATTTTATATATTTATTGATAATTTTGACTTTTTTCTTTTAAACTTCCTTCTTCATAATTGTTGATCATTTATCTCTTGGTTTTATAAATATGACTCAAGCCCTTATATAACTGAGAAAGTAGACTTTTATCAGAGAAACTAAAATGATCTTTCATAATTGTTTTTCCCTTCTGATTTAAACTGTAAAACTTTTAAAGTTTTATATAATCTCATTATACAATTTATTTTCCATACACTTTTCATTATATCTTCTCCTAATTTAAATCTAATAGGTAATTACTTCCTTATTCCTCTAAAATTTTATGAAGTTTTCTTTTATATCTAAATCCCATATCCTTTTCAAATTTTCAATAGAGATGTTGTACTATGCCCAGTTTGTGTCAAACTATTTTCTAGTTTTCCACCTAGTTTTTCTCAAATAGTAATTCCTTTCTCTAATTAGAAGAGTGTTTGGCTTTATCAAATAATATTCTACTATGTTTGCTTACTTTTATATGTTGTATATCTAATATGCTCTTCTGATTGATATCTCTGTTTGTTAATCACTATCAAATAATTTTAATAATTATTTAAATAATTACTACTTTGGGGCAGATTTTGAGATCATGACCTCTTTCCTTGCTGCATTTGTTTGATTATTTATTGCATTATGGCTCTTGAAATTTTTGTCCTTTTATTCCTCTATATAAATTTCTCAATTACTTTTTCTAGCATAAGATAATTTTGGTAGTATGTTCATTATTGCAATATGAATTAAGTAAACTAGTTAAGGTAATTTTTATCATTTTTATTATATTGGCTCTTCCTGTCAATAATCAGTATTTCTCCAATTATTTAAGTTTTTATTTTTTATTTTTATGAAAAATATTTTGATTTTTGTAATTGGCTATGTCTCGGTAGATATATTCCCAAGTATTATAAGACTTCTATAGTTATGAATGGTATTATTTTCTTTCTAAATTTTCTTGATGTATTATGTTGGCAACATACAGGGGCTTTCATAGATTTATTTTATATTCTTTCTTTTCTCTCTCTCTATATATATATTATCTGGAAAAAATAATCATCTCATTTTCTCCTCTGCCTATAATTATTCCATTGGGATCTCCTTTCTGTTTTATTTCTGTAGCCAGTGTTAATAGTACTATGTTAAATATTATTGATGATGATAGACATAATTGTTTTAACCCTGTTCTTACCGGAAAACTTCTATTTTCCACATTCCATATAATATTTGTTCTTGATAATTTATATATATATAAACATGACACACATGTATATGTTATATAATATAATATATACATGTATATATTATATTAAGCAAAAGCCCATTTATTTCTAATCTTTGTAGTGTTTCAAAAAGAAAGTTATGTTTTAAAATATTTCATAAAAACCATCATAATAAACTATTAAGTATTAGTTTAACCACCCTTTTTATTATATTTCTACTCTTTATATTAAACCCCGAAGTCATTGTATAAATATAACCTAACCATATGGCAAAATCATTTCAATATGGCTTTATAGTCTATTTATTATCACATTATTCAAATTTCTCCTTTAGTCCATAGATTTCTTTCTTTATTCTGTCTTTTTTTTAGACACAAATATAATCAAGAGAGTATTTGTATCATAAAAAAGAGATTCAGAGAGTCCATTTTCTTATAATTTCAAGCAATTTTGAAACATTGGAATTAATAGTTCTTGGAATTTTTGTTATAATTTTTTTGGTGATTATGCCTAGTCTGGAAGTTTTCTCCCTTTTCAGGAAATCACTATTGACTTTTTAAATTACTTTTTTTCTAATACTCAGTTACAAAAATATTTGTAGCATTTGTAGTCCACTGAGAAGAGAGAAAAATGTAGAATATCAAAAGATAAAAGACCTATTCCCTCACCATTCTTAGAGCTACTTATAGTTAGAAAGAATTTGGATACATTAAAGTATCAATCTAAATACAAATGACTACAATTGTACAGAAATCAAGCTTGCTATAAATGTATTGTGTTCTTGCTTTTATAAAAGTATCATTCCCAAGTTTCTTCTCTAAGAATTTACAAAATAGAAACAATTGAAATATTCATTTCATCCCTAAAATATTTTATGAAGCCATCATATGTGGTTTAAAGTCTATGCATTGCTTTATTTTAGAGAATTACTGCCATAGTCACTGGGAATTTGACAAAACTCAGAAAACTTTTTTGTCTTAAAGGAGATCAAGTTATATAACTTAGGTCACAGTTTCTAAATGTTCTTATAGTACAACTGCTTGAATTTCTTTTTTTTTTCTTATTAGTTATGTAGAAATTTGTCTTTTAAATCAGAGTTTTAGGAAAGAGGCTCCTTCATTAATTTGATTTCCAATTTACCAAAATAATGAAATGTAAATAACATTCAACAAAACATCTGTTCCCCACCTCTACCAATGATCCCATGGTGATGTAGATGTACCCTCCAACAGTGTTTATTCATTCCAATCTAATTATATTTTATCTTCTGGAAAAACTTCTTGAGTTGAAATGTTTCTAAATAGCAATGCCCAATAAGCTTTCAGGATGAACAGCTAGCTTTTGCTAAGTTGATATTTTTGTTTAATTCTACTCTTGGATATGAATGAGTATTAAATATCTAGAGAAGCCATTTGAAAGAATAGGGACACTTCATATGGAATGATTATGAGAACAAATTGCTCCCTTATGCACCATGCTGTATAAATCAATCTTCAGAATGCAAGTGAAACCTTTCTGTCATGTTTCTAAGTAAGGGCTTTAGTAGCCTTAAATGACAGCTTTAATTTAGTATTATGACAAGAGTTCATCATCATCTAGAGGTAGCCAGTTTCTTAGGCACTTCTCACTTCTGGTCCTACCTCTATAAGGCATTCCTTGTTCATTTAAATTAGAGTGCTTGAGATTGAAGATAGTGAGACTGAAAACTTATGTGAAAGCTATGATACAACTTGACTTCATCACAACCTGTTATTAAAATCTTAGTACGTAAAATTCTTCCTAAGTGCTTTTTTTCATTTTGAAATGTTTCACATATACCAATCTAGCATAATTACTTTGAAATTCTATTTAACTTTTCTTAATTATAAAGATAGTAAAAAAATGAAGATTGGATTATACAATAAGGAAAGCAAACTAGAGTTGTATTGTGAAAAAGTAGTATTTTATGTTTTCCTTTTCATCTTTGAAATCTGGAATCCAAGGAATAAAATTTGCTTGTTTTGTTTTTTTTTTAATTATATGTGTATTAAGATCAAGAACTACTGGTGCATAGCAGTACATATATTTCTAATATATTTGAGCTATTATATATATGTGTGTGTGTGTGTGTGTGTGTGTGTGTGTGTGTGGTTTATTATGATTTTAGATCATAATTAAAATAATTTTATATAGTACCAATATGTTAGAATTTAGTCATACCTTATAATAATTTATTACCCATTAATCATTCCATCAGTCACTCATTGTGCAAATATTTACCATGTCTCCTAACTTTATACACTGGCTAAACAATAAGCTGATAGCAATAGGAAGTGAGGGAGTTCATCTGCATTTATAAAATTGTATAATGCTCAATGATTCCCAAGCTTCTCTCTACAACAGATAATCATATTTTAATCCCAACATACTTTTTGTAATATTATAGGGAAGTAAATCATGGATGATTTCAAAATCTAAAGAATCAAAATTGCAAGTGATGCAAAAAGCAATGGAGAGCCACATGATAGACATAAATAAGGAGCAACACATTACCACCAAAGAAGATTCAGGCAAAAATGGCCTGAAATATGTCATTTAGAAAATGCATGATTAGAAAAGGAGGTATATCATTTCAATTCTGTAGATATTTTTATATGAATACTATATGCAAGGCACTATGGTAGGTTCTGAGGAGACAGACAAAAACAAAAACAAAGCCATTGTTATTCACAAGTAATTTATAATCTCCCTGGGGGAAGGTGTGTGTGTATGTGTGTGTGTGTGTGTGTGTGTGTGTGTGTGTGTGTGTGTGTGTGTATGTGTGTGTGTGTGTGTGTGTGTGTGTGACGTGCACACATGCACTTATTCCAATGAATGTAGAAAAGAATGTTAGTAGTTGGTGCTTGCTTCATTGGAAGAACTGAGGTGGCTATTTATCAATCTATTAACAATTTTTAAAAAATATGTCTCTTTTCTTCCTGGAGAATGTATCCAAGGCATAATAATTAACTTCGCAAGATTTGTCAAATGGAATCACAAATCACATGAAATTGTGAATCACATGGGCACAAATTGTGCTGTCAGGGTGAGCTTAGAATTGCCAATGGTTTTGAAGATTTGTGCAAGAAAATAAAGACCATAGGTGCACCGGTTATGTTTTCTGTACATGTGCCTATAAAAACAAGGGATAGAGAAGAGAAAAGATTAATTTGTGAGATGAATAATTCTATGAACAGAATTCTATTCTGTTGACTGAGAACTGAATTTGAATTTCTGGAATATAATTTAAAATATAGTGATAACATATTCCTGGAAAAAGACACGGGAAACACCAAAAAATGGTAGGAATATATTTTCCAGGTGTATTGAAAATCATTAAAACAAAAAAGGAAAAAAGAAGCCTATCTGTCTATATTCCCAAAGTTAGGTAACATAGAGAGTAGATATAAAAAGAACTTAGAAACCCAAATGGTTAGAAATAAACAAAATTTGCAAAAAGAGGCAGTAGTGCAATCCATAACTTCAAATGTCTCCATACAAATGCCAAATTTAGATGGTACGAGGACCTAGAGATCTTAACACAAGAGAGCAAATTTGTTCTCAGAGGTATTAGAGTTTTTATGGATTGAATGACCTGACAGATTGGATGAGTACACATTATTCAAAAGAAACAGAAGAGAAAAAAAGAATGGAAAAATAGTGCTGAATATTAAGTAGCTATACCTGAATTAAGATATACAGGTATTCATAAGATATAGCTCAAGTTTCCTTCCTGGGAATCTAAGAAAGAATATGTGATGGAAAGTATTTGAATACAGGGCAATGAAAGGAGAAATGGAAGTTATTTGTAGTTGGAATATACTACAGACCACTTGAACAGAAGGAAGAATTGATGACTTTGGGAAAGAGTTCACAAGTCCTGAAAAGATACCTGATAGTGGTCAGAGAGGGGGGAAGGGATTCAATTTGTTTCACACTTTGTCTTTCTACCAAAAACAGAGAAACTATTAAATTCTATGATGTACTTGATAAGTGATCTTTCCCACTTTACTTAAAAATCGATGTGTGAAAATTCACCAGCTAATGAGGCTGCCAATTGCACCTCTGTATGTCTTTAATTATTAAGGTTTCTTTTTTTTCTTTACATGAAACCTCAACTTCCCGCTTTATAACTTTTACCAATTGCTATCAATTCAGGAAAGACTTTGTGTGGAATAAGACACCTGGGATGTTCTTTGAAGAAAGAATTCTTAGAAGCCGAGGTAAAGAAGCAGTGCTTTCAAACTCATGAAGGTATAAAATAGAATACTAAGTATGTGGAATAGCTAGTAGGTCAATTGATTGGAACTGAGAATGTATAAAGGTCAATAACAAAATAAGATTGGAAGAGTGTGTGGGAGCAATTTTGTAGAGGACTTTAAATGTCATATGTAGCATTTTATATTTTATCCTAGAGATGAAAAACAACTGAATATATCTGAGCCTGAAAGTGACAATCAGATTTTTTTTTAAATGAATGTCAATTTAGAAATTGTGTGAAAGGTACATAAGAGAAAGTAATTACAAAACAATAAATGATAAATGCCAAGTTACTGATGTAAAAATATTTGTATTGATCTTTAAATGACAGAGAGCCCCCTTCAATATGTGTTGGATTAAAAAAAAGTTTCAAATATGAGATAGGATTTGAACATGACCTTGAAGGATGAGCATTTTTAAAAAACAGAACAAAGGAGAAAGACTGGGAATTCTATGCCTAACAGAAGAATGGGAAGGGGTAAAAGAAACTGATCATTTGAATCCTATATAATTCTAATTTTAATTGCAACATATTTGAATTGGTTTTTTTTTCTTGTTTCTTGAAAATTTTTCTCTTTGATCTGGCATTTTCAAAATTCAGCAATAATATTCCTATGAAATTTCCACAAAGAATCTCTTTGAGGTGGTAATTGTTTGATTTTTTTTTCCCTCATTCCTACTGTTCTATTTCTCTAGGGCAATTTTCTTGTATTGTTTCTTGCATTATTGTGCCAAGGTTTTTTTTCTTTCTTTCTTTCTTTCTTTTTTGTTGTTGTTGTTCAACAACTGTGTTCAGATAGTCCAATTATTCTTATATTTTCTCTTCTTCGTCTGTTCTCCAGGTCTGTTATTTTTCTTATGCTTCATATTCTGCTCTATTTTTTCATTCTTTATATTTTGTTTTATTTCTTGTTCTCATAGCTTCACTGATTTCTCCTTGCTTAGTTCTAATTTTCAAAGAATTATTTTCCTTTGTAAGATTCTGTCCCTCCTTTTCTAATTAGTTAATTTGTTTCATAATCTTCTTGTTTTTCGTGGATGATTCTTTTTTATTTTTCTTAATCTTTTCATTAGATTTTTGAAGTCTTTTGAGTCTTTTATAACTTTTTCTAAGAAGGTGAACATTCAATCTTTCTCTTTGGGGTACAAGAGGTTTTTTTTTTTTTAACCTTTCTTTCTCCTAAAAGTGAGTCCCCATCTTCCCTATTCCCCTATGGTGGGTTCTTTCTTTTGTGCCAGTTAATTTTTTTTAATGAGAAGTAAAAATTTAAGGACCTCTAATCCTGGGGTGGGTGGATGGTGCTTCTAGCTTCACTTCAGCTCTCCTCTCAAACCAAGAGCTTCCTCCTCCTGTCAGTGCCCATAGCCAGCAGTATTCCTAATCCACTGCTTCTGCACTTCCAGTATGCTGGTTTCTTTTCTCTCAGGGTCATATCTCTGTAGCACAGTTGGGCCTGGTGTTCCTAATCAGCAGAGGTTCCTTCAGTCTTCCTGGATCCAGATTTTCCATGCTCTGGGAGGTGAAAGGTTCTCTTGTTCTGGCTGAAGATTTAACCAAACTCAGATAGCCCCAGAGCTACTCTGGTTTTTTTCTGCAGAGCTAGCCCAGAGATGTGTGCATTTCACACTGGTTAAAGCTGGGGCCTGGGTTCTTTTCTTCTGGTCTTTCTCGGTTGTCCTAGTAAGACCCCTATTCTGTCCCAACTCTTTTTTATTTTTCTTACCAGTCTGTGTTTGCCCTTACATGATAATTTGTTATGTTTGGGGGGGGGGAGGGAGAGAATCTGGAGAGTTGAAACTCTTCCATCTTCTCAGAATCTTCTATAAATCCTTTGTCAATATATATCTAGTCAGATATTTAAATGGAACAAAATAGTTTTTATACTATTTTGAATACACACACACACACACACACACACACACACACACACACATGCCACCAGATAAACCAATGTGAAACTTCTGATGAGAAAGATTTGAGAAAATTGCCACTCAGGCAAGTAATGTTTTTAGACTAAGAGTAACAAAGTATACAATGCACATGGGATCATGAAATAAAGCTTTAAATCCCTTTTTTGACATTAAGCATTGTGTGATCATAAGCCTGGAACTTTACTAAACCTGTGTTTTTTTTTTTTTAATTCATTTGTAAAATAGATGTTATGGTTGTAGTACAAAATTCAGTTTTGTTCTGAGGAACAAATTTAAACTTTATTGGGTGTGGAAGCATGCCTACAATGCATGAAGAATATGTGGTGAATTAAGATGGTCATTTTCTTTCTTTGCAAATGGATGAGTGCCCCTACTCCAAAAGTGCTTGCATTCTAAGAATGAGAGCATTTACTCTGGCCATTAACCAACTCCCTGTCATCTCTCACTAAAACCAAGTTAATTTTTCCAATCTCTAAGACATCCCCTTTCAACAAACTTACAGCTCCACAAATTTGATCTCTTTCATCCTTTGATTCCCTTTCACATTTTATTTGAAATTTGATCTCTTTCATCCTTTGATTCCCTTTCACATTTTATTTGAAATATTCAATAAAATTTGGCAGATGCCATCAGACTTACTGGGACATTTCATTCAATTTGATCAGTTTTAATTTCTGGCTAGTTTTATTTAATGTCAATATTGGTTTGTTGAACATTTATCAAATGAACTATAGAAAATCTGTAATACTGCAGAACTTGCTCCAGCTTCTCTAGTAAAAGAAAAAAATATATTGTAATATTTACAAGAAAAAATCTTGTTAGCATTTTTAAATCAATATTGATGCTGCTCTCAAAATAGTCCCCAAAATTAAAATGTCTTTACAAGGAGCAGGACGAGTGAAAGATTCCACACCATAGAGATTTAATAAGAAGATGAGGCAAAAAAGGCACAGTTGAATAAGGTCTTTCCTTTTTTCCCTCTGTTATACTTTGCATGCTAATATTCTTAAAATTTACATGCTTCCCAAGAGGAGAAGCCTATGCAGTCCATTAACTAACATAAATGAGAAGGCTCTGAATTGTAATCTATGTTGGAAAAGATACCAATTTCGTAGTTTCTCAGTACTCAATGTACTTTATCAAACCTTAGCTAAACCAATTACCAACGAAGGCAGGACTGAATTCTTTGATGTTAATTATTCAATGTGAAGAAGAGGCTTGTGATAAGGGTATGTATGACTAGGAAGGAGGACTTTCCCTTGAATGGGATTAGTCACACTATCCCTAGGGTTTTCCCTATAGCTACTGCTTTGCACTGTCTATGGGGAATGATAATTCTGTTGCTATCACAAATGACAATGGTAACTGATCCTTGATGAGGAGAAATACCTAGTATAGGGATTTGAAAGTGGTGCAAGACTGCCTCCCTGCCTTTTCTGACAGACATAAGTAGGAGCAATTGATCTCTGAGAAGTATCGGAAAATCTGAAAGAAGTACAAAACACTTATATAACTCCATGTAGACTGAGGTGAGTAGAATGAGGAAAATAATATGTGCCATGACTACAACATAAACTTGGAAAAGAATAAAATGAAAATAACATTGTGGAACTAAATACCAAGGTTGGCCTTAAAGGGAAAATGAAAACAAAACAAAACAAAACAAAACAAAACCATACTTTTATTCATTGGACAAACATAGGACTATGGGGATGAAACATTTAGAGTCAGACTCAATTAAAATTTTTTTAAAATTTTTCTTTGAGGGAATTAAATTAAGTAACTTGCACAGGATCACATAGATAGTTTTAAGTGTTAGAGAGTAGATGTGGTCAGGTTCTCCCGATTTCAATTTCAGTACTCTATCTACTTGTCATCTAGTTTTCTCTTCATTTTATTTTTTGTTTGTTTTCAGGGGGCAACTTATTGAATGTTGAGGAGGAAGAACATACTGTATTTAGAACTGAAGTTGAAAGAAAATGATATCAATAATTTACTTAAATAATATTTAATATTATTAATTAATCAAACAAATATAAATAAATTTAAGATTGCTAAATGAAGAGAAAGATCTTCTGAAATCCTACATATGGTTGTCTTGTGAAATAAAAGGAATGAACCACCATGTCTGTATTAATGAACATTAATAATATGAACATACAATACCAGGTTTTCATGATTTATAATGCATATGTTCCTAAAATGCATATGTTCATTCTCTTACCTGAGAAATTAAAAATCAATCTACTGTTCATCATGTCACATGTAAGGAAATCCAATGATTTCTGCAGGTTTTGAAATCCTGCAACAGTCTCATCAACAATTTTTGATATTCTTGAGTCAATTGCCATACACATAGGCTTAGTTGCCATGTTCTTTCAATGGTACACATTGAGATGGAACCACCCAGTGTTTCTTAGGTCTTTGCCTTCATTTCAAGGGTCTGCTCCATCTCTCTCTGATGGATAAAGTGGGTACAGCTCACTGGCACCCATCTGGTTCCTTCTCCATCTGTAAAGACACAAGTATACCCTATCCTCCAAGCAGTTAACCTATCTGGTCCCTTCCATTTACCACTTTGTGGATCTCTCCACATCATCTGGCGATTATCTAAAGATAGTGGAACTGCTTGCACTGGACCCTACCCTTCCGGAAGGTTATGAAACCTGTCTGCTGGAGCCATTGTATCTCCATCAAAAATCAAAAAATTAATGGTGTAAAGAGCTAAATTTAGAAGTTCTCTAGAGTTACCTGTGGCTCTCCCTTTCTTTTGTTTTTGGAAGAGTGTCTTGATGTTTCCGTTTTTCCTCTCTGCTATTGCCTGTCCTTGAGGATTAAAAGATATGCCAGTGGTGTGTAAAATCTGAAACTAAAGTGTACAAAATGTTTAGAAGTATATGCAGGTCCATTATCTGTTTATATTGCTTGTGGCACACCCATAACTGCAAAAACTTGTATAAGGAATTCAGTAACCACTCAGGCTATCTCTTTTGCTACTGGTATTATAAAAGTAAATGCTGAAAAGGTATCTACTACAAAGTGGATAAAAGACAGGTAACCAAAAGATTTATAATGGATCACATCCATTTGCCTAATTTCACTGAGTCTCAAACCATGAGGGTTCTTCCCTGGAGGCAGTATAGGAGCGTAGAAAGGAAGGTAAGCTGTATTGGCTTTTACTATGCTCCTAGCTTCCACTTTTCTTCTTCTAAATTGTAAACATAAAGTTTAAGCAGCCTGATGATATTTAAAATGAAATTCTTGGGCTTTCTGAAATAAAGGAGTATTGGCCAACATGATTAGAAGGCTATCTGCCTTTGCATTACCATCAAAAATAGGACCTGGAAGTTCACTGTGAGAGTAGACATGCAAGATATAAATCTTACCAGGATGTTTTCTCACTTGCTCTTGAAGTTCTTTAAAGAGATGATATATATTAGAGGCTACAAATTTTATTTGGGCTGTGGCAATTCTTTGTACCACACCTACTGAATAGACCAAATCAGATATTATTTTTATATTTCCTGTATAATAAGAGCTAGAATGATTGCATACAATTCATACTGCTGAGTGGACTGAAAAGGAGTTCTGATTACTCTCTTTATAGTTAAGTCACAAGAGTATACAGCACAAATGTTATATTTGGATGCATCTGTAAAGATAGTTGGTCCTTTAAGAGGAACTTTAGAAATTTTTTCTTCAAGATTCCACAGCCAATTATGTAATAATCTTGTTATCTTTAATGGAGACCCATATGTAAAATTTGGAGTGTGGCCAATAAAATTTGTCACTCTGGGATGGTTTCACAGCATACATTAATTTGTGCATTGGTATAAAAGGTGTATATCTTGTCAGGTCTTATCCCAGATAATTGTACTGCTCCCTTAATGGTCTTTAATAAGACTCTAGCCACAAGAACTGGGTAAGGCTTTGTTTTGGTTGTGTGTGGCGGATCACCCATCTCTCAGATTGTCTCCTTGATGAAGGACTGCTGTGGGTACCTCTTTCATAAGCAAAAACTGATATTTCCAAGGGTTTCTGAGTAACTCTTTCAATCACATTGGATAAATCCAGTTCAAATTCTCTCAAAGACTCTTGAGTTTCTTTCTCAAGCTGGCATGGTGATTCTAAAGCAATATTCTCAAAATGTCATATAATAGTCGTAATTGATAGGTAGTTAAACCTAATACTGGGTGCATCCATTGGATATTTCCTATCAATTTTTGAAAGTCATTTAGGTATTCAACTTCTCTGTTCTTAAAGAAAGTTTTTGTACTGTAAACACCTGAGGGGATACTTCATATCCTAAATATTGAAAAGGAGCATGTCTTTGAATTTTTTCTGGGGCTATGTAAAATTAGTAGTTGCTTAATGTTTCTATGGTCTTTTGTAGACATGCTTCTAACATTTGCTCCTCAGATGCACATCCCAATAAATCATCCATTTAATGTAACAATATAACTTTTGGAAATACTTTTCTTACAGAAGTAAGAGCAGCAGCCTCATACATTTGATGCATAGTAGGGCTATTTTTCATTCCCTGTGGCAAAATTGTCCATTCAAATCTTGTATAAGGCTCAGCTAAATTAACATTGGGCACTGAAGAGGCAAATCTCTTCTTATCCTCCTTATGCAGAGGGATAGAATAAAAATAATCCTTAATGTCTATAACCCAAAGAGACCCTTCTCTTGGCAACTGAGTAGAATATCGAAGCCCAGGCTGAAGAGTTCCCATAGTTTCCATCTGTTTGTTTGCTTTTCTCAAGTCAGTCAGCATCCTCCATTTTCCAGATTTCTTTCTTTCTTTTTTCTTTTTTTTTTTTTTTTTTAAACAACAACTACAAGGGCATTCTAAGGACTTAGAGAAGGTTATAAATATCCTTGGTCAAGTTGCTCCTGTAATATATTTAATAAGGCCTGAATTTTTTCACTTGTTAAGGGACACTTTTCCACCCACACTAGTATATCAGTTTTCCATTGAATGGGAACAGGTGAAAGTGGTGGAAGCTCTTCAACAGCTGCCCTGCTTTAAAAACCCGAAGTACTCAATTGTAATCCCAACTGTGGTAATAGGTCTGTTCTCCACAGATTAATATACGATCTCCACCTGTGTCTACCAACCCTTTCAATGGATAGATAGTGAGCATAGGACAATCAGCTGTAACAGCTACAGTCCAGAATATTCCTGGATTCTGTTGTTGGGAGTCAAAATCTGGATAAATATCACCAAACTGCATATCAGGTCATGCCCTCTCTGACTTCTCAGAAAGGGAGGTGGGCACCAAAGGGAGATGGGGAGCCAAACCAGACATTGTCAGCAGGTTCCCTCTGGGCTGAAGGGTCTGAGTAAGGTATACTCAGAGTTCCCCCACTATCTGCAGCCCTCTACACTTAAGGGATTGAATATTCTTTTCATGTTTTCATACCTTTAACCCAATCTGTACATGTGTTTTTAGATAATGTCATTTTAATGTTCTTTATCAGTTTCTTAGGCATTATTTATATCTGGTTCTTTCTAGCAAGAGATGAAATTGTGGAAAGAATGAATTATAATACAATCAGTCAAACGATGAACACTTATTAATTATATAATATATACCAAACACCTGTAAAAAGTGTCAGGGATACAAAGAAAAATCAAAAAGGATAGTAGGAGGAAGCATCTCAGAGTAGAAACCACCATTGCTCTAATTAGTAAATCTAGAATTGAAATTAATATTATACTTTCATAATAAAAAATTATTTAAAAAATAATAAGCTCCACTCTGCATAATATTTAATTACAACACAGTCATATTCTTCCACAGTATTCTTGAACTACAGTAGTAATTGCCAGAACAGGCTTATTTCTGATTCCTGTCAGGCCAAGGTAGCTCTAAAATTTTATTTACCTGCCCTCTCAATTCTGGCTTTCCTCCTATTGAACTAACTATCTCCTGGGCCATTGTTTTGTTTTGTTTTAAAATCAAGATAGAAATAAATACAGAGCTGCTCACCAGGACACTGGATAGGATGCTGGGTGTCTTGGAAAAGGAGGCCAATGTGTCCGTTTAACAGTAGCTACTCATTCTCCTTTGATGTACATAGTATGTATACAGAGAAACATCATTTCATTTCTAAGCATGGGCAAATCATTTTCCTTTACAAGTGTTTATCTGCTTTATAGGTTTTACCTATAAACATTGGATCTCTCAGATATTGAGAAAGACAAAAAAAATGTATGAGAGGGGAAGGTGGAGAATTAGAAAAGAAGATTTTCTGTCTTTAATATTTTCTAGTAGAAAATGTATTTGTTTTATTGTGCAAAATTAGAATAAGAGAAAAATGTTTCCTTCTCTTGTGAGAGCCTATATCGGCCTGATGAAATCCAGTATTTTACAAGGATCTCAAGTTCATGCAATGCTGAGTATGCTGCCTTAAAATTCCACATTGACTACCACATCAGGTCATAAAAGCCAGAAATTGATAAAGCCATCCAAAAAATAAAGAAGAAAGAAATTAAGGAGGTCAATAAAATATTAGGGAAGATTGGTATGACAGACCTTTGGAGAAAACTGAATGGGAACATAAAGGAGTATTTTTTCCACAGTGCATGGCACCAACACACAAATAGACCATGTAATATGGTATAAAAATCTCAAAACCAAATGTAGAGCAGAAATATTAAATGTATTTTTTCCTGATCATAATGCAATAAAATTATATTTAACAAAGGGCAGTTGAAAGATAAATTAAAATTAACTGAAAACTAAATAACTTAATCCTAAAGCATAAGTGAATCAAAGAACACATTATAGAAAGAATTTCACTCTAGGGAATGACAACAATGAGACAACACCAAAATTTGTGGGTTGCATCCAGAGTAGTACTTAGGGGAAATTTTCATTTATTTAAATTCTGACTTAAACAAAATAGAGAAAAAAATCAATGAATGTGGCATTCAACTAAAACAAATCAACAACAACAACAACAACAAAAAAAAAAAACCCAGAAAAAGAGCAAATTAAAAATTCCCAATTTAGCAACAAATTGGGAGATTGTGAGATCAAAGGTAAGATGGATAAAATTGCAAGTTTAAAAAACTATTGGATTAGTAAATAAAACTAGGAGCATTTTTAAGGAAAAATAGATAAAGCATTAATTTTCTTTTTAAAAAGGTGAAAACAAAATATTCAATATCAAAAATGAAAGCATGGAATCACTCCAATAAAGAAGAAATGAAAGCCATCATTAAGAAATATTTTGCTTGATTATATGATAACAAATCTTACAATCTGAGGGAAATAAATGAATATGTATAAAAACATAAATTACTTATATTAATAGATCAGCAAATAAAATGACTAAATATCTCTATCTTTAAAAAAAAAAAAAAAAAAGACCAAACCATTAATGAACACTCAAAGAAAAAATTCCCAGGGTCAGATGTATTCAAAAGTTAATTCTAGTAAACATTTAAGTAACAATTCCAGTACTTTTATTAACTATTTGGAAAAGTAAGCAAAGAAACAATCTTATTAAATTCCTTTTGTAACACAAATATGTCGTTGGTACAAAAAGCAGAAAGAGTTAAAATAGAAAAAGAAAATTATAGAACAATTTCCCTAATGACTATTGAGGCAAAAAAAATTTTGAATAAAATATTAGCAAGGTGATTGCAGCAATATATTATTATATATAGGAAGATGAGATGGAATTATACCAGGAATGAAGAATTGGTTCAATATTGGGAAACCTGTCATCATTATTGATCATATCAATAAAAAAAACCAACAGAAATTATATCTCAATAGTTGCTGAAAAATCTTTTGAAAAAATACAGAACCAATTCTTATTAAAACAAAAGGGAATAGAAATAACGGGAGCATTCCTCCAAAGGGTAAAGTATTTATCTAAAATCAGCAACCTGCATTATCTGTAATGGGGAAAAGTTAAAAGCCTTCCCAATAATATTGGGGTGAAGCAATGTTGCTCATTGTTACCACTATTATTAATATAGTATTAAAATATTAGCTATCACATAAAAAAGAAATTGAAGTAGAGGAAATAAAATTATCACTCTTACAGATGAAATGAACATCAATTAAAAACCCCAGAGAACCCTAGAGCATCAGTTAAAAAATTACTAAAAATAAGTGACAATTTTAGCAAACTTGCAGGATATAAGATAAACTCACACAAGTAATTAGCGTTTCTTTATATTTCCAACAAAGCCAACCTGCAAGAGATAGAAAGAGAAATTCCATTTAAAATAACTGTAAATAAGATAAAATACTTGGGAGTCTACTACTAGACAAACCAGGAACTATATGAACATAATTACAAAACACGTTCCATGGAAATAAAGTCAGATATAATATCAATTGCTCATGTGTAGGCTGAAACAATATAAAAAATGGCAATTCTATATAAGTTAATTTACTTATTCAGAGCCATACTAATCAAGCAACCAAAAATTATTTTATAGAGATAGAAAAAATAATTCATCTGGAATTCATCTGGAAGAATAAAATATCAAGAATAACAAGGGAATAAATTTTAAAAATACAAAAGAAGGAAGCCTAGTTATACCAGATTTCTAATCATATTATATAGCAGTAATTATCAAAACTATATGATACTGCCTAAAAAAATAAAAGTAATAGATCAGAGAAACAGATTAGGAACCCAAAGCACAGTAGTAAATGACCATAGCAACCTACTGTTTGATAAATAAACTTAAAACCTTAGCCTTTGGGATAAGAACTCATTATTTGACAAAAATTGTCAAGAAAATTGGAAAATAGTACATCAGAAATTAGGTATAGACCAACTTCTCACACTATATATGAAGATAGGATTAAAATATGTATATAATTGAGATATAAAAGGTGACACTATAAGCAATTTAGAAGAACTAGGAATAGTCTAACAATAAAGAACATTACTAAGTGTGTAATGGGTAATTTTGATTAATTAAATTTAAGTACAAACAAAACCAATGCAACTAAATATAGAAGGAAGATAAAACTAGGAAATGGTCTTTACAAAATCTCTTATAAAGGCATCATTTCTCAAATATATAGAAAACTGAGCCAAATGTATAGGAATATCAGCCATTCCCCAATAGATAAATGGTCAAAGTATATGAATAGGCAGTTTTACGATGAAGAAATCAAAATTATCTATAGACACATGAAGAAATTCTCTAAATCAGTTTTAATTGGAGAAAAACAATTCTGAGGTACCACTTCATATCTATCAGATTGAGAAATAGGACAAAAAAAGGAAAATGATAAATGTTGGAGAGGATGTAGATAAACTGGGACACTAATGAACTACTGGTGAAGTTGGTAGTTTCCTGTTGAAGAATGATCCAAGTATGCTACTGATCAATTTGGAACTATGCCCAAAGTGAAACCAAACGTAAAAAAATCCTTTTTCTTTGGGTCAAACTATTAGAAATTGAGGATATGCCTATGAGTTGAGAAATAGCTGAACAAATGGAATATAAGAATGTAATAAACTTCTATTGTGCAGTAAGAAATGATGAACAGGCAGATTTCAGAAAAACCTGCAAAGGATCTATATAAAGTGATACAGTATCAATATGCAGCATAAAGTGAAATGAACAGAAATAGGAAAATATTGATACACAGTATCAGAAACAGTATATGGTCATCGATTCAGCTCTTCTCAACCACATAATGATCCAAGACAAAAGTACAAAGGACCCACAACGGAAAATGCTTATCCATATGTAGAAAAAGAACTGATGGACTTAATGCACTTATTTTATTCTTTTCCATTTTTTCTTTTGATCTTTCTTTTGGCCTTCTTTTACAATTGTGACTAATATAGCACATGTGTAAGCTATATTAAAATAATTCTATCTCCACAGTTAGCACAACTTTCATAGACATATTCCCCATAGTCTATCAATTTCATCTCTTCCCTCCTTCCACTCACTCCCCTCATTTTTACTCCCCCCTTCTTCTCTTCTTCAATCCAGGCATAATGCTATTCAAAAGTTTTAGTCTTCTCATTATCTAGCTCTCCTGAACATCTGCTGGAAATGCAGGTGCCTTCACTTGCCATTCAGTTCATCTGTTTTTCCATAACCTCTGCTCTGTGGGATCATCCCAGTGAAACCTCTGGCATGCTGTGCAAAGTACACCTGTGCTTTCTAACACACCAATATGATAGGATATTCCATGTAGTATGCCAATAATGGTATACTATCTTTAATCTACCACTAATCTAACTTCCTTTACTCAATCCACAAAGCCAATTACCAACTCCTTTATAATTTTAAGCCCTAGCTTTCTGGGGCACTGAGGGAATAAGTAATTTACCAAAGGTCATACTTCTATATGTATGGATGAACTTCTCAGTCTTCCTCATTCCAAAGCCATCCCTCCATTCCCTGGGTCAAAATATTTCTTCTTTGTCACAGTGATATTTCATTAAAGAAGGAATAAGAAAAAAAAAAAAAAACGGTATGAACGGAATGGCAAAGAAAACTTGAACAATTAGAACTATCCCAAACTATAGTGGGTCCACTCAAGAATTTTTGCTCTTTGGATAACTTCAATTAGAACCTGGAAAATCACTTATCATGTATCATATAGCAGGGGATTTCTTTTGTATATAGGTTGAAAGATAAGGCTAATTAAGTCACCATTTTCCATTTTCATAATCAGTGATTCTGTTATTCTGATGTGAATTATTCACTTTTTGCCATTTACACTAATTCTCAGAATTTTTGGTTTGTTTTAAGTAACATGACTAGCTTGGAAAAAATAATTTATTCTTAACTTTTAAGTCTGATTTTCTCTACCCCCCATACCTATCTCCAGATAGTAAATTCACAACTTTCTAACTAGGTAAACATTTGGTGATGGTAGAAAGATTTTCATTCTATTTCTTTCTATCTTTATACCTTAATTGTCTGCTAGTAGCTATCTCATTTATACCTTAGCCATTGTATATATATTCAATTATTAGGCTAGAATAGAACTTCTATTAAAACTTAATCCACTTTTCCTGAACTAGACACCTTCAATATCACTCAACTTCCTGATACAAACTTGTCCATATTATAGTTTGACCTATTTATGGGTCATGTATGTTTTGTCCAGTTCTCAGTAAAGGACTAACCTGAAAAAAATTCTCATTCCCACTTACCCTCTGGATTGGAGTTATAGTTGTCAATTTTTTTTGACTGAGGTGGACATAAATCATACTAGAAAATAAGCATTTTTATGGTATTTGTTTTCCTCCAGCTGATGAATTGTTTGGGAAAGGGGTTAGCAATTAATATCCTGAAATATTATCAGAAAAACATTTCATAATGTCATTCTGAGAAAAAAAATATACATAACAAGTAAAACTAAATTTAAATTATCTTTCTTAAAAAGATGGAAGCATATAACTTAGACAATGATGCAATTAAGTTAAGAGAAATTAAAAACTGATTAAATGGTGAGGCTGAAAAGAATAATTTTAGCATTTTAACATCATCTTGGTAAGAGGTTCCCCATGGAGTGCCTCGAGGATATGTACATATTTCATGTTTAATATTTTTATGAACAACTTGGATAAAAGCATTGATGCTATAACTTATTGAATTTGCAGATAATACAATGCTAGAAGGCCTTGCTAACCCATTAGATGGCTGAGGGAGCATACAAAAAGATCTTAAATAAACAAGGATAATGGACTAAATGGAATTAGATGAAATTTAACAGGAACAAATATAAAGTCTTGCCCTTGATTTTAAAAAATATATCTTTATTAAGAGAGAATACAGGAGTATGGTTAGCCATTAGTTTATCAGTCTGGAAAAAGATCAGTATACTTTTTTGTGAAATGCAAACTCAACATGAGTCAACATTATGATGTGACATCCCAGAAAAGTTAATGTGATCTTGGGTTGCATTCAAAGAAATCTACCCATGAATCAATAGGTATATCCTTTCTAGTTATTCTGGTTAGGACACACTTGTACTACAATTCAATATTTTAAGTGAAAGGAAGTCAGACTTTGCTTTGTTCCTAAAGAATAGAGTTAGGAGAAATAAATGAAAAATACATAAAGGAAAATTTAAACTTGATGTTGAGAAACAATTTCTGCATAAATTTAAGCAACCAAACAATAAGTATTTATTGACCATTATCTATCAAATACTTTATACTAAGTACTAGGAATACAGATAAAAATTGATACATGACTTGCCCTCAAGGGGCTCATATTCTTATAGAAAGATTCAATATATTCATATATAAGTAGATAAGAGATATGTATCAAAGAAATATATATTGTTTTAAGAACAGCATATGAAGGATTTCTTGAAATAGGTAATAAACATATAAAATGAATTTTTGAAGAGAGCTAGGGTTTTTATGAGGCAGAGGTGAGAAATAAAATATTCTAGATTTGAGTAGTCTGTTAAAAAGCATGGGAAAGGTAGCTAGAATGTCATATATGAAAAATAATAAGTAACCTAGCTACATTGGAACATATTTAGAATGCAAAGGGATAGTAATATATAAAACAGGACCTATGTACAGATAGTAAAGGGCTTTAATTCCATTAGGTGAGTTTGTTTGTTTGTTTGTTTTTAAGGGACAGAAGCACTACTGTAATTTCTTGAGCAGAGAATTGACATTAATTTAAAAATATCAGTTTGGAATTATATGGAAGATATACTAGAAGAGAATGGGTATAGCTAAACATTTAGACATCTGTTGCAATAATTCAAGTGAGAGATGATATGGACCTAGACTAGAGTTGGTGTGTGTATCTGTGTGTGTGTGAGAGAGAGAGAGAGAGAGAGGGGAAGAAAAGAGATAATGGGGCTATATATAGGACGTGTTGGTAGGTAAAACTAAGAAGAATTTTAAATTAATTGGAAGGAGGGCCAAGGAAAAGTGAAGAATCACAAATATGTATGGTGTTTGAATGATGAGGAAACTGATAAAGCCCTCAACAGAAACCATCATTGGGAGAAGGAACTGATTTTGGGAAAAACATAATTTGTTCTGTTTTGGATACATTGAATGTAAGATGAATATGGAAGTACTACATGGAGAGACAGTTGCAGATGCAAGACAGGAGATCAGGAAAGATGAGGTACTCATTTACATAAAGATATTGGAGTCCATGGGAGTTAATGAGAGTACCAAGAGAAGTTTATAGACCCAAGAGAATTGAGCCTAGAAGAGGGCCCTGGGATAGGCCCTGTAACAAACAGTCTATGGACCTGAAAAAGAGAATTAGAAGAATTGGTCTAATTAAGACAGCAACTTCAGAACAATGCAAAAAAAAAAATTTAAGTGCTATTACATGTTGCAAAGGGATCAAGAAAGGGCCATTGGAGTTATTAAATAACAACAACAACAACAACAACAACAACATTGGAGTTATTAACAACAACAAACATTGATAACCCTGGAGAGAAAAATTTCAGGTAAATGAAGGGATTGCAGTTGGAAGATTTATTTTAATGAATGAAAAAGTGAATGTGAGGTAAAGAAGTGGAGACAACAGGATTAGATACTCTTGTTTTGTTTTGTTTTTTCCCTATAAATTTGGTTGTGACAAGAAAGAGAGACATAGGAAAATTACTTTGGAGGATGACAAAATCAGGTGAATATTTTATAAGAAGGGAAGGAGGATACTTTGGAATATGGGTTCTATCAATATGTTGTCTTCAAATAGAGGCTACAATAGATTTCTTCTGCATACTGATTCTTTGGAGATTGTCATGGGTTGGAATAGTTAACTGCCAATAGGCTTTCTAAAACGAAATTCAGAGATTTTACATTTTTTAATTGTATAATTATGGTACATGCAACAAAACAGTCATTAATTTCCATAAAGCCCCACTTCTTAAATCATGGGTCATGACTCCATCTGAGATTTTGCAACTGATTGAGTCATGAAATTATCACTTATTATCACTAAAGATTTAATTTGGATATCTATTTGATATACTTACAAGCACAAATTTATTTAAAAGTTTCTTGGGTACAGAAGAATGGAAAAAGTTTAAGAAGCCCTGCCATAAAATATGCAATGATTTAAAATCTGCAAAAAGGAATTGAATTTATATGACAGAAGTGTTTCAAGTCATAAGTTAGCATTACCATTCAAATAACATATAACACAGCATGTAAATAACCTGCCTACAATTCACTTGCCATTATAAGTTACCATTTCTATGCTACTTACATTCATAAAAGTGTTAGAATTTTGCAATCTCTGATACAAGCATGCTTTAAAGCCAAGGGTCGGACTCAAAACATGATGCTGCTGATCTTATGGCATTGGTTATTACTGCCTGGCCTTTAATGTACTCTTTATCTAAGTCTGAGGAGAACTTTTAGCAGAGCTTTTTTGTTTTCATTCCTATGAAAGCACTCTACTCTGTAATCACTGTATAGGAACACATTTTGAAACTTTGGCCCAGAGTCCTAGGACTCTCTGCTTTTATAATGACCAGATGAATCATTTTTAGATACCAACTTAAGATTAGCCAAACATTTACTTCACAGTATCCTTTTGAAGTTAGTAAAATAAAAATTGTTATCCTAATTTATAGATAATGAAATTATGGACTTTAAAAGATTGAAGAGTAAGAAATAATTATCATGAGTACACAATTAATGTTTGAAATACAATTTGAAACCAAGTCTTCTTATTCCAAGTCCAGATGTCAATTCACTAAGTCAGAGCATCAAACTCAAATTAAAAAGAGGAGCAAATAAATGGTCCTTAAGGATTCCTAAAAGCTGTATAGTGAAAACATGCATTTGCTAGTAATTCTCTATCAAATCACCCACAAGTCTTTTCTCAATATTTATCTAGTCCTTACATACTTATTTCTGTCACCTACCCCTTGTCTCATAGAAAATGACTTCAGTCCTCCACTGCTGGGAAATGTAAGGTTTCTGAACATGAGTTCCCCAAATTTCATTTTTTTTTCTGTGTTAAATTCTTTTTTTTTCCCTCAGCACTCATTTTCTTCTCTTTTCCTACTGTCTTGGGGGAAGAAGTATCAGTTTTCATTTACAACATTAATCTCTCTATTTTTATATCTGATCTCATCCCTTTCTCCTTTACATTGAAATTTTCTTCCTTACCCCTAGATCCTTCTCTACAAAATTAAATCAAATTAAAAGCCTCCCTACCATTTATTACAATGATTTCATAACAGAGGTGCACAATAAACGAACAAATGGCCCCTGAATTCTGTAATTTTTTAAATCAGTTTTTCCTCTAAGAAAACAATTCTTATCATTTGTTATATAGATTACTTGGAAATCTGGGAAAGATTATGAACCCTTTCTCAGAAAATTATTTTAAATGTATAAAATAGAATATGTCTTATTAAATAGAAACTAATTAAACTAACATAATTATTGAATTTTTAAAAAATAAAATAAAAAGTTCATAGATTTTCTGAAATTTACCCACTAATCCCCTGAGGAGTCAATGGCACCTAGGTTAAGAATTCTTTCTCTAAAGAGATGATCCTTCTTCTCCAATTACTATGCCTGTTCTAATAACTGTGGACCAATAATATCCATTCACAGGTAGTAAATATATTTTACTCTTCACAGAATCCTTCATTGGACACTACAAATTTTAAGCTCTTTTATCATTGAACTCTAATTAATTACTGCTGCCAATAAAGACTGTATTGACAGATTTCTTCCAAGGGAGATTATTTCATTTATTGAGCATTTACTCTCCAAAAGGGATAATTCACATCCTAGAAGGCAAATTCTATTTTCCTTTCACTTATTCATATTTGCTGTTTTTCTTTTGTAATTACATTCATGGTAAAAGCCCTTTGATATATAAAATGAAGGTTAATGGAATGGATTTTCTCTTCTTAGTGTCTGCCGATGGTTTTTCATTTTTAGTTTCTTAAACACATTTACTACGAAATGCTCTGGACACATGTACAATATTAAATAAAATTAAAAAAAAATCCAAACAGCAAATCAGTTCAGAAATAGTTTGGACAAAGATAACCATTTTACTCTTAATATATTCATCAAAAAAAGGGGAAAAATCATATTATGATCAGAAACATGGGGAATAACAACTAGCATTTATATATTATATTTTATATATTGCTCTACAGCAATTCACACATATCACATTTTATTTTTACAAAAACCATGGGAGAAGGTACTTATATTATTCACTTTGTTTAATACATTATCAGAGGCAGACAGTAGTTACAATGCTGATCTAGAATCACATAGAAAGTGTCTGAGGCTACTGTCAAACTCAGATTTTCCTAAATGCTGATCTAGTGTCCTATTTATTGTACCACCTAGTTGTCTCTGGCTTTTGATTAAATTTAAACTCCTTGAAATTATAGATTTTTTTTTTTTGTTAAATCAGTCATATATATATCCTTTGGGATTGAGTTAGAGGGAACTTAAGGATGTGTGAAGTGGATTCAATGTTAAGTTTCAATTTTACTGCTATTATTTTTGTAATATTTTAAAAATATTTCTCCATATTAGTATTATCATAATCTTGTTAACAAAATGCTGTACTTAAATTGTTGTTTTTAGCATTCTTATAATAAATATAGATTGAAGTTGTTCATTAAAATAAATATAATAGAATATCAACTGGTTAGCATTTGTTTTTAAGCCTTTTAAGCTGTATTGTGTTGTTTTGTTTTTCTCATACTTGTCTTGCCTGTTGCCATCTAGACTTTTTGGTTATTTTCAGACCATATTACCTGCATTATCCCCATTTCACAAGCAGTTAGATTTGGCTTTTGGGATCACAGGCTCTAAATGAATTTTCCCATTATGTTGTCTCTAATTAGGTTTCGATACCATTTTTTGAACATACTAAACTTTGCCCCACCCCTACTTTTGGCTCATCTTGCATGCTTTTATTCATGTATCCAAAGCTAGTACAATGCTGAAACATAGTAAATGCCTACAGAATGTTTTTTCATGGACATTGTTTCATGGATAGAGGTTTTTAAGACTGACCAAAAGAAATATATTTTCCATCAGATACGTGTCCAGAATATGGCACTTTGTGATTTTTCATGTTCTCAATGATATTGTATAAATGTTACTTAGATGGTAAAAATAGATTTTAATCTCCTCCAAAGGCAGGAGTTGTTTTATTTGTAGTAAATATTTAATAAATTAAATTAGATCATCCTGAATTTTTTTTCTTAACATTCCCTTTAAGAACTGATAGAATCACATAAAATAATCTTAATTTTTTTTCCATTTTTGTTTTCTTTTTTCTGGTTATTCATGTGCATTATTTTTTAATGAACATTTCTTTTTGAATCATGTTGAGAGAGAAAAATAAAAACAAAAGGGAAAAATCATGAAAGGAAAAAAAAGAATAAAAAGAAAGAAAAGTGAACATAACATTTATTGATTTACATTTAATCTCCATGGTTCTTACTCTGGATGAAGATAAAATTTTCTATCCAAAGTTAATTGGGATTGCCTTGGATCACTGAACCATTGAGAAGAACCAGCTCCTTCATAGTTGATCATCAAACATTCTTGCTATTATTGTATGCAATGTATTCCTGGTTTTACTGGATTTGCTTAGCATCAATTCATATCAATCTTTCCAGGCCTTTCTAAAATCAGCTTGTTCATCATTTTTATGGAACAATGAAACAATGGAATTTTCCATTAATTTTATAAATCATAAATTATTAAGCCATTCCTCCATTGATAGCCATCTATTCATTTTCAAATTCTTTGCCACCACAAAAAGAACTGCTACAGACATGTCAGTGTTTCCCCCTCCTTTGTGATTTCCTTGGGTAATAGATCCAGTAGTAGTGCTGCTGGATCAAAGGGTATGAACAGTTGTATAGTCCTCTGAGTATAGTTCCAGACTGTTTTCCACAATGGTTGGATCATTTAACAATTCCAACAACAATTCATTAATGTCCCAGTTTTCCCACATCTCCTCCAACATTAGACATTATCTTTTCTGCCAATCTGAGAATAGGGAGGTGGTACTTCAGAGTTGATTGTATTTCTCCAATCAAAAATGATTTTGAGAACTTTTTCATATGACTATAAATGGCTTTAATTTCATAATCAGAATAATAATGTCTGTTCACATCCTTTGACCATTTATCAATTGGGGAATGATTTGTAAATCTTATAAATTTTAAAAGCAAAAGTAATTTACTGCTTTTCTCACTAATCTCTAAATATTATAAAACCCTACATAATGTATATTGCATTTTTTATTAACTTCATGATCTGATTAATATCAAGTGAGACAGCATTTCTATACCATATGCACAGTAAGGTTTTGCAAACTTTAAAGTAGAAAATAAATAGTTAGCTACCATGACATGTCTCTGAAATCTTGCACATTAGAACCCATATACCCATCATATCCTGTGCAACCCATAACTTTCTCCCCAAAAAGTACTCCATTGATTATTCATGTGTTGTAGATTTTTTTCTAGGTCTTTAACATTCCACAATACCTGGACTGTTTTATTCAGAATAAGCATTGATGAAATAACTACTATCTATAAGACACTGTGCCAAGTGCTAACAAAAACAGAAAAACAAAACAGTTCTTGCACTCAAGGAGTTCATAGTCTAAGAGAAGAGACAAAAGATAAATAACAAAATTTAAAAATAAACAGTATATAGAATGATTCAAAAATAGTTATATGGGGATGGAACTCAAATTTAAGGGCAAAAGAAAAGATTTCTTAAGAAAGAAGATAAAGATTTAAGTTGAAATTCAAAGAATGCCAGAAACAAATGCAGAGCATGAAACAGGACACCATACTTTGCTTTGAATAAAACACTAATCCATCTCTTTTTTTTCTGATCATGCATTCCCCAAATCATGATATTTATGCTATTTGATGCTTGCGTTATTGTTTTAAATTAAATTATGTGTTGTAGCCTATATAAGCTCACCATGCTCTCCATTTTCTTCTACATTTCTCCCTCCCCCACAAAAAAATGGATTCTTTAAAGACTTTATTGTTACCTGCTATCCAACTATATGTTAACAGTGCCTGAATATTGATATTAAAGAACATTTTGTTTTGGTGAAAGGAAAATCTTGGAATCATTGAAACCCCTGAAAAATTTTCCAAGTACAGTGTAAAAAATCCCAAACAGTAAAAAGTCTATTTTGTATTCATGTTTTCATCTAACTCTCAATTTGCACATATCCTTCTCATAAAGATTTTCTAGAGATAAGAAAATATGTATTTGGGTTGATAATTATAAATGTCCCCAGGACTGGTTTTTTTAATATTACCTTTTTATAATGCACTAAACAAGTAATTGATCATTTAAAATTTCCCCACTTAAAACATAGTAGCAGCAGCAGTTTTTAAAAAAGCCACAAATATTTGCACATTGTTCTGAATTAATTTCTTTTTTTATTTTTCAAAGCTTGGAATCTTTCATTTTAACTTTTGGTAAAATATTATAATATTTGTGAACTTGAGTTAATATAGTACACTATGTAATTAAAGAAGAGCACTTTTGTTTTGGTTCAGGTATTCAACAATGTTGTTCCAAGAGAAGGACTTGTATTTGATAGGATGCATCCTGAATTAAAAAGTAACATGATATTTTCTTTTGCAAAGGTGCATTTGTATTCCACAAAGGAGAAAATAATCATGGGGAGAGTTGGCAAATTAATACTTTTTACTGTGTGATTATCAAACTTGCATATATATCATGTGTCCTCTCCTTTACTTGTAGGGAAAAGACCATTTCTTATATATCTGTGTATAATTCAGGTTGTTGAATGGTATATCCACATATTAGATGCTTTTCCTTCCTTTATTAAAGCTTTTTTTTTCAAAGCATATGCATGGACAATTTTTCAACATTAGCCTTTGCAAAATGTTGTATTCCAATTTTTCCCCCTTCCCTGACACTCTCCCCTAGATAGCAAGTAATCCAATATATGTTAAACATAGTAAAAACATATATTAAATCCAATATTTGTGCATATATTTATACAACTATCGTGCTGTACATGAAAAATCAAATCAACCCAGTAAAAAAAAAAAAAGAGAGAGAGAGAAGCAAAATAAAATGCAAGCAAACAACAACAAAAAGAATAAAAATGCTTTGTTGTAAACCATACTCAGTTCCCATATCCTCTCTCTGGATGTAGATGGCTTTCTTCATCACTAAACAATTGGAACTGATTTGAATCATCTCATTGTTGAAAAGAGCCATGTCCATCAGAATTTATCCTCATACAGTCGTGTTGTTGCCGTGTATAATGATATCCTGGTTCGGTTCATTTCACTTAGCATCAGTTCACGTAAGTCTCTCCAGGCCTCTCTCAAATCATCCTGCTGGTCGTTTCTTATAGAACAGTAATTTCTGTTCTGACCAGTGAGCTATTGACCATTAATAGAGAAAAGGAATCCTTACCCTTTCACATCCTAGCTAAATGCAATTTTTGATTTATTTATATAAAATTTTCTGTGGATTCAATCAATAGAATCTCAGTCATTGAGAATTAAATTGCTGGAAATCTTAATTGACATATGCAATTGTATGTTTTCAGGTCACCTTTGTAACATTTACTGAATGTGATCCCTTCTTTCCTCTGATACTGCTACCACTCTAGGGCACATGCCCATCATGTCATGCTTTGATTAATTCAGTAGACTGCTGATAGATCTACATGATTCATTCTCTTCAATCCTCTCTTCCATCCATCTCAATTCAAGCAATAAAGTGATTTTCTTTAAATGTTCTTCTTACCATGTCACCTCACTCCACTAAATAAACTCTAGTGGTTTTCTGTTGCATCCCAGAACAAATACAAAATGGTCTGCTAGGCATTCAAAGGCCTTTTTAATCTGGCTTTTTAACCCTTTTTGACCTGGCCCTTATCTACCCTTCTAGGCTTCTTTTACCTTATTCTTCATTCTCCACTTTGATCTAGTGACACTGACCTACTCAGTGTTCAGTGAACAATGTATTACATCTCTCAATTATTTGGCATCCTCCATGTCTTGAATGCTCTCTTTTCTCCATACCATCTACTGACCTCCTTGGCTTACTTACATTTCATATAAAATCCTACCATCAATAGAATGTCAACTCTAACTTCTCCTCTACCTCCATTCCCAGCTTCTACCACTATTCTTCCTACAAAATTAGTGTGTGTGTGTGTGTGTGTGTGAGTGTGTGTATTCTCTCTACTTGGCTTTTTATACATTGTCTCATTTGTTAGAAGGTAAATTCCTTGAGGGCTATTTTTTCAAATTTTATTTTTATATTTCCATTTCCTTGCAAGTGCCTGGTTTATCATAACCACCCAATAAATGCTTTGTGGGATCTTTGAAGGCAAAGAGTATTTTTTGCCTCTTTTTGAATTCTCAACACTTAGCACAAAGCCTGGAACATAATAAGTACTTCATAAATGTATAGTGACTGACTGATGTTTCAGTTATTCAACAAATATTGAATATAACAGAATTTGGACCTTCAAAAAATATATACTCTTTTAGAAGATCTAAGAACTATAGAAGTGTAGAGGTTATAACCAGGAATTGATCTAGTCAGTTTTAAAGTTTAAAGTTTAAAATTGTTGGAGGCTTTGGTTTCCTTATTAAGAAAGTCTTATTAAGAATCTTTATTGAGATGATTAAAGGAAACTACTTGAAAAAGAGAGAGTACCACTAGCCTGATCCTTTGTTGATTCACTGAAGATAGATTACTGATTTATTTCATTTAAGGATAATAAGCTGGATCAGGGTTACTGTAGATCTGAACATTCTTGAATTTAAGGACTATAAAAACATTTGATTAGTCAGATGGAAGCACAGTAGGAGAAAGGAGGAAGAAACAGACACAGACACAGATACAGACACAAAGACACAGAAACAAAGACAGATACAGAGCTAGATAGTTTAGCATACAAATGAAGAGAGAGTGTGTTCTAAAGATGGCATTTGGGTCCTTCTGAAGGGAGATTCTGCAAATTCTTGTCATACAATGATATCATAGCTATTGAGAATCAGTAGCAGAACCTTTCAGAAGTTCCCAGATAGGGAATCATATAGCTCCTAAAAAGAAGAAAGCACTATAGGACCCATGGGGTGGTAGCACCTTACAAAAGATGATACTGATTGTCTTACAGGGAGAATTTCAAGGACTTGTGAATTTCAACTATTCAGGAAAGCAAGTTGGTTCCTCAAAATTACTAAAATGCAGCATATACCTTTTAACCCAGTCAAACTTATACTAGGCCTATATCCCAAAGGGATTAAAGAATGAACAAAAGAACACATATGTATAAAACTATGATGGTGATTTTCATAATAGCCAAAAATATTGTAAACCAAGAATTGTCCTATTACTGGAAAAATGGCTAAAAAATTACTGGTACAGGAATGCAATCATATATAATTGTGCCATGAGTAATAACAAAATGGACAACTTCAGAGGAAACTGAGATGTGTATGAACTTTTGAAAATCAATTGAGCAGAGGTAGAATAATGCCTATAAGTAACACTATAGACCTGATAAAGAGAAAAACAAATTTGAAAGACATAGAATTCTGACAATGTAATGCTAAACTGGAAGTCTAGAACATTGAAAAGAAAAATAAAATCCCACTCACCTTCTGTCAGAGAGGTGATAAATTTCAAGTGTGGAGAGAGAAAGAGACATATTTTCAATTTATTTGCAAGAGTTTGCATTTTTATGATAAGATTTCTCTTTTGTTGTTGAATTGTGAGCCAGCAGTGGAAGGGACAAAATATCATGTAAAAATTAATGCAACTTTTCATAGACACCATTGACTTAAGGGATAAATAAAATAAAATTCTGAGGTTCCTTATTATCATTTATTCATATTTGCTTTTGCTATTTTTAAAATTATATTTATTATTACACTCTTTGAGACCTGAAGTGAAAGCAAGTGGAATAGATTTTCTCTTTTCAGTGACTGAGTAGGGGCCAGACCATAGGACAAGATTAATGAGATAGCCCAAGTTGAATTCTGTGTTCATAAAGCCAGAGTATAGGGTTCATACATGGGATGTATTTATGAATAGGAACATTAAAGATAGCTTAGTTTTTGAATGCTGTGAATTCCATAGGCTGAGTATTTTCTCCTATATAACATTAAAACAAATTTTAATTTAAAATATATGCATATTTTAGTTATACTATTCAATTAGACAACCTAAATGGACATCAATCAGATAAATTCTATCTCATTCACTTAAAGAATTCAAATGTGTGTTTAACAGTGATTATAAAACCTGATTCCATATCTGAATTTTGAGAAGATTCTTTGTCTAAAAAAGAGGTTGCGAAATTAGGGCCATTGAGCCTAATACATATTTGAAATGTTTTGAATGACTTCAAGAAAGAAAATATGTATGTGATATTGAATTCGCAGTAGTAAAATATCTTTCTATCACCAAAGAAGTTTTAGCAGTAGCCCTGTGATTTTCTTAAACTACTACCAATCCAATTACTCTCATACAGTATAGATCCCTGATCTTGTAAGTTTGGGAACAGTCTTCACTGATAGAGATCTCAAAACTTTAGGCATTTTTTTTTTTCCATAGAATTCTTGTCCATGGCTTCCTATAAATCTTCCACAAAGGATCCTACCTCAACAAGTGGAGATTTTCTTTGGTGAGGGGAGGACAACAGTATGACACAAATGCAGTTTGCATAATGTGCCACATTATTACAGCTCTCTTTATATTACCTATGCTCCTTTCTTCACATTTCTGCATAATAATATATTTAAACTATTGCTTTCATACAAGTAACAATTGTTAAGATGCTGTGAATAGTTTTGTGTCTAGCATGATTTAATTTTTTTTTACTTCTTTATTGTTTCACTAATAGTATATTTAAAAAATCAATCTGTCTCTCCCACTACACTTTGTAATGGGCTGAAACTGAGCTGATGCACTGAGGTCCCAGCATTTAAGGCTAATTACCAATTGGACAATAATCTATTAGCACATGCCTGGAGAAAGAATGGCCCTGCCCACTACTCTGTGAAGATTTGATCTCTTGGTGTATAGAGAAATTAAAGTAGGATTTAGAGGGTGGAGTAGACTGAGCAACGTGGCTCAGAGCAGGAGAAGAAAGAGGAGATTCCTGTGTCCATGAGTTCTGCTCTCCCTTCGATAAAGAATAAAAATCAAGGGCTTTTGCTTATCCTGACTCTGGCTAATTTTAAAGTATCCACGGTGCTAACACGGTCTTCTCAACATTTGTCCAATTTAAGCAACAAAAATATTTTACAATAAATATCTATAATCTGGTAAATCAAGCTCCCACATTGGACTTGTCCAAAAATAGATGTCTCTATCTGCATTTCATGTTCGTCATTTCTCTATTTTACAATGAATGATAAGCTTCATCTTTATTCTTCTGAATTTGTGTATCATTGCATTTATGAGCATTCTTATCTTTTAAAAATATTTTATGTTTTCCCAGTTGCATGTAAAGCATTTTTTACATTTGTTATTAAAACTTTGAGTTACAGATGCTCTCCCTTTCTTCCTCCTCTCATGATTATGAATCATGAAAGAAAACATAGATTTCCTCCCAAAAAAAGTCACGAAAAATAAAGTGTAAAAAAGTATGCTTCAATCTCAATTCAGACAAAATCAATTCTTTCTCTGAGTATTAATAGAATTTTTCAACATAAGTCCTTCATAGTAGTTTTGGATCACATATTGCTGAAAATGCCAAAGTCATTCACAGGTGATCATCATACAATATTGCTATTACTTTTTACAACAGTATATTTCGCTATGAGCATGAGCTCATAGAGGATTTTTCAGGTTTTTTCCAAGAGCATCCTGTTCATCCTTTCTTATAATAGAACAATAGTATTCCATCAGAATTATATAGCACAATTTATTCAGCCATTCCCCATTTGTTGGTTGTCTCCTCAATTTCCAATTCTTTGCCCAGAGTTGCTATAAATATTTTTGTATATGTAGATCCTTTTCCTTTTTGAAAATCACTTTTTGGGTATATGCCTAGTAGTGATGTTGTTAAGTCAAAGTATAACCCTTTAAGCATAGATCATATCTTTTGATCATTTATCAATTGGCGAATGGCTCATATTTTTAAATAAATTTCATGTATTTCCATATACATTTGAGAAATGAAACCTTCATCAAAGAAACTAGCTTCAAAAAGATTTTCATAATTACTATTGCTAAATGCATTTTGCCCCTCCCATACCATCCATTTATTCTATTCTTTCTCTCCTTTTACTCTGTCCCTTCTCAAAAGTGTTTTCCTTCTCACTGCTCCCTTTCCATGATATCCTCTATTCTATCACCCTTCACCTTTTCATATCCCTTTCTACTCCTACTTTCCTGCAGGGTAAGATATATCTCTAAATTCACATGGGATAAATAAATTGTTTCCTATTTGAGTCATTTCTTTTTTTTTAAATAATTTATTTTTTTTGAAAGATTCTTTTTATAACTGACCTTAAAAAATGGTAGTTTGTTTATCACTAGTGGGCATTTATAGCCTGGCCTTCTTTTTTATGGTAGTAAATTTATTTATTTTTAATACTCATTGCTTCATAGGGAGAGAAAAATCAGAGCAAAAGGTGAAAACCGTGGGAGAGGGAAAAAAAAAAACCAGAAAAAAATAAATTAACATAGCATGTATTGATTTACATTCAGTCTCCTTAATTCTTGTTCTGCATGCAGATGACATTTTCAGTCCAAAGTCTATTGAGACTGCATTCTATCAATGAAGTATTGAGAAAAACTAAGCATTTCAAAATTGATCATCACATATTCTTGTAGTTATTGTGTACAATTTATTGCTGGTTCTGATTGTTTGCTCAGCATTAGTTCATGCAAATCTTTCCAGGCCTTTCTGGAATCAGTTTGTTCATTGTTTTCCAAAGAACAATAATATTCCATTATTTTCATATACCACAACTTGTTCACCATTCCAGAATTGATGGGCATCCACTCCTTTTCCAATTTTTTGCTACAATAAAAAGAGCTGCTACAAACATTTTTGCACAGGTGGGTCTTTTTCCATCCTTCTTGGTTTCTTTGGGATACAGACCCAGTAATGGAACTACTGGGTCAAAGGGTATGTACAGTTTTATAACCCCTTGGGCATAGTTCCAGATTGCTTCCAGAATGGTTGGATTATTTCACAACTTCACCAGTAGTGCATTAATGCCTAGTTTTCCCACATCCCCTCCAGCATTTATCATTATCTTTTCCTATCTTCTCAGCCAATCTGAGAGGTATGACCTAGTACCTCAGAGTTGTTTTAATGTGCATTTTTCTAAACAATAGGGTGTTAGAGCAGTTTTTCACATAATTTTAGATGGTTTTAATTTCATCATCTAAAAATTGTTCATATCCTTTAATCATTTACCAATTTGAGAATGACTTGTATAAATATGACACAGTTCTTTATATATTTGAGAAATGAGTCAGAAAAAAAAACTGACTGTAAAGATTTTTTTCCAGCTTTCTCCTTCCCTTTTAATCATATTTCTGTTGGTTTTTGTTTGTACAAAAATTTTTTAATTTAATGTAATCACTGTTTGTCCATTTTGCCTTTCATAATGTTCTCTAATTCTTTGGTCATAAATGCCTCCTTTCTCCAAAGATCTGACAGGTAAATTATTCCTTGTTCTCCTAATTTATTTATGGTATTCTCCTTTATGCCCAAAGCATATATCCATTTTGGTATGGGGTGTGAGATGTAGGTCTATGACCAGTTTTTAACATATTATTTTCCAGTATTCCCACCAATTTTTGTCAAATACTGAGTTCTTTTTCCAGAAGCTGGAGTTTGGGTGTTTATCAAATATTAGGTTGCTATAGGCCTTGATTATTGTGTTGTTTGTATCTAATCTATTTCACTGATCCACTACTCTATTTCTTAGCCAATACCAAATGGTTTTGATGACTTTGCTTTATAATACAGTTTTAGGTTTGGTACTGCTAAATCACCACCCTTTGTATTTTTCCCATTAATTCTCCTGATATTCTTGATTTTTGTTCTTCCAGATGAATTTTGTTATTATTTTTCTAGTTCTATAAAATATTTTGAAAGTTTGAGTTAGTATGGTACTGAACAAGTAGACAAATATAGGCAGCATTGTCATTTTTATTATATTTGCTCAGACTAGCTATGAACAATTGATATTTTTCCAATTGCTTAGATCTGATTTTATTTATGTGAGAATTGTGTTCATATGGTCCTTGGTTTGTTTTGTCAGGTAGACCCCTGAGTATTTTATTTTGTCTATAGTAAATTAAATTGGAATTTCTCTTTCTATCTCTTGCTAAAGAGCTTTGTTGGTGATATATAGAAATGCTGATGATTTGTGTGGGTTTATTTTATATCTTGCAACTTTGGTATACCTGTGAATTATTTCCAGAAGATTTATGAATGAGTTTTTAGGATTTTCTAAGTATCATCATATCATCTGCAAAGAATGAGAGTTTTATTTCCTCATTGCCTATTCTAATTCCTTTAACTTTCTTTTGTTTTCTTATTGCTAAAGCTAATATTTCTAGTACAATATTGAATAATATTGGTGATAATGGGCACCCTTGTTTCACTTCTGATCTAACTAGGAATGCATCCAGCTTGCATTACAATATGTTTGTTGTAGGTTTTTGATAGATATTGCTTATTTTTTTAAGTAAAGCTCCCTGTATCCCTATGCTCTCTAGTGTTTTTAAAAGGAATGGATATTGTATTTTGCTAAAAACTTTTTCTGCATATATTGAGATTATTATATGGTTTGTATTGGTTTGTTATTGATATGGTCAATTGTGGTAATAGTTTTCCTGATATTGAACCAGCTCTGAATTCCTGGTCTAAATCCCACTTGTTCATAGTATATGATCCTGCTCACAAATTGTTGTAATCTCCTTACTAATATTTTATTTAAAATTTTTGCATTAATATTTATTAGGGAGATTGATCTGTAATTTTCTTTCTCTGTTTTGGCCCTTGCTGATTTAGGTGTCAGTACAATATCTGTGTCATAGAAGAAATTTGGCAATACTCCTTTATCTATTTTTCTACATAGTTTACATATTATTGGAACATTTCTTTAAATGTTTGGTAGAATTCACTTGTGAATTCATTTTGTCCTGGAGATTTTTTCTTAGGGAGCTGATTAATGGCTTGTTCAATTTCTTTTTTTCTAAAATGGAACTCTTCTATTAATCTGGGCAATTTATATTTTTTGTAAATATTCATCCTTTTCAGTTAGATTGTCAGACTTGCTGCCATAGAGTTGGGCAAAATAGCTCCTACCTATTGCTTTAATTTCTTTTTCATTGGTGCCAAGTTCACCTTTTTCATTTATGATGCTGGTGATGTAGTTTTTTTCTTTTCTTTTTCTGATCAAATTAGTCAAAGCTTTGTCTATTTTGGTAGTTTTTTCACAAAAACTACTCTGAATTTTATTTATTAGTTCAATAGTTTTAATTGTTTCTATTTTATTAATCTCTTCTTTGAGTTTCAAAATTTCTAATTTAGTGTTTAATTGAAGGTTTTTTATTTGCTCTTTTCCTAGCTTTTTTAGTTGCATGCCTAATTCATTGATCTCCTCTTTCTTTATTTTATTTATGTGGCTATTTAGAAATATAAGATTTTCCCTAAAGACTGCTTTCATTAGGGAAACAATAAACTGGGAAAACATTTTTACAATCAAAGGTTCTGATAAAGGCCTCATTTCCAAAATATATAGAGAATTGATTCTAATTTATAAGAAATCAAACCATTCTCCAATTGATAAATGATCAAAGGATATGAACAGACAATTCTCAAACGAAGAAATTGAAACTATTTATAGACATGAAAATATGCTCCAAATCATTATTAATCAGAGAAATGCAAATTAAGACACCTGTGAGATACCACTACACACCTGTCAAATTGGCTAGAGTGACAGGGAAAGATAATGTGGAATGTTGGAGGGGATGTGGGAAAACAGGGACACTGATACATTGTTGGTGGAATTGTGAACACATATCCAGCCATTTTGGAGAGCAATTTGGAACTATGCTCAAAAAGTTATCAAACTGTGCATACCCTTTGATCCAGCAGTGTTTCTACTGGGCTTATACCCCAAAGAGATTATAAAGAAGGGAAAGGGGCCTGTATGTGCCAAAATGTTTGTGGTAGCCCTATTTGTAGTGGCTAGAAGCTGGAAAATGAATGGATGCCCATCAATTGGAGAATGGTGGGGAAATTGTGGTATATGAACGTTATGGAATATTATTGTTCTGTAAGGAACGACCAGCAGGATGAATACAGAGAGGACTGGCGAGACTTACATGAACTGATGCTAAGTGAAATGAGCAGAACCAGGAGATTATATACCTCAACACCAAGACTATATGATGATCAATTCTGATAGACATGGCTCTCTTTGTTAAAGAGAGCTAATTCAGTTTCAATTGATCAAGGATGGACAGAAGCAGCTACACCCAAAGAAAGAACACTGGGAAATGAATATAAACTGCTTGCATTTTTGTTTTTCTTCCCGGGTTATTTATACCTTCTGAATCCAATTCTCCCTGTGCAACAAGAAAAATGTTCGGTTCCACACATATATATTGTATCTAAGATAAACTATAACCTATTCAACATGTAAAGGACTGCTTGCTATCTCGGGGAGGGGGTGGAGGGAGGGAAGGGAAAAATCAGAACAGAAGTGAGTGCAAGGAATAATGTTGTAAAAAATTACCCTGGCATGGGTTCTATCAATAAAAAGTTGTTTAAAAAAAAAAAAAAAGATTGCTTTCGTTGCATCCCATAGGTTCTGGTATATTGTCTCATTTTTGACATTTTCTTGGATAAAATTATGAATTGTTTCTGTGATTTGTTGTTTGACCCATTCATTCTTTACAATTAGATTATTTAATTTTGAAGTGTTTTTAGTTTATCTTTCCCTGACCCTTTATTGAATATAACTTTATTTTATTGTGGTCTGAAAAGCAAGCATTTAATATTTCTGCCCTTTTGCATTTGATTATGAGGTTTTTATGCCCTAATATATAATCAATGTTTGTATAGGTGGGATGTTCTGCCAAGAAAAAGGTGTATTCCTCTCTGCCCCTATTCAATATTCTCCAAAGGTCTATCATATCTAGGTTTTTTGGGATCCTGTTAACCTCCCTAGTTTCTTTCTTGTTTATTTTGTGGTTAGTTTCATCTTATTCTTAGAGGGTAAGGTTGAGATCCCTCACTAGAATTGTTTTGCTATCTATTTTTTCTTCTAACTGGCCTCCATTGTAATAAGTCTTTTGTACCTCTTTATGAACTAGTTGTCCCATTATACCTCCCCCTTCCTTTTTTTTTTTCTAGTACAGATCTTTTTTACACCCCTTAATATCTTTTTCTTTGATATCATTTCATCAGAGACCATTCACAACCACATTCTTAGACCATGGGGGCATCCCTGCCATTTTCCCCAGTGACAGATATAGTTAGCAAGAGTTACAGATACTTTTGCCTAGCTAGGGATGTAAACTATTTAACCTTTAAATAGATATATTTCTACCTTTTTAAACTTTTATGGTTCTCTTGTGCCCTGTGGTTGTAGATTATATTTTGTTTAGTTCTTTTTTTTTTTCAGTAGAAAAGATTGAAAGTCTTTTACTTAATTGAAGCTCCATCTCATCCCCTGAAAGATGACACCGAGTCTCACTAGGTAACTAATTCTTGGTTGTAACTCTACATCCTTTGTTTTCTGGGATATGGTGTCCCAGGGCCTCTCATTCTCTATTTGAGATGTTGCCAGATCCCAAGTATTACTGACTGTTGCAGGGTGGTACTGGAGTGCAATCCTGTCCTAGGTTAACACAATCCTTTACCTGTGTGCTTACACCTCCAGGAGCCACTGCTGCTTTTGCTGATTGCCAGAGACCATGCTCTTCAAGACCATGTCGAGCATGGTCTCTGGCAGCTGATGATTCAGTGATCCCAAAGATCAATTCTGGTTTGGTGGGGATCCCCTTAAATGCTAATGCCACAAACTTTTCCTGACAAACTTATAAGGGTTTCTTGATGTCTTTGGGCTTAGAAGTTTGGAAACCTTGATGTTGCCACAGATTCTGAGGCCCCAAGAACTGATACTCATTTGCTGGGGCTAGGACTGTGTTAACCTAGACCGGATTGCACTCCAGTACCACCCTGGTGCACAATAGACTTTTTCTTGCTAACCTTTTAAGTTGTCTTTGATTGAAAATTTGTCTGATTCCATTGTTTTGTGGCTTTTAATATTCTAAAATTTGTTTAGACTCATAATTTAAAGGTATTTAGAGAGATTTGGGAGAGAATTAGGTGAATCCCCGCCTTCATTCCACCATCTTTTAACTTATTCTCCTGCTTCTGTTTACTTTTCTTCAAACCAGTTTTCTAGTTTCCTCTAAAATTGTCCATTTTCTCATTTGTTATGGAACAGCAATATTTCACTACCTGAATACATCCAAATTTGTTTGGTTATCCAACATCCAAAAGAAGGATAGCTCCTTAAGTTTTCAACTTTGAACTACCATGAAAAGATCTGCTATAAATATATAATATGTACTTTGTATAGCTTTTTTTTTTTTTTTTTGATGTCCTTGGGGTATCAATTCAGTAATGATAAGAATAGGATCAGTGAGTGATAATAATATGCCAAAGAATATACACAGTGAATTTTAGGGCTTATTTCAAAATTGTTTTCTAGAATGAATGTATCAATTTACATCTTTAAAAATAATAGAGTAAGGTGCCCCTTTCCCACAACCTCTCCAATATTTGTACTTTTCTTCTATAGAAGAAGCAAGTATGAGATGGAATCTTAATGCTGATTTTATGTAAATGTATAATTATTAGTGATTTAAGCATTTTCCTTATGATTGTTTATAGTTTGACTTTCTTCCTTTGAACAATACTTGTTCATCTTTTGACTATTTACCTCTTGGGGAATGGATTTTATTAATTAATTAATAATCTTGTTAATTTAAATTAATTCCTTATAAAGATATTGAAAAACCAATTCAGTTTTACCTTTTAAAAAACTTCAGAAGTATTATTAACCTTTATAAGATACTTGTTATATATTGAGTATGCAAAAGTTTTTGGATGACACACTATCTCACAGCAATTAAATATTCTTAGACCACTTTTTTGACTGTCTCTCTTAGTGCTTTCTTGTGAAGCCACATCAGAACTATTACATATTCATCAAAATTAAGTTCTTTGGATGCTCTCTAGGGTAGGCTTGCACATGCAATCCTTTCACAGTCACTTCACAGTGATTGACAAAAGTTTAGTAAATGTGAAAATTGACTAGAGTAATGTATGTGTAGCACAAGAAAATGTATATATTGAATTCTAACAAAAATATAAAAGTAGTTTTAAAAGTAAAAAGTTAAGTTTTCAAATGTTTTTATAAGTTTGTATCAGTTACAGTTTTGAAAATTTTTAAAGCTTAAAATTTTGAGTTTTTACTCTGTTAGATTTGATTAATTTTATATAATCAAAAATATTCATTTTATTTTGTATGGTCTTCTCTATTATTTGTAATCATGAGCTCTTCTCTGATCTATAGATCCAAAAGATAATTTCTTCTCAAAAATTTATTTATGCTGATTGATTAATTAATTACCCTTTGGGTTAATTGTAATTTAGATTTTTTAGAGATTGAGGCATTACAGGACTCAAGAACTATATGGTAGGCATTTTCATGAAATAAATATTTAATTGTTTAAAATGTGAAATCACAAATAGATCACATCAATAAAAAGTTACTGAGAACTTCCTATGTTCCAGGCACTGATTAGTACTTGAGAAAAAATTACTAAAATGAAAAATCTCGTGTTTTCCAGGAAATTATTTTCAACAGGGTCAGTAAATAGATACATACAGAAATACGGGGTATCCCCAAATTCTTAATACTGTTTTAAGCTAACTTAAAACTCAAACAACAACAACAACAACAACATGAAAACTAAATATATACTATGGATATAATAGAAAATATAATCTAGGAATGGTCACTAGTTTAATTTAATAACTAACATGTTAGTTATTAAATGGAAAACTACTCCAATATCTTTGAAATTTAGCCATGACATGCCTTGAAGTTTTAATTTTGGGGTCTCTTTCAGGTGTTCAGTGAATTATTTCAATGGCTATTTTACCTTCTGATTCTGTGACATCCAGTTTATTCCCCTTAGCAAAAGATAATCTTTAATGATTTCCTGAAAAATGAAATCCTGATTTCTAGGATCTTTTTTTCATCATGATTTTCTGGAACTCCAATAATCCTTAGATTGTCTCTCCTAGATCTATTTTCCAGGTCAGTTGTTTTCCCAATGAGGTATTTTACATTTGTTTATATTTTTTCTTTTTCTTTTTCTTTTTTCTTTTCTTTTTTTAGTTTTGCTTGACTGATTCTTGATATCTCATTGAGTCACTCATTTAATTTGTTCAGTTCTGATTTTTAGTGAATTATTTTCTTCCTTTACCTTTTTTACTTCTTTTTGTATTTGTCCAATTGAGTTTTTAAATGAGTGGCTTTGTTCTATGGATTTTTTTTCCCATTTTACAAATTCTGTTTTTCAGGGAGTTGTTTTCTATGTCCATTTTGGCAAATCTATCTTTTCATGAGTTATATATGCCTTTTCCAAACCCTCTTACAAAGTTTTCATTTCCTTTCCCCATTTTTCTTCCAGCTCTCTTTTATGATTCTTTAAATTTCTTCTAGGCGAGCCTTGTGTGAAGAGGATCAGGTTATATCCACTTTGGGGGCTTCATCTGGAGATGATCTGCTTTTAGTCTCCTCAGGGTTTAAAATCTGCTCTTCTTTTTCACCATAAAACCCGTCTATGGTGAGAGTTCTCTTCTTTTTTACTCTTTTTTTTAAAGTTAAAGTCTGCTTTTAGGGCAGGGGAGGTTTTCCAAGATTCCTCTATAAGCCACTCACAAGTGGCTGCAGCTGCACAAGATCAGTGCTGACTCCTTCCCATTGCTGGGTAGGCATGGCCAGGTCCTGTGAGATTCCGGCATTTCTGGTTCACTATTTACCTTTTGTGTTTGTGTTGAATATTTTATATCTTCTCTGATGATCTATTGACTTGCAGCCTGGGCAAAGTAGCCAATACTGTTGTAGATTCCTTCCCATAGATTCTCCACATGGAGCTACCACCACTCGGTCTACAATGCCTCAGTGGCATCTATGCTCAGCCTGCTTGCTTTTGGCCTGCCTCCTTCCATGCCTGTTTGAAATAGACCTTTTTTGGTGGTCTTTGAAATTATCTTCTTCAGGAATTTGTTGCACTCCTGATATTCCCAGATTCTGCCAATCCAGAGCTAATTCAGAGGCTGAATTTGCAAATTAGTCTGAAGGTTGTGAGAGAAGGTAAGAAAGAAACATTTATCCTCTTCACCATCTTGCCTCCACCCCCTCCATTCCAATATCTTTGACAAGAAAAATTTAAACAATATCACAAAGAGTCTGAAAACTGAAACAACTGAATAATGATGTTTATCTTTGTGATATACTTTTCTCCCATGGGCATATGAAATTATTTTCTGATTAAATCAACTGGTCATGATAGTAGTTTTTTAAATTATTATTTTCAAATCACTTAAAAAGGATGTGTAAGATTTTTGAAGTGGAAATTCCAGTTTTCTGAGTGAGCTTCATAAAACTTCTTTAAATCAACTTTCTTAACTAGCTCACTTTCATACCCATTAGTTAGAAAAGACCTATTAGATTGAGTTTATTCCCTTTACCAAAAGATAAACCTAGTTTGTTTGTTTGTTTGTTTTTTAATGCTGAACATAGATTTTATTCTTCTGAAAGGATGTATGCAACTTCCATCATTGAATAACTATAATAGTTTTTAAAGTTGCTTCTAGTTACATCAAATTTGATATGTATATGACCTTGGATGAAGCCATGAGAGAGCTTGGACATATTAATTCTGTGATAGAGTGTGCATTGGGCATAAAAGGCATTGAAATATATTTTGATATATGCAAAAATCTTGTTGGCCATAAAATTTACCAAGTTTTGTTTTATTGTTGCTACATTCCCACATAAAGTTATTTCTCCCTATCCATTCTTTGTGTCCTCTTTCAAAGTATCATATTCTTAGAGTTGGTCAAGATTTAACAAATCACCTAGCCCAATTCATATCCATTCCAGAATCACTTCTCCAGTACCTAATAATGAAAATGCCTGTTCTCCTTAGAGCTCTCCATTGATGAAGAACCCATTGAAATCTGACATAGCTCATTCCACCATTAGATAATTATAATTATTTGGAATTTTTGCTTTGTACAGGGTATCTCAAAAAGTCTTAGATCAAGGTAAAGCTAAGAATTCTGTGATATTTTATTATTCAATTGTATTCAACTTTTTGAGAGATCATGAACTATTTTTCTTGACAAAGATTTTGGAATGATTTGCTATTAAATTTTCCAACATGTCCTCAGTTAACAGATGAGGAATTGAAGCAAATAGTGATCAGTGTCTCTCTGACTCCATGTTCGGTGCTCTATCCCCTACACTATTTTTCTTACACTAAACCTAAAATTACTCCTCCAAAGCTCTCTATCCACTAATCTTGGGTCTGTCCTCTAGCCCCACACTAAATAAACCTAATCTTTCTTCAATAAAATGGCATTCAGATACTATCTTCTTCAGCCTGAATAGCTGCAGTTCCTTTAGTTGATCTTCCTTTAGACTGTTCTAGTTAAAAATGTTTAGATTTTTCAGGGTTTTGTTTTGTTTTTTAATATCCCTGCTAAAACCTGGTATTCAGAACTATTCATTATATTGTTTTTGGCAAAAATTCCCCACAAGGGAATCTTCCAGGACTCAAACTCAAAGAGAATTATAATTATGAGTGCTGAGTACATTATTCCTTTTGGGTAATATCAACAAGAGGGGAGTCTACTATCTTCCCTTTTGTTGCTGTGGGATGAGAGACAAAAAGAACACACTAGATTTGTAGTCATAAGACCTGAGTTCAAATCATGACTATTTATTTAGTATCTTATTTAGGAAAAGTGAGGGGAGCTCCAAGAACCTTAGTTTCTACATCTTTGAAATAATGCTAATGAAGCTTGTAATTAGAGGAAGCATGACAAAGTGCTATAAATAGAGGACCAATAGATAAAGGACCAGCTTTAGACTTAGAAAGTGCTAGATTTCAATGCTGTCTCTCTCACAAACTGTTCACATGAAAATGAAGAAATCATTTAACTCCTCAGTGTGCCAGGCAACTCTATAAAACCGTTAAGTTAATAAATACATTAGGAGGGAATATATGTTAAAAAGAGTACTGGTTTGAGAGTCATGATTCCTGAATTTGAATCCTAACTCTACCTTTCATTAGCTATGTGATTTTGAGGAGAAGGAAGGACAGAATTAAGGGAATAAGTCTTTTTATAGCACCTACTTAGGTTCCAATTTTGCAAAAATTTTTACAATTATTATTTCATTTGACCAGTCCATAAAAGATTCCCTTGTACATGTAAACATTTTTAAAAGTTTTCTTATGTCTTATGTAGTCACCTACCCTATTTCTATTGTATACTCAAATATTTTTTACCTTATACCTACCCTTAGTAGTAAAAACAAGGCCATAAATTGAAGTTCACTACTTAAATGTGTTTTCATCACCTGGTATTCATAATCCAAATAATATAGAATTATTATTTAACACAATATCCAGTAATCTTGAGATTACATTTAAGTAAAAGAAACCATTAAGAAAGGCTGGTCTGATAGTCTCCCTAAGGACATATCAGACATTCCTGCAGAATCTATGGTGAACCTAAAATATGTAACCTTCACATTACACTTATATACTAAAGTTCTGAGTAGAATAAAGTAAATAGGAGAATGCATCTCTGTCTTCAGAGAGGCTAAATTCAGCCTAAATGAATGAGGTACCATTTTGACAATTATAGAGCTCCATTTGTAGAATAGTCAACCATGTTTTCCTTAGGCATTGAGAATTCAAGTCGTTAGATTCTTCTTCAATGATATTATCCAGAATCTTGTACTTAAAAAAAAAAGAAAAAAAAAACCTAAGGTTTCTTTGAACTAGTGAGCCAGAGGCATTTGTGTGTATGTGACAAAATTCTGAACTTGGCTAAGATCCAATCCTCTTGAGTCTTCAGCTTTGATTAGCTCTGAAGCCAACTGCTTGCCACAGATGATTCCCTGATGTAAAATTAATTATTGCTTATATTTGCTTTCTACTCCATTTACATTTTGGCCTAATAGATCAGTGTCAAGTCTGGTTTCCAACCATGATGCCTATTACACCATATATTCTATGAAAACAGAGACACATCTTACATACTATTCAGTATACCAGTACCTGTCACATTTAATAACATAGTTTTTAATCAATTGTTAAATGAATCACCATATTTTTTCTATTTTTAATGGATCTACAATAATTTCAATATGAGTAGTTGAAGACACAGCACACTAATACATCATAATGGTCTTGAAGTTTCTTATGGCCTCCAGATCCTTCATGGTAGAGATTTGATTGGCAGTTAAATTTGTACCCAGGAACAAAAAAAAGGACACTGCTAATCACCGAATTTCCAACTTTGAAGGGACCTCGAAGGCATTCACTGCAAGCCTGATTCAAATAATATTTTCCTCTACAACATAGCTAATAAATGATAGGTGTACTATTAGCAATAACCCCCTGCTTAATATTGTTAATCCTAACCACAATTTGGTATTTTACATATAATCTCAATTTAATATCTAATCTTTAAAATTATAATTATATAACATCTATAGTGTGTAACCAATTAGATTAGATTTCTATGCTCCTCATTATCTCACACTTTAAGAAGTAGGCTGGTTTAGTCACTTTAGATTAGGGGTACAAACAAGATTAGGAGGCTAGAAAGTTTTGGGGAAAGAATTTCAGCAATTGTCTTTTTTAAAGGCCTCAGACAACTGAGCCAAATTTATAAGAATATAAGTAATTTCTCAATTGATAAATGGTCAAAGGATATGAATGAGCAGTTTTCAGAAGAAGAAATCAAAACTAACTAGAGTTATATAAAAAAATGCTCCAAATGACTGTTGATTAGAGAAATGTAAATTAAGACAACTCTGAGGTTCCACCTTACACCTATCATATTGGCAGATATAACCAAAAAGGAAAATGGTAAATACTGGAGGGGATGTGGAAAAATTGGGACACTGATGCACTATTGGTGGAGTTGTAAATTGTTCCAACCATTTTGGAGAAAAATTTATAATTGTGCCCAAAGGGAAATAAAACTGTGTATACCATCAATATCCCCACTAGATCTGTATCCCAAAGAAATCCCCCCAAAGCAGAATCTATTTGTATAATTACAAATATGTGTATACACACAAATATATATAAGTATGTATACACATACATACACCCATATAATAGCTCTTTTTGTGGTAGCAAAAAATTGGAAATTAAGGGGACGTCCATCAATTGGGGGAAAGGCTGAAGAAGTTGTGGCATATGGTTGTCATGAAATACTATTCTGCTTTAAGAAATGATGAATAGGATGATTTCAGAAAAACTCAGAAAAACTTACATGAATAATTGCTAAGTGGAGAGACAATAATCAGAACAACATTGTACACATAAAAAGAAACATTGATCATCAACTGTGAATGTCTTAGCTATTCTTAGCAATACAATAATCTAAGAGAATTCCAAATGACACATAATGGAAGAAAATGCTAATCAACTATAGAGAAAGAACTGATGGAATCTCAATAAAGATTGAAATATATTACTTTGTACCTATTGTTATTGTTTTTGTTGTTTGTTGTTTGTTTTGGGAATTTGGGTATAGAGGGCCACAGACAATGGGGAACCCTGGGTGAGGTATAAAACCATTTAGTCCAATAAAAGGAGCCCTGTTGCATGGTTCCCCATCCCCTCGAGGGCATCTTGGCCTTCCTGAGAAGTTGGGGGCATGCCAAGCTGTGTTGTAATTAAAGCAGAGTGATACCAGGTGGCAAAGAAACGTCTATACACGATAGGAAGTTGTTTATATGGTCCTGCATTAGTGCATGTATAGTGTGGTATGGTTATATAAGGGCATTAGGATATGTAAAGCTGAGAGAATTTGGAAGAAATAGAGTCTATGTTTGACTATCCATGTGAGTCCCACCTCTTCACGCTTCTCCTAAGATCAAGGACTCAGGCTGGTACCTATCCTACAGTGAGCTAGTCCTGACATTACATTTGGGAGAGGAGAGGAGAAATCTAATCTAATTTTCTTTCAAATGACTAATATAGGAATATGTTTTGCATAATTACAGTTGTATAACTTGAATAAAATTACTTACTGTTTCAAGGAAGAGTAATGGAATAGAAGTAGAGAGAATTTAGAACTCAAATTTTTTTAAAAAGAATATTGCAACATAATTTTACATGTAATTAAGAAAAATATTATTTAAAAAATCTGAAGCAAAAAATGAGCAGTTACATAGTAAAACACCAGGCAAGATTATACAAAAATGAAAAATATAGTAGAGTTTTAAGGATTTCATTTCTAAAATCTGACAAACATTAGATCCTTTACAACATTTCTTTAAGGTGGAAAGATCTAGTGACTCTTCCCTCCTCAACTTCTGCCCAAAATGGGGGAAGAAAGGCATAAAGAATTTGGAAAATGTACTTGGGACAATACATGGAATCAGAATTCTTGTTTGGCAAAATAATAAAGTAGTGGTGAAATTTGCGCATTGTTAAAAAACAGAAGAAACTAACTAAAGTGTATCAAATTGATCAGTGTATAAACTGACAAAATATGCACAAGCTTAATTAAAATATTTTATTTGCACAGCCACTATACCTTACATTTTCTTTCAGATACTCAGTAAAGCAGTATTATGAAAGATGAGTCCTATTACGTACCTAATTAAGCAAGTTAACAGAAATGCCACTTTTTATGAAAATGTATTTAGTTTCTCAAAGATAAAGTAGATAATAGTTGGTGCTGCAGTGGAACAACAAATAATATTTTGCTTTCAAATGCAAAGAAATTATAGTTACTTTTATAATATATTTAGACAAAAAGCATCAACTTCCTTTAGGTTATTTCTACATTTTCTCATGTCTAAACATGATGATAAAATGTTATTATTTAAGTTTAAAAATATCAAATTTCAAAAATGCAAATGTTTTTAAGTGACAGGATATTTTTTTCTACTCTGCATATTTTCATATGAAATGTTCCACAATTACAGTGTGATTTTAACAAACATTGAATCTATTTTCTAAACAAGACACACTTTTACAATCACCTTTTTATATTGATAAAATTTGAGCAGGTAAAATGTCAGATCTGAAATTTAACTATAACTTATTTCCTATTTTTCTAAAATGTTTTCGAAAATTAAAAACACTTTAAAAGGAATATAAATTATACTACTTTCTTTTTTTGTAAACTTGACTATGTCATTTAGCCCTCAATTTCCCTCATTTATGAAATAAAGAGTTTGAACTAGATGGACTACCTCATAATCTGTGATTTCTATTGAGAGATAGAACATATGGATAGTTAGATTGTGACACTAACACTATCTAGATGTTCAAAGAAGCAGAGGAAGACCTACAATTCTTTGGGAGTGGTGGGTGTAAGGCAGGGGAATCTATGAATATTTTATGATGGGTAAAAAGATTTCCACATGATAAGGAGATATAGAGGGATTAAAATTTGCACAGGAATACAGAGTACCTAAATAAGTAAGCTCACAGATCCATCTATGGATTATAGAATCAGAGATACTTAACTAAAAGAGGCATCAAAAATAATCTAGTTCTCCTCATTTGACAGATGAGAAAAAGGGACAAGGAAGTTGGGACACGCCCCAGGTTTATTTAGAAAGACCAAGGTCATTCATTGCACCCCAGGTCATTGCCAGTTGTGTTGACTGTTTTCTTGATACTGGACTTTGATGAGACTGGAAAAGAGAGGGTGAAGTTGACAACTTTGCACAGCTCTACCTCACTTAAATCTAATTTATGCTTACATCAAGACATCATCTTTGTGATGAAATTGAAGGATGAAAAAGCAGAAGTAGTAATTATCAGAGGGGAGATTTGAACCTTGTTTCTCTAACTCCAGCTATTATTCTTCCCATTGTCGTAAGCATTTTCTTTTAAACAGGCATAACCCTTCGAATATCCTCCAAATTGATAATAAATCCGATTGAACACCATATGCTATTTAATTGTTCATTTCATATATTGTCTAGGTCTCCCTCTCCTTCTTATCTCTGTCTCTGTCTCTGTCTCTTCCTCTCTTATTTACTCCATCTGTCTCCCTTTCTGTCTGTCTCTTTCTCTGTCTTTCCTTCTCTATGTTTTTATCTGGTTGTCTTTCTGGCTCTTTCTCTCATTTCTGTTTCTCTATCTTTCTGTATTACTCTTTTCCCCCCTCTGTCATTTTTGTCAGTATAGGGATTTGACTCATAAAGAAAAATCTCTCTGCCGATGTAGACATTCTATTTACCTTGCCATAATTCCTGCCAACATTTTAATTGCCAAATCAAAATGGGGGAGAAGGAATCTAAATCAATGGAAGAAAATATAGAATTATATCTTTGGCAAAAATTTATTCTGTCTTTTAATGAAGTTACTTACTTATTGTGAATATTTTAACATATGAATCTTCTTTACTCCCAACCCCCATTTTCCAAAATATTAAATACCTTATTGAATCATAAACTCTTCTTTTACTTTCTGATGATTTGGAGACTCTTATGAAGATCATGACACTTGGCACAGAATGGGCACCTAATAATGATTTGTTGACTTGATTTGATCAAGTAGGCAAAGCCATAAATAGTGGCCTGGACAATGTTAATTACTGTTTGCAGAGATTGCTATCCATGGTCTTGCAATTTACCCTTGTAATTTGTGGAAAGTTCTTTTGTTCAAGAAGTCAATAAATCCTGATTGCTGCTGGACAGCCCGGAGTTTTTCCTGCTGTTGTTTTCTAGAAGGACACACCTATGCTATTTTTGAAGTTGTGTATCAGTTTATCTTTTTTTTTTTCATTATCTCAGTTTATAGTTGGTCATTTCTTTTAGGCTTGTCGCATGATAAGTAGTTTGAATAATTTGCTGTCATCTCTTGGTCATATTTGTTCACTTGTATTCATTTCAATCTTGAAACAACCGTTGTCACTGAAATAACTTCAGTTCTTCAATATGGCATGGAGTTCATCTTGGTATTTTGAAAACTATGTTTTAGTAAAACAAAACAAAAAAATTGGCATATGTTATTAAGACAAAAATACAGGAATTTTATCATTTCATGGTCCTTGAGCTAATGGAAACCATTAGCTAAAAAGTGGAGGATTTAAAATGTCACACTGGTGAAATTGTGGGTGTTTTAAAGGTTTGGAATAATTATCCATATCCTGAACTCTGCCTAGGTGATCCAGACTGCTACTTAATTTTTCCATGCCTCATTGCGGCTTAAACTGGTTAATGAGACTCAGTTAAACAACAAACTAACAGTATACAAGATTCTAAATTAGGCATAGTGACATTGGGTATTCACTCTGACAATGTTTGGATTTGACATCCTTTGCAATATCTTGCACACTGTGGGCACCTAATAAAAAAAGATGTGACAAGAGCAAGGTTTACAATCACATACCCATAAAGAATACCTCATAACTCTGAAATTCAGTACTACTTTCATGCCACATTATTTGCCAGTCATTTAAAAAATACTAAATTTGTTGCATATTTTCTAATTCTTTACCTTATTCTAGGAACAAAGCAACATCTAAACTCTAATTCAAACACATTACTCTAAAATTACCTACCAAAGCTTTCTGAATTGGGACACTATTTTTAAATTGGGGCTTTTGGTGGCAATTTTATGGCCTCTCTTCCAGCTGTCTATGTCATCTCCTCATTAAAAACCAAGCAGCAGCAACAATAACAACAACAAAAACAGCTTTCCCCAGATGGCAGGAACTACTTGAGACTGTTATTAGGAATAGCCTTTGTGCTGAATAGAGATCAATACTTGTCAACTTTCTGTCACTTTTCATACAACCCACAAACTTTAAAATGAAACAAATACAGTATTAAAATATTTTTAAGTTTCAGTATAGTGATTACTGTTACCATATGGCAAAACACTGTCAAACCATTGTTGTTATTATTGGCATCCACTCGAAGCAAATTCTAGTTGATTCTAGATCACATGATGATACTAAAAGTTACTCTGAAACAAAAGTTAAAATGGATTTAGGCATTTTATTTCATATATTTACTAGTTGTGTTACCCTGGGCAAATCATTTAATCCTGCTTGCCTCAGTTTCCTCAAATGTCAAATGAATAAGGGAAGAAAATGGCAAACCACTCTAGTAGTTTTTACATCTTATTTTTTTCACTCTAGTAGTTTTGCCAAGGAAACCCCAAATGGGGTCATGAAGAATAAGACACTACTGACCAACAATATAAAGTTTATAATACAATTTGTTACACCACTTTATCTTCATACCAGCTTTGGGAGGTACATGATATTATTATCCTCATCTTACATGTAAGACAACTGAGGCAGAGAGAAATTAAATGGCTTATTTACTTATTTAATTATTAAATACTTATTTAGAAGATGTCAGAATAAGTTTTGCTCAGAGATCTTTCTGAGAAATGCATACTTTCTCCATTGTAGTACCTAGTGCTTAGAATGGGTCAAGCAAACTGAATAATAGGAATGGGAATGGGGAGAATTTAGTGGAATTCTTGGACAAAATATAAATAATGTGACAAAGCTTTAAAAGAAAATATCTGCTACTCTAGGCTTTAATAAAAGACATAACATCTATAATAAGAAAAGTACTACCTCCTATGCTTGTCTTCAGAGGGCAGAACTGAAAACAATTAATTCAATCTGTATAGAAAAAGACTCAGCTTAAGGGAAAACTTACTAAAATTTGGGCTAACCAAATGTGGAAAAAATCATGTCAGAAAAAATAACTCCCCCTCATTACTGGTCTTCAAATGAAAGTTATACAGTTATATAGGTGATTATTCTTCAGTGATAAATTGGACTAAATACCCACTAAGTTCATTTCTAACTGAGAGTTTTTAGATATAAAATCATCTCCTTTTAATTTATAGATAAATAATTTCACTGCTAATCAAATAACTACTACAGAACAGGGCTTTTTAAAAATGTTTCCACTTGCGACCCCCTTTTGCCAGAGAAATTTTTACACAAATAGGTATACAAATAAAACATTTACTGATAATGAATCTTAATTTCACAATTTCACAACCTCCACATTCACTTATGAGACTCCCTATGTGGTCATGAATGGCAGTTTAAGAAGCTTTGTTATAGAGGATCTAGGGATCACAAAAGACATCATTCTCAATATGAGGTAACAATGTGATATGACAGCCAAGGAATGTGATGCAATTTTAGACTGTTTTGACAGACATAGACCCTCCAGGAATGAAAAAGTGGCAGTGCTTTCATGCTTTTGTCTTGGGCACAACCCATCTGGAGTGCTATAATCAGGTCTTAGCACTGAAATTTAGGAAAGATATTGAAAAGCTGAAAAACACCCTAAGGAGAACAACAAGGATTTTGAAGGACTTCAAGTTTATGCTCTATTGGGCTAAAATTAAGGAACTGAGCATATTTGACTTAGAAGAGAAGACTGGTTATGGTGAAGAAAAGGGCATGATAGTTGCCTTCAAGTTCCTTTAGGGCTGTCTTGCAGAGGATACATTAGAATTGTTCTTTTTCAATCAAAAAAACACATATGTCAAGAATTGTGCTACAGAGGTAGTAAAATTGCCTACAGAGGCAAATGTAGGAATGGGTTCTTAAACAGAACTAACAGGGAAATTTAGGCTTGATGTCAGGAAGAAAGTTCTGAACAATTAGAGCTATCTTAAAGTAGGAGTTGTCTCTAGTGGTATTGGTTTCCAGTAGTTCTTCAAAGTTTGGATGACTACTTTTCAGATGTGTTGTCAGGGAGATTCTTTTTCATAATAGATTTAGATTAGATGGTGTCTAATTTCCTTTGTAACTGTGATATTAAATAATTCTTTAAATTCCTTTTCATGAAAATTTCACCAAATTAAAGGAACCATAATACATACCCTATTTAGACTACATTAAAGTGTGTCTATGTAACCCCAGAGAGATATGTAACTAGCTACAGAATCAAGTTCCCAAAAGTAATACAAGGTATTGATTCTAGCATGTAAACATGCAAATATGAGAGAACAAAGTCATCTTACAATAAAAAAATTTTTTTTTTCCTTCAGTGCCCTGGAAAGTAATTTAATATTTTCAGAGAGCATCCTTAGTGTAAAGAATGTCTGGTCTTGTTATATATTTTACAATTTTATTCTTTGTATTGTCCCATAGCTTGTGGGACCTTGAATTTTCTCTTTCTTTCTTTTAAAGCTAAGAATCTTTATTTACTAATGTTGTCACTTATGATTAATGAAGTATTCATTACCTGAGGCCATATTCTTCCAGTTGACATCTCTATGAAATTATAGGGAAAGGCCTTGTTTATTTTACAATGTGCACTATCCTTAACACAGAGATCCTGCTAGGGAACCATTTGTTTGAATTATATGACATAGGATAAAATGTGAAGCTTTGAGCTTGCCAAGATGTAAAACACCTATAGAAGTCACTCAGGATGACTCCAGAAGTTGTCATATATCTCTTTCAGAGCTGAAGCAAAAGTAAGGATGAGCATCAGAGAACAGCAAAACTGGAAATATGGAACAGAGTTTATATGTCATTTAGAGGCTAAAATATACCACTTGTTATTAATATTGAATATTGGGTAGAACTAAAAAGCAAAACTATTAGTATCATTATTTGACTATTATCATTCTCAAAATTAAGGCACCTTTTCCTGCATTTTAGATTTTATTTCAGTAATATTGCATTACTTTTTTGAGACAAAGGGAAAGTGATTGTTTCTTTCTTGAATGCATGTAACCTATAATTTAAAGACTCATTATTGTCAAATAGCATTCATTTATTATTGGACATACATCTATCATTGTCAAAGTTTTGAAAAAAATTCTAATGAATGTAATAGTCATTCAAGGATTTTGATGGATATTTTGGCCATCAGAACTATGTTTTGGCTCTTGTTGATGAGAAACCAGTTCAATTTTTGCTTTAAATATAATTTATATTATTAATTATATATTATAATTAAACAATTTATACTATCAAAATAATTTATTTACAGGGAAGGCACTGTGGTACACTGGAGAGAGTGTTGCATTTAAAGTCAAAGTACCTAACTGAATCCCAGCTCTGCTAATTCCAGTTGAGGTAAATGAGCAAGTAATTTCTTTTCTTGGCACCCCAGATTTCTCATCTATAAAATGTGGAGAGGTGGACTTGATATCCTCCAAGTTTCCTTTAGCTGTAATATTTTATGAGATTTTATGAAATCTGGCAGAACAATCAAGCTTCTGCAGCAATACCCACTGTTTCAATTCATCACACAATTATTAAGTGACTGTTATGTATCAGGCAATGTGCTAAGTCTGAGGATATAATTAAGAAAGAGACAGTCCTGGTGTCAAGGAACTTACAATTTAATAGGTGAAGATAACATACAAAAAAACACTTGAAAGGGAAGCAGGAAAAAAAGGTACCCAGCCCAGGGGCATGTTTTTAAAGGAATGAAGCTAATGAGAGCAACTGCTGCACAATGGGAGTTAACAGGAAGATTGTGAGTTCTAGGAAGGAGTTTAGTGCTCTGCCATCCAGATTTCCAATAAAAGGAACTGAGATAAATTACTTAAATCTGAGACTTTTTATGGTGATGAGGTTTTTATTAGATCGTTTTATACTAAGGGAGAGCTTATTTTTTCAGAGTGAAAGTCAAGAAAAGCAGTTAATAGAAAGTGGAGCTATGCTGTGTGGTCCTTGGGTTTATCTCTGTTTAGGAAAAGAGGTAGTTTAAATTTGCTAAATTATATGAGAGTCTTCCTAGGTAGTGGAGCATTAGAAACTACTGTCAGAACAAAGGTTCCCAGGAACCAATCTTGGAGAATAGTTAGAAACTACTAGTGAGAACAGAACAGGAGCCCAGGGATTCCAAAGAATTGACACATATTTGCTATCTCTCCCAGCTTGGAGTTATCTGTAAATCTTATGAGCACATATACCATCTACGTTTTTATTTAAGCCATCAATAGAAATGTTAGCAAAAGTCCAAGGTTACTGCACTGGAAATCTCCTGTCACATTATTAATGGACTATTAACAACTGCTTTTATAACCTAACCATCCAACCCTTTATGAATCCATCTTGTAGCATCATCTAATAATTATTTCTCCATCGTCTCCACATAATTATGTAAGATATTTTTAACATTTAGGTAAACTGTGCCCTAGAAGTCATCTCACAACAGTAAACGAGGTTAATCTGACAAGGCCTGTTTTTCATAAAGTCATGCTGACTTTTTGACAACACTTTTCCCTTTATAGATATTTTCTAGTCATTTTTAAATGATTAATTCTAGAATTTCCCCAGAAATTTAAGCCAATGACATTGCAAATTGATTGAGCTATTATAGACTCAAATTTATTCTCTCTCTGTATTTCTCTGTCTTTCTATTTCTTTTTCTGTCTCTCTGTCCTCCTTCCCTCCCTCCTTGCCTCCATCTCTCTCTCTCTCTCTCTCTCTCTCTCTCTCTCTCTCTCTCTCTCTCTCTCTCTCTGTGTCTGTTTCTTTCTAAATAAGATTTATTTCCAATCTTGTTTTACATCTCCCATTTTCCATGATATTTCAACTTTCCATAATAATGGTTCAGCAATCACATCTCCCAATTCTATCCAAACACAAGGATGTAGTTCATATAGGCTAAGTTGTCATTAGTAATTTAGGCAAGGTGACATAAGGGCCTAAACTAGAGTTGGTGTATGAACAGAATGATAGGACTAGATATGTCATTATAGAATTGAAAGATCTGAGCAGATGATTAGCTATAGAGATGAGAAAAGTGGTAAGAGAAAAAATAAAAATAATAATTAGAATTATCATTTATGTAGCACTATAAATATTTCAAAACACTTAAAATGTCTCATTTGATCTTTATAACAATTCTGGAAGAGAGGTACTATTATTATTCTCATTTTACAGAGTAGGCAATTGAGCCTAGAAGAGGTTAATAACTAGTCTAGAATCACATAGCTAGTAAGTTTGTGATATGAGGTTCTCCTGACTCCAGGTTTGGCACTTGATCCATTGTATCTTCTAGCTGCCTAGACTAAGAGATTTCCCACCTGGGTGACTAGAAGTATGGTGGTGTCATCAACAGAAATATATTAGTTAGGAAGTGAGACAAGTTGTAGGAGAAGGATAGTTTTAGTTTTAGAAGCTAATAAGATTCTTAGATGGAGATCTCAAGGAAGAATATTTAAAAAAGTAAAACTGTCTTGGATACAGACATTCCTCTGCTAGTCAGATATTTGAAGAAAATCAAAGATTAAAAAGAAAGGTTCACATAAACTAAGAATTTTAGTAGAACTTGTAATGTCAAAAAACTGGGGACCAATTTGATGTCTGTCATTAAGTAATGGTAAAAGAAATGGAGTATTACTGCACTGAAAGAAATGGTGAATATAAAGATTTAAAAGCACTGAAAGTCATATGACTAATGCAAAGTAAAGTAAGCAGATCTTAGAAAACAATATAAATGGCTATGGCAATACAACTTTTAAAATTTCAAAAAGTAAATTGAACACTAATTGTAATGACCAAATATGAGCCAAAAATTAAATGGAAAAAAATACAATCATCTGTTATCTGAAGAGATAAAGGAATATGTATATGGGACACTATTGAATGTGGAACTTAATCAACATAGTTTGGTTTTGCTGAACTGCTTTTTTTTTCCCTTTCTTTTTTATTTGCTATAAGGCTAATTATGTTATGTGCCATCTTCCTCCTTTAAAATGTAAGTTTTTTTGAGTTTATAGACTCTCTCACTTCTATTTCTATTCTCAGTGCTAAGAATAATGTCTGGCATGTAATTAGCTGTTTAATAAATGCTCTAACTATAAGAGATGACTCTTTGAATGGGTTAGGGTATTGGATTTATTGGTAAATGAAGGTGATGTCAAAGGGGAAAGAAAGATATTAGCATTATTATTTTAAATTTGGTATAATAAGAGCAGATAGAATTGGTAAAAGAGTTTCACTATGATGAAAAAGAAAAAAAAAAGACCATAAAAGTATGATATTTCTATACCATGAGCATATTAATAGCTTTAGATGTGAAAAGGAACTCAAAAGATATTGAATTCAACTCCCCCATTTTACAAATTTTGAAACTGAGGTCCAAAGAGATTAAACAATATGCCTTACGTCACTGAGGTAGAATTGGAACTCAATTGTCAAACTGTAGGTAGTATTCTCTCTGCTCTGTGATATTGTCTTCTCAAATCACAGCGTTATGTTGGTACCATGGTGATGATTTTAAAGCCAAAGCCAAAGTTTTCAGCCTCTCTATATCCTTCCTCAAAGGAAGTAAATGGCGTGGTAGAGAGAGCATTGCTAGATTTAGAGGCAAGAAGACGTTCTAATTCTGCCTCATCCACTATCTGGCTAATGCTGGGCAATTTCTCTCAATTTCTATTCTGTCATCTATAAAATGAGGAGGTTGAAGAATCATAGAGTAAAGCTCTTTTAAGAATTTCCCTCTTGTTAATGTGACTGTGCCCTTCTACAATGCTAGGATGATAGATGGATTATAAAGGAAGTAGTTTAAAACTCTTCTAGAATTATAGGAGACACATGGCCCTTTGCAATATAGGTCCAGAATCTATTCTATTTGATTTCTTTCCTTGCTATTTGTCTTGTTTCATATTTTAATTAAATTATTTCTTTGATTAGATTTAAATGTTTTTGATATGCTTTTCTGAAAAAAGAGGTGCAGCTAGGTGGTGTAGTGTTTATAGAGTACTAGCCCTAAAGTCAGGAGGACCTTAGTTCAAATCTAGTCTCAGACACTTAACACTTCCTAGCTGTGTGACCCTGGACAAGTCACTTGACCCCAATTGCCTCGTTAAAAAAAAATTACAAATAAAATAGTGTCTCATGGAATGAATAGTTATACCTATGACCATAGCATCTATGTAGCACAGTGATTAAAATTCTGGACCTAGAGTCAGGAAGACATTTAATGTGTGTGACCCTGAGCAAGTCAGATAATCTGTCTTTGGCTCCAGTATAGAACTAACTCTCTCTCTCTCTCTCTCTCTCTCTCTCTCTCTCTCTCTCTCTCTCTTTCTCTGTATATATATATACTTGAAGTTATCATCATCATCATCATCATAGTCAAGGGATGCTACAAATAAAGATTTGTTTTGCTACTATTTGTTATTGCTAGTTTCTTATAATGAATCATATCCCACTTCTCCATAGTCTGTTCATATCCATGTGAAAGGAAGGAAAGAAAAAGGAAAGGATTATTACTATAGTTTTTAGCTTCACTAATTGAAAGGTAATTAATTAATTTTGCAGAAATCACAGGAAGTTTTATAGAATTTGTCAAAGATCATCTGAGGAAAGTTATCACAGTAAACAAACATATTATTTTTTTGGAGGAAGAAAAGTTATTGCTTATGAATGATCAAAAAAAATTGGAATTGATTTTAGATCAGTTATTTACCAAATGAAGTCAGAGCAATAAGTCAATCAGTCAGCCTTCTGTCTTAACAGCATTAAAGTGAAATATAAATTATATATGTATCTATATCTATATATCTATACACATACACACATCACTTCTGCTAAATGATTAACAGATCATGTCATACTGAAGTTATATTTTCTAAGGAAAATAATTTCATATGGATGATAGCTATCAATTAGAGACTTAAAGTCATCACATAGAGTACCATCTGATGGAAAACAAATGTATTTATTCTGATTTTTAATTTCCTACTGATTGTGAAATTAGTGATCTCTGTTCTTATGTGTTTTCGATTATTGCACTATTTCATACAGGCAGGACAAATTACAAGGCAAAAACTTTTTTGGAAACTAAAATCTGCAAAGGTGCATAACCTTTTAATTTAATTCAATTTAATAGCATTTAGAACATCAGCTTCAGGATTGGTTTAAGAAATCTTACCTCATGATCACTCCACACAAATTAGGAATAATCAACAACTCCTGGTAAACCAAGGATTAAAGTAACTTCATTCATGTAAACACTACTTCAGAATAAGCTGCTGAAATAAAAGAATTGCCATATCGTTTTATGTCCCCACCAGCACATAATATACAAGTTTGAGTTGACTCAATCCCAAATGTATTCATTTGCTAAACATATTTAGCTCCCATGCTAAATCCTTTGAACTATATACCTTTGATCTTAGTTGGAATAAGTAATTACTTCTATATATACGAACATTCTTTGGATCTTAAGTTTAAAAGGTGAAGGAAATCTTGTTAGTTTCTAGTAATGGGGTCTAAGATGCCTGTTTAACTAATAGCTTGAGAAGAAATACTTAAGAATTCAGAAATAATAGAAACCTACCTTGGAAAATACAAGTTTTATCTGAACTTTGGCAGTCTGCTATTTGTAACTGAGCTGTAAGGTTTTGATTACCATAGCTGAATTTACCTTTCAGATATTCATATTTTATACTTATAATTAATGATAAACCATATTGTAATAACCTTGGTATCATTTCAAATCCATTCAACAAACCTGAACCAAATTTGAAAACATATTGAATGCTATTATTATTGTGTTTTGCTAATAACTCTGGCCCTCCCCTGTCTAGGGGAACAACATATATTAGACATTTGGCTTTTTTCTTTATCATGTTCCCCCTACTACTATAATACCCAGTTTTCTACTTTGATCAGTTCTGAGAACCAGTATGGATTTGTGAAGCTCTATATCCATTGTAACACTAGGCAATAGTCATTACTAATTGCCCACAAGTGTTGCAGGAACTATTTGGGAGAGGGTATTTCCAAAGAGCATAGTACCTGGCAAATAGAAAGTTTCTAATACATGTTTATTGATAGAATGATAAGTGACATAAATCCAGCATTTTATTTAGAAATCTGTAACTGATTTGTTCTGCAAGTTTCTGCCTACAGAATATGTCTGCCTATGTATAGCTGACACATGATTTAATTGATAAATATTTTCTATGCTAGGGCAGATTCCAACATACCAACATGTCTTACCATACATGCCTTCATAGAAAGGTTACCTAATATTACAGAAGTCTTCATATCCGTAAGTGGTTTGCAAGCATTTTTGTACCCCTAACATTTAGCATTAGAGATTTTAAATAACATACCACCAGCATGTATATGTTTATTTATATTATCTATATGAACTACTGTATTAATGATCATATGCATACTAAGACTTACACAGAAATATATATTAAAAAGACTGAGATAGTGGCATAAAAATATTTTATTTGAATGAGTGGGAGTCATTATAGTTAAATGACTTGGGAAGTGAAATGGTCAGATTTGTGCTTTAAGAAAATTACTTTGATATTGGTATAGAGGACTGCCTGAAGATATTTGAGTAGAAAGAACAATTAAGATATTGCAGTGGTCCAAGAAAATGGTGATGAAGTCTTAGACCTGAGCAGTAACTGTGTAAGTAAAGAAAAGGGGACAGATTATAAAGAGATATTTTTGAGGCAATAACAACATTAGGTAACAGATAGCATATGTGGTTTAAATGGAAGTAAAAAAGTGTAGATTACACCAAGATTAAAAACTTTATTATCTGGAAGGATACACTAATCATTTGAAAGAGAGATTGATTTTGGAGGAAAGAAAAAGTAGTAAGACCTACAATGCAGATCACAATCTATCTATGCCTAATTATTCTATGAGATTGGCTTTGTCCCCTTAAAAAATAAAAGTGAAGCACCACTCACCATTCACCTCAAAAGCAGAGCCTATTTCAAATAGAACTCACTTTTTGAATATCTAACGTACCACAAGGTGATCCAGCGGGATGAGTTTTATATATATATATATATATATATAAACAACATAGACACACACACACACATAGCTGAAATACCTGCAATTCAGTATGGATGACCTAGTAATGATTAGATTAGAATTTGCCTAAGTAATCAATTCACTAGTGGGAAAATTGGGAATTTACAAGGTGTAGGGAGGAATTTGTATTGGGAAATAAGAATGGCTATACTTATGCTAGAGAAAAGCCCTGTAATAAAATATTGAGTATAATGGGGACCATATAATCATATAATCCTTGGTAAGATAACTCCTGCCACTCTAATACACACCCTACTGCCCACCTTGGAGGGTATAGCTCTAGATCTTCTAACATTCCTTTAGTATTGGCACTCAAGTTGTCAAGTTTTAAATTTGTAGTTTCTTCAGTGCAAATCAGCCCACAGTACTCTGACAATTAAGATACTGTCCCTCAGTATTGCCTCAATACATATATACTAGTGATCTTATTTAGTAAACTACTTATCCACCTATATGCCATAATGTGGTAAATAGCTCTTCTTGAATCACTTTGTTTTTGCTTATTAGTTTTTTTTTAATTTTTGTTTTCCCTCTGGAGATTTCTAGGTCATCTATTTTGAGTTGCTGTGGATCTTAATGATGAAGCTCTATTATATTATGGGTGCTTTATGAAACCAACAGAAAGTCATTGGCAAGCAAGAAAATCTGGACAATTTTATCATCAGAAGAGTGTCACTTGACACTTTTTGTCACTTTCCATGACAGAGGAAAACATATTTGGTGACCTATCTCATTATTCTATACTTGGCTTAATGTTAGTTATCAGAATCATTGAACAAAATTCACTGTGGTTTCATGTATCAAGCAAACGTTCATAAATTATACCAGTTTGGGAAGAGGACATTTAAGAGTACATTTTACCCTACCAAATCAAATTTTTTATCAGACTAATAATAGGAACTTGTTTCTTCTACACATTTTAATCAATTATATGACTAAATCTGCTTTTGAAATTTATTTTTGAAACCCTTCATCTAGGATGATATTGATGTGGATAGGTATCATTTCCAAATATTTTTTGGAGATAAAGCAGTCATATGGACTTAGTAGTTCCTTGGATCTTTTCAATATAGGTTTCTTTAATGTTTTATATTGTTTTAGAATTTATCTTTTCCCCAATTTGTGATTCCCAAATGTTCTTAAATTGGCAGCCAGCATGAATTTCTTTAGTGTATACTTCATTTGGTTCAGCCACTCTTCACAATTTCATCTTCCATAGTGCCATGTCCACTTGTTATCTAACAGTCTGTCAGAATCCAAATGAAGTGATTTTACTTATATTGAGGATGAAAACATTGGTTAAAAAAGCTAATAAACCTATTCATTTTGTATTCATTTCTTGTACCATTTCCATCTTCATTTATAAAGACTATTGAACTCTTTTTGTTTGGTGTAGTTTATTTTACACAGAACATTCAGCAAGTTGGTTTTGTTTTGTTTTGTTTTGTTTTATATCTCTTACCACTTTTTATAGTTTTTTTGAAGTAACTAAGATTTTTTTTGTTCTCGGACTTTTTTCACTTAAAAATATGAGTTTAGTGAACAAATATGAACATTTCTATACAAAAATAATAACAGAAAAAGAGGATTATAAATGAAACTTTGAATCTCTTTGACATATAGATTGCTTTATTTTTTCAAGAATATATGGAAATGATGCTGCCAAAAGTGACACCGAATGGTCCGAAGGAAATGAAATCGAAGATGATGAAATCCCTACAAAACCTGCCCTGCTGATCTCTTCCCTCTGATCTTAGTTACATAGTTTTAAGTGTTTAATTGACACTCTTGTTTTTCTACCATTAACTCCTAGCTAGTCCCCATATTACTTACCCAAAGATAAAAGTAATACTTCAAGTAGAAAGAAGAGAGTAAGCTGATTTTACAGTATGCTCATCCTTGTCAAAAATGACAGGAAAAGAATCCCATATTATGTATTTCCTAGTGTACCTCATACATTTCTCATAATTTCCAACCTCTGTTCTTTGGCTCTAATAAATAGCCCTTTTATCCATTATCACTCTTCTCTGGATCTTCTTAAGTTATAATCCTTAAAATAATCATAAGATCATTTATTTTCAATCAAAAGGACTCAATAATAAAATCTCTTGCAGCACCTTGTTTCCAGGGAAGAAAATGACTTCCCCAAGTTTACACAGCTAGTGTCTAAGGTGATATTTGAAACCATGTCTCTCTGACTATAAGTATAGTGCCTATCTATTATGCAAAGTTGTTATTATCAGAGTTTTTTTTGTTTTATTTTTCTTTTTATAACTCATACTTCTGCTGCTGCTGCTGCTGCTACTACTATTATATTTGTTGGTGCTGCTGCTACTAATACTACTATTTTTTTTTCTACCTAGTCAGGCACGTCTACCTCTTCAATGCAAATTATACCAATAAAATTGTAGATTTAACATTAAACTTTTCCATCAAATTCCTACATTTCCATTATCATCAGGATAATATTTTGATATTTTCAACAGAGAGCTTTGATTTCAACCAACTAATTTTATGAGAGACAAGCCTTGAATCAACTTTTTCTTGGCTTTGAGATCATCTCTCTATTTACTCTGCAATGCAACCTCTATAAAGTGAGATAATGTCATATATACTATTCATCTGGAACTTATAATGAGCAGAGAATATTCATGAAAAGTTCATTAGATTGCATGCCTTTATCTGATCCTGATACTTGTAAAATTCTGCTGATTTTTAAGAGTACCATCTAAATGTTCAATCTCAGTATAAATATTCTCTGAACCAATGCCAGTTCCCATCTACCCATGTCTGTCCAGCATGCATAGTTCCTTTCCATTTTCCTATAAATTAATTCAGCATAAGAGATTTACCCATTATGTTGCAGTCTTTCTTTACTTCACCTTGACATTGAAAGAAAGAGAAATTACTGATAGGCAAATTTTTCATTGGCTTTATTTGCTTATGCATCAGTGATTTCTCTGTCTAGCCACATGCCTAGACCATCATTTTTGCATATACATTTGTCTGACATTTTATCCTATTAGTCCTTAATCATTTATTTTAAAAAATTTGCTTATATCAAAGGACACTTTCTTCACAACCATGATCAATTTCTCCATTTTTATTTAGATAACCCACAATTTCAGTTCTTTGAAGACTGAAGGATTCTATGACTTAAAGCCAAAGAATAATATCAGAAGATTAAAACTGTGTCTTTATTTCAAAAAGAAACTCATTTTTTTTTAAAGGAACAATATATTTTTCAATAGGGTATCCAGCTCAGTTTCATTTTCCTCTTCAATTCAACAGTGCAGCACATAGCTAAATAAATTAATATTAAAGTGTTACTCGATTTTCCTTTATTACCTAGAGGAAAAATGTTGCTAAACTTTGGACTTTTTTAAGAATCTAAAATTATCTCTCTTTTGATTTTAAAAGTTTTCAAATAAGAGACCAATAAAATGATCATTTCTTGATTTAGTTGGAAATGTGTACTTATTTTCCATTAATTGTGCTTTTATTTAGTTTCTGCCTTGTCTAAAAAGGAATAAGTACACATGAATGCTAGCTTTTTACCTTTTGGCTTTCTTGTAGAGTAATGCAGTAACGGAGAAATGATCAAAGAACTAATTGGTTTGTTAGTCAAGCTTACTGGCTTTGATTTAACTGAGACAAATTAGACAGATCATTGTGGTACCCTGCAAACATCTGCAGGGGAAAGAAAAATCAAAAATAGCGATAAACAGAATTGACTTCCTCCTGTTGGCACTTTTCATCCAGCTGCACCCACTAAAAAAAAAATGATTCACATTAAACTACATTTTGTATTTCAGTTATAAAGGCCTCACAAACAAAAGTACCATCTTTTCCAATAACTGTCTCTTCTATCCAGCTGTTGCTGTAGAGTATGAAGCTGATAGTTGCTTGTAAGGCAAATAGACAAATGATAATAAGAGATAGGTCTATTCTAAACTAAAACATCACATCTGAATCTTGCAGTCTCTTATTTGGTTCTATCTATGGGGTAATCGTGAGTTTTACATTAGCAAGAATAACACTTGTAAGTCATGGGATCATAGATTCAGAGTTGGAAGTTACCAAAGAAGTCTAGTTGAATCTCTTTATTTACAAATAAGGAAACTGAATTCTGGAAAAGTTACATCAATTGCCTAATTTAAAAGATAGTAAATGGAAAGTCTAGTATTAAATCTAACAGCTCCAAGACTCAGCTCTTTATAGTACTGTCAGTACTTTATACTTCACTAGCATGTCTCAACAATACCCTTGTTACAAGGAACCAGATCATATTTAGAGAGACTTTCCTTGACCATAGGCTCCTAGAAACATGAAAGCTATTTATAATTAATAAGGTGGCACTAATTTTTAACTTTTAAACATGTCAGATCAATGAAGTCATTCCTTGACATAGTATAGGATAAATAGAGTATCATTCATGGTCTTGCACTATGACAGGCCTCTCCATTTGTATATATATATATATATTTCACAAAGGTTGAAAGCCTCAAAATGTTAATCTATCCTAAGTATTTTAATGCAAAAGTTGTTGTTGTTGTTATTCAATTATTTCTGTTGTGTCCAATTCTTCCTGACTCCATTTGGGGTTCTCTTGACAAAGATCCTGGAATCATTTGCCATTTCCTTCTCTAGCTCATTTTACAGATGGAGAAACTGAGGCAAACTTGATTAAGTGATTTGCCCATAATCACACAGATAGTAAATGTCTAAAATCAGATTCAAACTAAGGAAGATGAGTCTTCTTGACTCCAGGGCTGGCATTCTATCCTCTAGCTGCCCACAATGACAACAATAATGATAATAATGATGTTTTATTCTAAAAAATATAACTAGAAAAACATTGAGTGAGGTGTTCCTTTTCTCTTTATAGGGCAAAATCAGGACCAAAAGACAAAAAGTATAAAAAGTTAATGTCAAGAAACAAATAAGTCTTATTTAACATACTGAACTATCTAAAATAGAATGACTTATCTGAGTGAGTAGTGAATTCATTTTCACTGGAAATCTTCAAGCAAAAAATCATTGAGATCCCTTGTCAACAATGTTATTGGTATTTCTTTGAATTGGATGCACTAGATGAGTGCTTATCTTTTCCAACTCTTAATTTCGTGTTTCTGTAACACTGAAAACAACTTCTTCAGTAGATTTTTGACATCATTGTTAGGGTTACAGTCATTCATAATGCAGAGCCTACCTGGACAGTAAGTGAATTAATGTGTTTCCATGCCCTACTGACTTTCACATTCAGAATTTCCTGGCTGTCATATATAGCCTCAATCTCCCTTCAAATGAAAATTCAAAAACCATATGGTGCCTGCTGCTAGTGGTCTTTCTACACTACTTTTTCCATTCAAGGGATTATAGGATAATATTTAAATCCAGAAGGAATATTATAACCTCATTTTATAGATGAGGGAAGTGAAATCCAGGAAAGTATATTAATATGTCCACTCAGGTAGTGACAAGAACCAGAATTGGAACCAAACTTTTGAGTCTACCTCTGGGTCCTCTGACTTTGATAGGTCAGTTTTTGCCTCATCAAGCCAGACTCCAAATTCCAAGGCACTTTGTATAACATAGGAACCAGGCTACTCTACACATTCACTTTTCAGCTCCAATTTCTACCCCATTAAAAGGTAAACTCCTTGCTCATTTGTAGTTGTATCTCCTGTGGTTACAGTGCTTATAGATAGATCTCCCTTTCCATTAAATATGTATGCAATTGCCTGTTATGATGATAAAATGAAATGTTTGTTAAAAAAAAAGTTTCTAGCACATTGTAGGTGCTATATAAAAGCTCATTCCATTTCCTCCCACTTTCCTATGTGCCTTGACATATATGTGTGCATGGTATAGATGTATGTATCCATCTATCTATACTTATCTCTTTTGATCTATTTTACCTATATATCACCTATATAACTATCTTTCATTATAAATCTAACATTCTTTCCATTATTTAGATTACATATATACTATGCCTTCTGCTTCCATGCCAATATACCTTTTCATTCTCTTGTCCCCAGAATAATAAGAAAGTTCCCTTGAAGTCCCAGTTCTGAGTCAGTTCAGCTAGCTCAGTACCTCAATATATCTCAGTCCTGAGATAAGGACAGAAATGGCAGTTCAAATTCCATCCACTGGTCTTCTTATGCCTACCCTTTTACATTCAGCCTGGGGCTGAATTTATTCAGATCACCTTAGAGAGGTCTTTCAACTGTGTGTATGCCTTCTGGCATTTGTATTTTAAATCTTGAAATCTAGAAGGAAAGGTGAACTAAGGGAGTATATTTCTAGAGGAGAGGTAATGAAGTTTAAAACCCTCCCAGGTAATATGAATTAAATATTGGTGGTATTCCTGGGGAAAGAAAATAGCCTTGAGAAAATATGGTTTGTCATTTAGAAATTCATTTTGATGAAATTGTATATGCTTTTGTGGGCTTTATATAGAATTGAGTTTAAAACTGTTATTCTTTGGGATTATAATTAAGGCACTTATTACTAAATTTATAACTTAGAAAACTTGCTATTTTCAGTAATAATTGTTCTTAAGATTTTACCCAAGAAAGATGGACTCTAGATTAGGTCAATTAGACTGAGGGCCAAAGGAATTAATACAAGAAATTTAGAATTAGTTTAAATAACCCTCCATAATCTCATAAGAGAATAATAGATCAAAAGAGAGTTTTAGAAGACTTGAAATTTCACTTCCTTAAGATTTTTCTTGACTTTAAGTGAATATGCGGTATAGAGGCAGCTGTCCAGAAACTTTTGAACTGCTGCCTGCGAATTGCCCAGCCATGGTGCACATGCATCAAAGAAGTGGTGCAGCTGCAAAAATTACTTATTCCCACTTTGAGTTTTATTAAGATCCCTTAGCACATGAGGGTAATGTTTGTATCTATTTCTAAATACCTCAATTTAGCAAGAATTTAAACTGGAGAGAGTCAAGAAGACTCTTGCTGGGAGGGAATTGCATGAAGAGTGATTAAAACAATGCACTGATTAAGCTAGAGTAGGGAAGACAATATGGGCTGTCTTCTAAGTTTTGAGATAGATTTTAATTCTGTCGTTTGTTTTGTTTTTATTTTAGATGGTAAGATGGATAGAATTCAGGAGATAGGCATTTTGGAGTCAGGAAAACTATTCTTTCTTAGTTCAAATCGGGCCTCAGACAGTTATTAGTTATCTGACCTAGGACAAATCACTTAACTCTGTTTGTTTCCTCATCTGTAAAATGAACAGGATAAGGAAATGTCAAACTACTTCAATATCTTTGCCATATAAACCTCAAATGAGGTCCCAAAGAAAGATACATGGTTGAAATGACTGAACAATAACAACATCATTATAAGCTTGCTTAGTCAGTGGCAGAATGTCAGAGGTTTTATTGAAAGTTGTGCTGATCCTTTTTGTGGTGGCACAGAACTGAATGAGTGGATGTCTATCCTGTGGAAATGGCTGAATAAATTATAGTATATGAATGTTATGGAATACTATTGTTCTATAAGAAATGACAAGAGAGCAGCTGGATGGTGCAGTGGATAGAACATTAGCCCTGAAGTTGAGGACCTGTGTTCAAATGTGACCTCAGATACTTAACAATTACTAGTTGTATGACCCTAGAAATCATTTAACAATTGCCCCCCACCACACACACACACACACACACACACACACACACACACACACACGAGTTTAAAAAAGAAAGAAATAAAAAGAAATGATGAGTGTGTTCATTTCAAAAAAGCCAAAAGAACCAAAAGAACATTATACACAGTAACAAGATTATGTGATGATCAACTGTGATGGATTTGGCTCTTTTCTACAATTAGGTAATTCAAGGCAATTCCAATAGACATTTTTTCATGGCAAGAGCCATCTGCATTCAGAAAGAGATTTTTGGAGACGGAATGTGGATCAAAGCAAAATATTTTCATCTTTTTGTTGTTGTTGTTTATTTGCTTTTTTTCTCAAATTTTTTTTACCCTTTTCATCTGATTATTTTTATACAGCATGATGAATATGGAAATATGTTTAGAATTGTATATATTTAACCTATATCAGATTGTTTGCTTTCTTAGGGAGAGGGTAGGAAGGAAGAGATGGAGAAAAATTTGGAACACAAGGTTTTGCAAAGGTGAATGTTGAAAACCATCTTTGCATGTATTTGAAAAATAAAATGCTATTTTAAAAAAGAAAACTGATTCAGTGACTAATTGATCTCAGTCCCACTTATCTGTCAGTGTTGGGAGAAGAGTCAGCCAGACTGGAATTTTATATTACATGCTATTTATCATGTAGCAAGTCAATCTCTATCTTGTTTGTATTTGTTAAACATCACATATAAGTAATTTGGGAGGAACTGAGATACAACAGCACATTCCCTTTTGCTGATATGGACTAAACTGAATTGTCTATCTCGTTACAAAAGTTATCAATAAAAGCTGACTCATCTTGACACTATAGCTCTTCTCCAGCAATCAGCCCATTAATGTCTTGCTACCTTGACCTACTTTAATAGGCTTTTTTTAATGATCTTTGTCCTGAATTTTACCTCCTTAATCATGATAAAAATCCAAACATGGAATTTTTTTTTGGGAAGTAGTATCTAATCAAAGAATTCCTGAATAATTGTTCAGGGTAAGAATTAGGATCATATACATGAACTCTGAGGTCCCTTTCAACTTATTTATCTCCTGATCTCATTTTGACAAAGTGACCAGCAAAGGATGTATGTATAATAATATATGGGATTGTAGCAAGGTAGGGGGAGTAAAATTAGAGTATGTTCACAGATATGTGAATAAAAAATATATTCAAAATAGATACTTTTTTGTAGTAAGTTTATACATTGCTTTATGAATCATGTTGGGACAGAAAAATCAGAGCAAAAAGGAAAAACATGAGAGAGATTTAAAAAACAGAAAAAAAAGAAAACATAACTGTATTGATTTACATTCAGTTTCCTTAGACTTTTTCTGGATGCAGACGGCATTTGCTGTCCAAAGTCTGTTGGAATTATTTTAGATCACTGAACCTCTGAGAAAAAACAAGTTTTTCATAGTTGATCATTGCACATTGTTGCTGTTTACTGTGTATAGTGTATTCCCGATTTTGCTTATTTTGCTCAGCATCAGTTCATGTAAATCTTTAGACCTTCTTAAAATCAGCTTGTTCATCATTTTTATAGAACAATAATATTCCATTACCTTTATATACCACAACTTGTTTAGCCATTCCCCAGTTGATGGACATCCACTCCTTTTCCAATTCTTTGCTACCACAAAAAGAGCTGCTACAAATATTTTTGTACACATGGATCCTTTCCCCTATTTTATGATACCATTGGGATACAGGCTCAGTAATGGCACTGCTGGGTCAAAGGGTATGAAATAGGTACAAATTAATGAAAGAGACAATAATAACAACAGGAATCAGAGAATTATTGATGCTGATGATGTTTAAGCTGAACCTTGATGGAAGGTGTGTGACAAAAGACATGGAAGGAATGAGTGAGAACATTCTAGACATGAGGACAGGCAATCTCTACAAAGTCATCAAGATAGAAACTGAATGTTACCTACAGGAGGACCACAACTGGAAAATTTGACTACAGCAGAGCTGTCACATATATGGTCTGCAGTGGTGTAACCCAAACTAGACTAAAAGATAATTAGAAAATATCCAAGCAAATAATAATAGAAAGAGGGTAAATGCTATATTGTGGTCCACACTCATTTCCCAGTGTTCTTTCACTGGGTGTAGCTGATTCTGTTCATTACTAATCAATTGGAACTGATTTGGATCCTGTCATTGTTGAAGATAGCCACTTCCATCAGAATTGATCCTCATATAGTATTGTTGTTGAAGTGTATAATGATCTCCTGGTCCTGCTCATTTCACTTAGTATCAATTGATGTAAGTCTCTTCAAATCTCTGTATTCATCCTGCAGGTCATTTCTTACAGAACAATAATATTCCATAACGTTCATATACCACAATTTATTCAACCATTCTCCAATTGATGGGCATCCATTCAATTTCCAGTTTCTAGCCACTATAAAAAGGGCTGCCATTAACATTGAGCAAATTTTATTTTAAAGTGTTTTATTTTTTATTTAAGTTGATATTTATTGATGTTTATTTAAATTAATTATTTATAATCATTTATTTGCATCACATATATAAGTATTTATTGTGATTATGATTACTTGATTATGTTTTAAGTGGAGATTTATTTTAAGTTGATATGTATTTGTTTTGTTGTAAGTTGATATAGACAATATTGCAATGATGGAGACAGACGAAACATGTATAACTAGCTACTGAGACTATATAGTCTTTTATCATGTTCTTTTGCCATATTTTGCTCCTCACTTTCAATTTCTATTTGTGTCTAAGTTATCTATACATCTCTTTTACTTCTTTATCCGTTTTGGATGAACTTCTTTGCTTTATGACTTTCTAACTGTAATGCTCCTGACTTAAAAAAAAAAATCTATTCCAGATTGTTTCTATGATAACAAACTATATTTTGATCAGTGACATAATACAATGGAAAGAATACAGAGCTGAAAGTTAAAGGATATTATAGAACTAGAAGGAATATTCTCTCCTCACTTTGTAGATGACACCTGAATCATAAGTTGATTAAATTATTTTTCTAAAGTTACACCATGTAGCTTCTTGAGAAATCTGATTTGTAATTCTGGCTTTACCACTTGTTACCACTGAGATCTTGGGTAATTCTTTTTAACTTTCTCTTCATCTGTAAAATAAGATCTAGATGAATTCTTAGATCCTGATACTCTATCCAGCATCCTTTCAACAGATTTTTCATGTCCTAATTCATCTGTGAAAACAAGTAGAGGCCACTTGCTTTGTATCCAAAATAAATAAGGAAAAGGACTAATGAAAAATAGGAATTAGTGAACTAAGTAGATCAGCAATAGACTTGGTAATCTTATGTTCTTTTTTTACAAAACTAAAAACTGATAAGAGTTTTTGAGCTTTTGGAAGGAAAATGGGGGTTTATAAATCAGGACTGTGAAGTTATAAGACAACAGACTAAAAGTTGGGGAAATTCCTTTCCCAACTCTGCCACTAATTTATAAATGGTGGGGAAATCACTCAAGTTCTATGGGCTTCAATGTCTACACTACACAACGAAAGCATCACACTAAGGGATTATAAAAAGATGTACAATCAAGCTCTGAAATACTGTGATTTCTAAAGAGGCAAATCTGGTATAACAATCTTCCTACCTCCCTTTATGAAACCTTTCCCATTTCCTATTTCCCCTTTTATTATGACAAAAGATATTCAATAACAAATTGTATCTTGTTTCCTTCTCAATGTACCAAAAGTAACACTGTGATCTTTATCTTCTAGGGCTGTTTCACTTTTGTGCAATAGGGAACTGCATTTCTCTTTCTCTTGCTGGAAGTACAATGACTAGTCAGGCAAATTACACTCATAGGCATGAATGATTTGATCAGCCTGAACCAGTTCTTCCCTTTTAATGCAGCCTATTACTTACCATCTGGAATTCACCATATTAGTACTAGACTTAAGTCGTACATTATGGACTTTTAAATCTATTGCAAGACAGAATTTTTTTAGCTCCAGTAATCAGCCAGACTCAACTTCTTTAGTAACAGAATTTACAGGTTTTTAAATCAGGACCCATGTTCTAATCTTATCCTTTCTTCTTACCTCCAACTATAACAAAGCACAGCACCTATTCTCCAAGGTAGAGGTGATCTTAGCAAGCTATTAGGAAGTAAGTATTTTCAAAGAGGAGTTTAATAAACCAAGCCTCTGATAGCATAAATCACAAAATATTTGGTGGGCAGGAGAAATTTTTGGTGTCTCCCTTATTATAATATATAGGCAACTCTATGCTTTTATGATGTATAAAACTGTCCATATAATTGAACTAATCATGTAAAAAGCAGTAAAAGTATTACTTCTTAATGATTTAGCAACCACTAGCTTTTAAATGCCATGAAATCAGAGACTTATCCTTGTTTTCGCATTATTTCATGGTGGTTAATAAATTTTTATAGAATATTATTGAATGAGACATATGTTAATGATTTAGGGCTTCTCACATTCCCAGACATTTTGCTAAACTCTGGAAACATAAAGGTAAAAACAAGTAAAAGGTAAAAATATTGCTGCCTTAAAGGACCTTATGTTATATTAATGGTGAAAAGATATTCACAGAATAGATGAAGGTAATATATAAGGGGAAGGAATTAGCTGCTGCGGAGAGCAGAAAAGTATTCTTATAGAAAGTGAGATTTGAGCTAAGTTTTGAAGAAAATCAGATAACTAAGAGCAAAGGTAAGGAAGGTAAGCATTCCAAACAAAGGAAACATCTGGTGAGATGACAGATGAAATGATGTTTTGGTGGAACAAGTAGGTCCATGCAGTTGGCTGGCATGTACATGTAAGAAAACTGAAAAGATGAGAAAGAAAGAAAAAAAAAAACTTTAAAGGCTAAATAGTGGACTTTGTTTTGGGAGCAATTAGGTGGTTCAGTGGATAAAATATCAGGCCTAGAGTCTGAAAGTTTAAATCTGACTGAAGACATATCCTAGTTATTAGGCAAGTAACTTGTGCTCTATTTGCCTAAATTTTGTTGTCTATAAAATGGGGATAATAATAGCATCTATCTCACATGGTTGTTAAGAGAGTCAAATAAGATAGCATTTATAAAATGCTTAGCACAATGCCAGTTACATAGTACATATAAATGTTATTGCTATTATTAATCCTAAAGGTAAAAGAAAGTCATGGGAGTTCATCAAGAAATGAGTACTATGGTCAGATGTACACTTTAGGAAAATCACATCAGCAGCTGAATAAAAAAAAATAATTGAAATTGGTGACAGGGCAAGACTTGAGGCAAGGAGATTAATTAGAAAGCTACAATAGTTAAGGAGAGAGATAATGAGACCTTGCATTATACTTGTGACTATATGAATGGGAAAAAGGATATGTAAACAAGAGATTTGAAGATAGAAAAGGCAAGATTTGGCAATGGATGGTATATATGGATGAAATACAGTAAGTGGTCAAGGATTACATGGATATTTTGAGCCTGGGTAACTGGAAGGATGTTTCTCACCAGTAATAGGTGCCCTTACCAGTAATAGGAAATTTTGGAAGTCTAAAGGAAGAGAATAGATAAGTTCTACTTCAGATGAGTTGAGTTTGAGATGCATCCAGTTTGAGATGTTGAAGAGGCCATTAGAAAAGTGTGACTATAGAGAGACTAGGGCTAGATTTGTAAACCTGGTATTTATCTGCATAGAAATGATAATTCAAGTACACAGAAGCTAATGAGATCAATAAGTGAGCAAGTATAAATCAAAAGGAAAGGAGGAGCTGAAGCAGTGATGGGGGATGGGGAGGAGGTTTACACCTATCTTTAATAAGCATGACTTGGATGAAAAATCAACACAAGAGACTATGTATATCAAATAGGCCAGACATAGGAAAATAACCAGGAGAGAATAGTGTCAAAAAACAAAAGAAAACTGAAAGGAGAAGATATTTGCGCCTCAGAGAAGTAATGAAGTAGTAGCCAATTCTATTGGACAATCAAGAGATTCTTGATGACATTTCTTATTATGTCTATAAAGAGGTTGCCTTGAAAATAACTGATGGGTCAGTATAAAAATTTATAGAACAGATTATTTGTGTACCTAAGTAATTAAAAATATTTCTGTAATTGTACTTTTGAATAATTTATTCTGATTGTTTAGGCATTGTAGCTGAATAACTGCAATCATCAGAGAATTCATAGTGAATCAGTAGCTCAGAATAAATCTAGCCTTAGAGATGTTTCTTTCCTCTGTTGCTGTCAGTATGTTTATGGGATTTGGCCAGTATATAGATAATGCCTAAGGTTCCAGGAAGCCCAAAGATAACTGAATTGTAAAGGATATATAGTTGCTTTTAGAATCAGAACCCTCTAAGTTCAAGCAAGCAAGCAAATAAATTTGGAATAAATAAATACACACATGTGTGTAAGTAACATTTTAATTTTAATTATAAAATTATAAATATATATTTCAAATTTGGCTTAGACTTTGATTTCATTAGTCTAGGATAGGAAAAATTCTTCTACCATTGCAAATTTACCCAAAGGCAGCTAGGTATTATGGAGGATAGAGTCCTTAGATTCAGGGGGCCCAGAATTCAAAATCAGTCTTAGATGTGTGATCCTGGGCCATTTATGATTCAGTTTCTTCAACTGCAAAATATAAATAGTAATAGTACCTACCCCCCCCCCCAAGTCTGTTGTGAGAATCAAATGAGATAATATTTGTAAAGTATTTATCACAGTGCTTGGCATCTAATAAATGCTTAATAAATTCTTAGTTCCTTACCTTCTGCAAGTTATTGTCAGCCTTATAAGTTTCTCGGAAGACTAGAGTTATCTGATTGTCTCATGGGCTCACTTAATCAGTGTTTATCAAAAGGTGAAGAGAGAAGCAGGGAGGGGAATGAACAGCTTAAAGATCAGTTATCAGTCCAGTTCTTCCTTAATTCCAACACCAACTCTGCTCTTCTCTCCTTCCTCACTCCCTCCCATATGTGAATATATAGATAAATTCTGTTTAAGTTCCCAAACTTTATATTATCTTATGTCGTCAAGACCATGTTGTGGCCACTGTGGTGTATATACATCATACACACCAGAATAAATATCTATCTAAACACATATACATGCATATATGTGTGTGTATGTATGTGTACACACATATTTCTGAAGCAATCAAATGTCTATAGAAATCTACTTTAAAACACATTTTTTTTCTTTATTTTCTCTTAGGGATAGACAAAAAGGGGGATGTAAAAAATCCTAGTGAGGAATCCCAATAAGTCTCGGGCATGCTTTTGTGTAAATATGTTTGCTGAAAACATTGGAACATGGTCAGAATTATCTGATAGACTCTTAGGAAGAACACAAAAAGGGTAAGCCATGCTTCTGGTGCCTTAATTAATGAATATCCTTTATTGCAGGGCTATGTTTACCCCAGAAACCTGTCCAGTTCCTGCAGGAAACATAATTCTCCTAAAGTAAAGAACAGTTTCCTTGGCGATCCTCTTGTGATGGAGCATCTTGTACCAGGAAGGCTGCTACATCTCAAGAATCCTGGATCAAATGAGAATACTTAGTATAGTGCCTTCTTTGTTTTCAGATAATAAAAATCCCTTAGTGAAAAGGGACTTTGAGGCTCTGAATAGCTATGGCCATGGGTCCTCCCAGCCAAGGAATTCAGATGATATTGCTTCCTTGGAGTGTTGATGATGTATATTATATCTTGTTTTCTGCTTGTTCTAGTGTCTTTGTGGCAGTCAATGTGTTTTTTAATTGGGTATTACTTTTTGCATTGAATTTCTTCTTCCCTTATATCTTATTTAAATCAAAGTTCTGAGCAGTAATACACTTGTACCCACTTTCTTTAAAACTATTCCTGTTAAATGCAAATCCCAAACCTAGATACAAAACTCCTTACAGGGAGTAGTCATTAAAGAAGGATATAGTGTTAGGGAGAGACCAGCATTCATCAAAACAGCCAAAGCAAATGTTCTGCGTATAATTACAATCATAGTACTTTTTTTGGATTTTTAAAATATATTTTCAAGACTGATTAATATCTAGCTGCACAAATTGGATTGATTGAAATATAGTTATGTAATAAATCTATACATATTGTTGAACTTGTTCAGTTTTTCCATGACACCATGGACTTTTGCCCATGGGAATTTCTTGGCAAAGATCCTAGAATGGTTTGCTGTTTCCTTCTCCAATGCGTCCCTATTTTATAGATGTGAAATTAAAAAAAAAAAAAAAAAGAAGGAATTAAATGATAGGTTATACAACTTGTAAGTGTCTAAGTTCAGATCTGAACTCTGATCTTCTTGATTCTAGGGCCAGAATTCTATTCAGCATAATACCTAGCTGCTCCATTATAATGTTGATCAATCCCTTAGAATTTTTTTCTGATTCTGGCTTTAGGATCATATATGGGTTGGACAAATATCTATCAAAGTCTCTTCCAACTCAAATTTGGTAATTTCATTATTTTCATTTCTCTCTTTCTCTATCCCTGCCTCTATCTTTCTGTTTTCCTGTCTATTCTTTATTGTCACATCAACTCCCATGGCTTTCATTCTCATCTCTATTATGTCTATATCTAGCCCTACTTTCTCTACTAATCTTCCTGGTCCACCAACTGGTTATTATTAATCACCATTTGATGATTAGACATTTGAAAGTGGATGTCCCAGACATGTCTCACAATGGTTCTAAAGTAGTAGTGGTCCAAATTGCATAATGGAAAATTAGATTCATAAATGTAGTGTGTTTTCATTATGAAAACTCTCTCTACTAAGGCAGAACAGCAGCTTATCAGCATCTTGTAGTCAGAGGTGTTTGGGGGTACTGAAAGGTGAAGTCATTTGTCATTATACAGTTGAGATAAGGTTAAAGGCAGAACTTGAAATCATGGACTTCAAAATATGCCTACTGTCTTGTTCCTATAAACTCAGGGAACTAGCTAGTTGAGAGATTATATAGGAGGTAGAAGCAAAATTAAAATGGATTTTAATCCATAATAATAATAATAATAATAGCTAACACATATCATACTTTACTATCTGCAAAGCAGTTTATATATAAAAACATTATATATGAGTATATATATGCATATATATATGATACTGTTATCACCATTTTACAGATGTGGGCACTGAGGCTCGCAGGGGTCCTCAAACTATGGCCCACGGGCCAGATGTGGCAGCTGAGGATGTTTATCCCCCTCACCCAGGGCTGTGAAGTTTCTTTATTTAAAGGCCCACAAAACAAAGTTTTTGTTTTTACTATAGTCCAGCCCTCCAACAGTCTGAGGAACAGTGAATTGGTCCCCTATTTAAAAAGTTTGAGGACCCCTGCAAGGTACTTTCCTAAGATTATACAGCTAATAAGTATCTGATGCAGGATTTGAAATTGTGTTTTACTAACTCCAATTCCAACCTTTATATGCTGTACTACTTGGCTACTCAGCCTAGGCAATACAATCCTTAGTGTCATCCCTGGGAGGAATTGTTCATTCACCTAATAATCACTGATTTTTAGAGAATGCTTTGCTCTTATAAGGGAGGGTAATTTTTTTTTCTCCCAACTTAAAATCCAAGGGTTATTTTTGATTAATCTGCACATTGTTATTATTTTTTTCTAATGATAACCTTCCTATTTTTCTGGTAATAGGAGATAATTAATAGGCCATAAAATCACTTAGAGGAAGCTGATGCATTTTACAAAACACAAAGTGGGCACATTTTAAAATTATGAAAGCTTAATCTTCCCCTCCAATAGGCAGCATAATAGCATTGTGGCTTGCACATTGGGGAGCAGTATTAAACCATAAATGTACGCATTACTATATATACTGTGGCCTTTGAACAATGATTAAAGACAAATTATTGAGGTTTAGAAAAAGCTGTTTGAACAATGAACATTCTTTAAATGAGTTGTTAGTTTCCATCACTAAAATGGATAAGTATTGGCTAATCATAATGTATGTTTTCTTTTAACTGAAATAGTAGAAGGTTTTGTTTTGCATTTAAGTTATGATGGCTTCTATTCTTTAAAAACAACAGAGACCAAAACCATAGCTACATATGCTGCCAAATGAACCGTATTCTGGTCAATGAGGCTTCTCTGGCTAAAATAAGAACTGATCAGCAAACAGTCAATCAGATCACCACCCAGCCACAGTTCAGTTATTTCACCTGTCTTAAGTTGAATATGATCAATTTTGGGAGCCAACCAATCAATTGCTCCTCAGCCTTTTCAGCTCAATAACAACAAACCTAATTGACCAGAAAATTATGGGTCTGGTCATGCACACAAATACCATCTTTTGATTTTTTTTTTCTGTATTCAGGTAAAATAAATTTTCATGGGTTAGATATGAATCTCAATATATAAGGCATTTTATAATGTTGAATAAACAGTTAAAATGCTAATCTTACTAATACTGTGTTATAGTTACACTCTTGACTTTTTTCACATTTCCATAGCATTTTACTCTAGGTGATGATTCTCCTAATGTTCTCCTTCCCCACAGAATCAAAATTAACCCAAATTTCACTTTTCTCTTGTTTTGGATTAAATAAAATGAATCTTTTAAAAAAAAATCTATATTCTATTCTGTGTGGTAAATGGTATTTTTCCACTTTACTATTAATGGGTTGGCTTTTTTTTTGGAGGGATGAATAAGACAAAGGAAATTTCATTATTTTTTCTTTCTCTATCTCTATCCCTGTCTCTGTCTCTCTGTGTCCCTGTGTCTTTCTGTTTGTCTCTGTATTGTCTCTTCAATTCACATGGCTTTAATTATCATTTCTATTATGTCTGTATCTAGCCCTAGTCTCTCTCTCCTAATCTCTCTAGTCCACCAACTGAATATTATTAGTTATCATTTGATGACTGGCTATTTTAAAGTGGATTCCTAGATATATCTCACACTCTACAGGCCCAGAACTTGCATCTTTTCCTAAAGTAACACCTTCTACTAAACTTCCCTATTTCTGTCCAGGTTACTATCATTCTTCCTAAGTTGTATCTCCTAATAATATATCCTCAACATTAGCCTCAGTCTTCCTCACTACCCATCAATGTCTAAACAAGTGTTAAAACTTGATAATTCTACCTTCATAATAACTTTACCTTTGGCTTATTCTTTCTATGTGTTAGAGTTACCTCATTACCTCTGCTAGCACATTAACTTAGGTTTGTTTTTTGTTTTTTTTAAATCACCTTTCCTCTGGACTCTTTCAGCGCCCACCTAATTGGTTTCTCTCCATTCTGACCCATTCTCCACATAACTATCAAAATGGTCTTCCTTAGTTCAGTACCTAGCACAGTACCTTTACATGGTAAAGTCTTCTTTCTACTTAATAAATTCAAGTGGCTTCTTACCTATTGTCCCCAGCATAAAAATATAAGCTCTGACTATTAAAAATTTTCCCAATCTTTTCCCAAATTATTTTTCCAGCTTTATTCTGTATTATTTCCTTTCCTGAATTTCACAATTTATTAAACAGAACCTCTTTGTTTCTCACTTTGCATTTCATCTTCTGTCTCCATGCCTTTCCCATCTGAAATGCACTCTTGATCTTGTAGAATTTCTTACTTTTAAGAGAGCTACTCAAACATGATATTCTAGAAGTGTTTTGCTCATCCATCCTTCCTCCTACACCAAACTGCTTGTATTCTTTTTCCCAAACTACTTTGTATTAGTTTGTATTTATTCTTTTTATATATGTACTTAAATATTTTACATATTTTCTCAAGTAAAACATAAGCTTTTTGAAAAGAAGATTTTATTTTATTTTATTTTCAGTGTTGAAAACGATGTAGGAACTTCATTGATTGTTGATCGATTGATTAAAGAAATCTTAGGTTAGTAATTGTCTAATTCTGGGCTTTAATTTTCTCATTTGTAAAATGAGAGGTTATAATAGACAGTGTATAACATTCCTTCTACCTTTGTTCCCTGCTCTTCTGTCTAAGTTTTACTGACTGAATTAGACCCTGTGCTGCATCTTATAGTCCATCCAGCCACAGGCTATGATTATGCTAACTTCTTTTTTCCCTTTGACCTTCACTTTCTACTCCTTACTTTGGAATAATAATCATATCAGTAGTGCATTTTGCTTCTGAAAAGGGAATGCCAGCTCACTCTCTTGAGACTTCACAAACCAATATAACTTTTTTTGGCCGCCACTATCTTCTATGTTATTTCCAGCCTATAGAATATAAGTGTCTTTATTTTATAACTATATTCCCAGTGACTAATATATTACTTAACACATATCATATAGTAAGGAATTAATGTATGTTTTCATTTTTTCTGTCATTTAAATTCTATATCTGGACTCCTATACTATCTCAGATTTAACTCAAGTTTCTTGGATTTTAGAATCATTTCTGTAAGATTTTTTAAAGACATTCAATCAAACGTATAAATTGAAAATATAAGAAATCTAAGAAATATTTATGTTTCATTTTTCATCTTAAGTATTCACAAGAAAATTGTCCTTGAGATAATAGTACTTTTTATGGATTTGCTTTAATCCCAGGACTGTGATGATTAGCAGTCTATGAAATCAAGTATCAGTTTCCACATATTTGACAATTTGTGTGTTTCTCTGATCTTAAATTATCCATAAATTGGTTAGCTTCTAAATATAAAAACAAGATTTGTTTTTCTTTCTTTTTTATTTTAATCTCTTTAACTTCTTTAGACATAAAAAAGTTTTCTCAGTCAGAAAGAGAATGGATATTGTCTGGGATTATAACAAAACTGTAAGGCTAAAGGTGAAAAAGAAGATGTCAAATTCAGATTAACTTCTAAGAGGAGAAGAGTCAGTTTCCTGAAGGTAACCTGCCATTGTAGAAATGGAGGAGAAGAAAATGTCATAGATTTGGCCCAGGTTTACTATAGGAAAGAGAGCCTTAAATGTCTATTCTATTTCTTTCTATTCTGACCTGAAAGACAGAAAGATCAAAAGGATAGAGGATGGCAGAAAGGCAGTGGAATAAGATACTTTTCCCTTGGCCTTACTGCTAACAGAAGGCAGTCTTAGATAAGGGTTTTAGCTAAGGTGCTGGGAAAGGCACCTAATTAAAGAGTTGATACCTAGAGGAAGTATGCAGCAAAGGCAGGGGTTTTCAAGGGAGAGTCAGTAAAATACTGAGACGACCAAGCCACATAAGAGCCTAAACAGCTGGAGACCATTTATTGGCAATGCTTCCTGCAGAGGACTGCAGACCCTGGACTGAACACAGTTCTGACTGACTAAAGTACATTAGGAGATTTTTTGATCCTGGTGATAAAACAAATGAACAAGATGGTAACAAGCCTGGGAACAGAGAGAACATTTAATTAGGAAAAAAAAAAAATTGATCTTTGTTTTTTGTGTTTGTCTTTGCCAAAACTTGCCCAAGATATCAATTTCTGGTTTAAATACTAGCTGGATAAGAAAAAAAAAAAAAAAAAAAAACCTATATTTTTACACTAAAGGGCTTTGTTGAGATAAAGACTTATCTCCATTTTTCTAGATCCCTTTCCTTGATTGAAGAGGCTATGATTTGTTGTTGGTTGAATGATGAGAGCAAAAGAGGGAAAAAAGATCTCTATCAGTCATCAATCAACAAAAACAAAATATTGGGGAGAGGAGTAGAGGGGGGAGAAAAATATCTTTTCAGGACCCAAAAAAAGATATGACAGGCCAAATAATTAACATGATCTAATAGGATTGAAATTAATAGGAATAAATCAATAGTTTTGAACTTGGACTTGTTTGACAGAAGGCCATGGGAGCAAAAGAAAAAGAGGGGTGATGTAGATGGGATATGACCTGTTGGGAAACCATTCAGAAGCAACCTTCCCCTCTTGTTTTCTGACTATTTCCAGCTAAGTCAGGACATTAAACATAGAAAGAATGACAAAAATTCCTTTTTCTCTTGTTAGTGTTTTTATGACCTACTCCTTCTCGTGAAATTGTAGAAAGAGCCCTGGGATTCAAGTCAAAAAGTCCTGGGTTCAAAACCAATCTTGATACTTCAGCTGTATCATCTTAGATAAGTCTCCTTTGCCTCAATTTCCTCAACTATTAAATGACAATAATAATAGTACTTACCTCACAAAATTGGGCTTAACACAATATCCTTAGCACAATAGATATTAAATAAATACTTATTACTTCCTTGGCCTCCAATATTCAACTTCTCTCTAGGATTGAAGGTAAAATTTCAGCTTTTGCTTGGCAAATTCAATACCAGAGTTTATGATCCCTTTAGGAATTTTCTTCCTTTATAAGAGATAGGGTAATTTTGAATTGAGAATGTTTTTTCTTGTTAGGAATAAAAATTTACCTCTTTAGTTCAACTCTTTAGAATTCCCCTTTTATATGATCTAGGGTTAATGGTAATGGGTTTAATAAATTTCTTCACAAATGCTAACAAGAATAGGAGGTGCTTGATAAATCATAGTAGAAACTTAATAAATATATATATTGTCAAAATCAATAATTAAGTTTCTGGGAGATTCTTCAGAATGGAAAAGATTCAGAGAAGGCTCTAAAATAGGAAATGATTCTGGGTGTTTTGTTTTGTTTTGTTTTAGAAGAACTGGAGATATTTGGTGTAAAGAAGAAAAAACCTTAGAGGAATTGATGTTATTCAGTTGTTTTTCTGTAAGATGAGCCTTCCTGACTGTATCACCTACTTGCCACTTAGAGTAATTGATAGCTGTTATTAAACATTTGAAGATTTGTCATTTAAAGGAAGGATTAGACTTGTTTTCATTGCTTCCAGAAAACATAAATGGAGTCAATTGGTACAAATTATAGTCAATTTTTTTTTTCATGTAAGCCAAAAAATAGAAATTTTTTTAAAAGAATGAGCTTATTGACAAGGTATTTTGTTTCTTGCTCCTCAAAGTCTTTAAGTGGAAGCTGGTTAACAAGGAAATTATAAAGAATAGCCATAATTCCAACATAGTATGAATGGATTACTCAGTAGTAGAATTGTATGATCTTCCTCTTTTTGAAACTTTAATTATTGAATGCTAGGTATAGACTAAGCACTTGACAAATACTTGACTGATCAATCTTCTATATTATGCCTTTCACATAAAAACTTCCAACTTGTTTAGACTATTACCTCTCTATTTTTACACTAATAATATTTGCCAGTTCATTCAATCAGGAAATTTAAATACTCTGAAACAACATTGCTTCATGCATGAAGCATTCTAGTATGTGAGCAATTCATAGTTTCAAGAAAAGTTGTTTGTGAATTTGTGATCAAAATATTTGTCATCTCCAATTTTGAACATTTCCTAAGCTGAATAGTATAGTTTTCATTTTAAATTCAACCAATGAAATTGTGATATTTTATTTTTTATTGAGTAGGATGGGAAATATGTCCAAATAAAAATAAGCATTTTTGTACCCATTAGTGTTTTTTCTTTGGAACAGAGAAATTTAAAAAGTATACCATTTTATTGGCCTTAATCTACAAGGACATATGCATTGCCTTTTCTAACACTGACTCCCAATCTAAATTCCTTCTGCTTACTATGATATTGCCAAAGCAAATTCATCTTTTATTGGCAATCAAAATGAGGGTAAAGAAATGAATTGAAATCTTTTCATGGTTATATGAAAAGAATGATTTGGTGGAGAAGGGGAGGTGGGGAGAGTGATGGTCACATGAGTACTTTGTTAAGCAGCCTGCTTTCTCTTGAGCCAGCTAATGGTAATTGATCACTATTTTTATAGAGTAAGAGCTGGAAGAAATTTTATGTTAGTCCAAAGTCATCATTCTAAAGATGAAGGAATTGAGAAATTTTAAGTGACCTTTACAAAGTCATACAGATCATATGCAGAAAGTATAGTATTTGAGCCCAAGTCCTTTAATTCCATATCTAATGCTCTATTTTTTCTGTGCTCCCTACTAACTTTTCAGAAGCTACTGCTCCTAACACTGTAGATACAAAGAATCAGAACTTCTCAGAAAGATGATGTTGCCTGGAGCTCAAGCATAAACTACTGCTTTGAGAGATATTTGCAGAGGAATGGAGTTATAGCTAGTGTTCAAGTAGTGAGGGGTGAAGAAACTCATGGAATAAGGTTTAGATAAAGGCCATTGGGTAAAGAAATGGAGTGTGTGGAAAGCTATAGTATAGATTAGAGATATACTCCTGTTTTGTTTAGTCTTTTTCTTGGTCTATGAAAATAAATATATTATTTTCAAGAAGAAAAAAGTGAATCATCTAAATTTAGGTAAAGTCATATAAGTTTGAAATGAAATGAATACTGCATCCAAATGAATGAATAAACAAAGAACTTTATTAAGTGCTTCCTATTTGCTAGGCACTATGCCAAGTGCCCAGAATATAAATATAAATGAATAAGACTATTTTTTTTTTCCTCAATAAGCTTAGTGTGGAAAGTTGACAGGTTATATCCCTTTTTGGGCCTTCATCTGGAGACAATCTACTGTTAGTCTCCTCAGGGTTTGAAATTTGTTCTCTTTCCCAATAAAAGCTGTCTATTATTGGAATCCTCTACTTTTTTTACTTTTTTTTTTTTTAAGTTAAGGTCTACCTTTAGGGCAGGGGAGGTTTTCCAAGCAGCCACAGCTGTGCTGGGTCAATGCTGATTCACTCCCTGTGCTAGGTCGGCGTGGCCAACGTCCCATGAAATTCTGGCATTTTGGGGTTCACTATTGGTCTTTTGTGTTTGTGTTGGATGTTTTACAGCTTCTCTGCTATCTACTAGCTTGCAACCAGGGCAGAGTGGCCAACACTGCTGTAGATTCCCATAGATTCCATCTCATAAATTCTCTGTCATGCAGAGTCTGCACCACCCTGTGTAGCCAGCAGTGCCCAGGGACTCTGAGCTCTCTACCCTGGTGTTTGTGGTCAGCTGTTTGTGTTAGGTCGCCTCCCTCCCGTTTCCATTTGAAACAGACCTTTTCTGGCAATCTTCGAAATTATATTCTGCTGATAACTTGTTGCACTCTCAATATTTGTTGGTTCTGTTGGTTCAGAGCTAATTCAGAGGCTGGATTTTGTAATTAGTGTAAGGGCTGTAGAGAAGGTCAGAGAGAAACTTATGTCATCTTCGTCATCTTAGCTCTGCCCCTGGAAGTTCCTTTTCCCTTTTTTATGATCACTTTGGATATAGACCTAGTAGAGACATTGCTGGATCAAAGACTATGCATAATTTGATAATCCTTTGGGCATTGTTTCAAATTGCTCTCCAGAAATGGTTAGATTAGTACACACCTCTACCAATAATGTATTAGTGTCCCAGTTTCCCCACATTCCCTTCAATATTTATCATTATCTTTTCCTGTCTTTTCAGCCAATCTGAGAGGTATATAGGGCTACCTCAGAGTTGTCTTAATTTGCATTTCTCTAATTAATAGTAATTTAAAGCATTTTTTTCATGTGACTAGAAATGGCTTTAATTTCTTCTGAAAATTGTCTGTTCATATCCTTTGACCATTTATCAATTGGAGAATGGATTATATTATATATTTGAGTCAATGTTCTACATATTTTAGAAATAAGGCCTTTATCAGAGTCCTTGGGTGTAAAAAAATTTTTCCCAGATTTCTGCATCCCTTCTAATCTTGGTACATTGGTTTTGTCTATATAAAATCTTTTAAATTTTATATAATCAAAATCATCCATTTTGCATTTCAGGATGTTCTCATAAATTTCTTCCTTCTCCATAGATCAAAAAGATAGACTATTCCTTCTTGTAAGCTCTTCTTTTAAAAAAGGATGTCAATCAAAGCATGAGTGTGGCTAAAAATGATCTTAGATGTCCTGTAAGTTCTAAGTTTTTACACTTGGACAAATTATCAATTTGGACAGTTATTCTAATTAACTCTGCCTTTTTCCTCCCTCTTCCCAAAAGTATATTTCTGAGTAATATATATTTAACATAACTATACATTTTTGAACGACTTCCTTCATATTGCCTATTTTTTGGCACAAATGTTACCTTTTAATCGATTGCCTCAAGGATAAGTATAAGCCATTTTCTGATTCCTTAGCTTGTGCGAAGAAAGGACGACCTTAAGTCAGGAAACATTTTGCACATTTATGTGTCTTAGTTTTGTTTTTTTTTGTTTTTTGTTTTTTTTTTTTGGTTTTGTTTTTTTCATTCTTAAGCACTAGGAGTTGTTTGATTTAATATTGTCTGGTCACTCAAATAGATTTCTTCCAGACTGGGCTAGGGCAATGAGCTTTTCTCTCACTGGAAAGAAGAAAGGGAAACGTGTCAAAATTTTAAAGTTGCAGTTGTTTGAGGTATCTTTGCTTTGTAGTGGGCTCTGCCTGTGAGTGGCTTTGTGGGGGTTAGGGATTTATTACTTGGATAACGATCGGGGAAGAATGAAAGTAGCCTTTCATGAGGCTGTCAACCACAGGACCACAGAGGCACAGGTCACATCATGGTGAACCACATGGGGGAACATGACACAAACATAGTGAGTTTATTTTTCTAGTATCCTCTAATCTTAAAAAGCTTGTAACAGCCCTTGTGGTAACTGAACAGGAGAGAAAAACTGCTTCTTGGAGGTGGTGATCTGCCCATTTAAACAATAAAGTCTATTCTCTGGTATACAGGTATGTGTGTTACATCTCAGTAGGTAAGACAATGGTTAGGTCTTTCCCTCCTTTGTAACTGAGCAACTGTTTTCTGAAGGAACAGCTATTTGTTGGTTATGGTACTTCACCTGTTATAAGTGACTTTCATGCAAGATTATCAAAGCACTTTTCACACATACTGATTTAATCCAGAGGTATCTTTGTGAGATATAAACAACTGTTAAAAACAAATCATCAGCTTCTATGGGATTCCAACCATCATTGCTTTATGTGGGATAATTGTGCCAAATTATTGAGAGCACAAAGGGTAAAGAAATTATTCTTTTTGATTTGAAATAACAGAGACAATTGTGTTGGACTTTAAGGAAGATATGGTCATCATTTTAATTTTAAAAAATCAAGAATTATACTTGCTAACATTATACTTATAACATATGATAATAATAATTAGATTGTATATAATTTCAAAGTTTGAAAAATGCTTTAATTTGCTGTCTTATGTAATCCTTTCAAGAATATTGTGAGGTAAGTGGTATTATTTTCATTTTATAGGTAAAACAAACTGAAGGACAAAGAAGTCAAATGACCGACCCAGAATCAATAATTAGTTATTAAGTAACTATGGCATTATTCAACTGAGGTCCTCCTATTTTCAAGTTATATACATCCACCATTTCACTTCTTTATCAGATAATGGTATCTTGTCCATGCAGGTGATACACAGAAATTATCTTTTTTGATGTTGAATGTTGATGTCTTAAAGTGGAAGGACATTTCTCTAGAGAAATTGAAGAAGAATGGGAGCAAAGTAAATTAGAAATATGTAAAATCTAAAGTATTAATTATTATGTACTAATAAAATATCGTCATTTTTGCTAGTATCGGTTAAATAGAGATATACACTTGTATATATTCCTGTGTTCATTAGTTTAAAGCTATTATATGTTCTCTGTTGTGAGCTTTTTCTTCTCAAAAAGCAGCCAGGTGATAAAAGTTCAGATCTTTTATTATCCCAATATAGCCCGGTTAGCTTAGAGGCCTATCTCTCTGCTTGGTTCCAAGAGCTCTCTCCAAATGTCTTTAAATCCAAAGGTCTGGTCCTTCAGCCTCTGCCTCTGCTTTCTTCAGCCTCCAGCCAGCTCCAGTCTTCATGTCATTCCGGTGAAATCTCGACTTGTAGCGTCTTCCTCTCTCCAGGACCCTCCGACTGGACCATTGGCCTATTTATGCTCCTTCCAGAGAGAGGGATTATGGGTTTTCTCCCATAGTGCTCTCTGGCCCGAAGAGCTTCAAGGGAGGTATGAACTCATTGAACTCCAATGAGTAAAGGTGTGAACACAAGCCTTGTCTTGATTAGTTCTACTTAGTACCTTGTTTCAGGTTCTGGCCAAAACATCTTCTTGTAAGATTAGATCAACTCTGATTAGTTAGCAGTTAGTAAGGATTCCAACATCTCCCCCTTTCTTTTGTTTTAAAACATAGGGGGTTTCTGAGGGGGTATACATAACTCCATCAATATGGACCAGAACTTTGTAACAGATATACATGGTATACATAAATCCATCAATATGGGAGGCATTATACATAATTTACATGAGCACATAGCAATATAACACAGGCTAGTAGTAATGTAACAAATAACATGAATCAATATGAAAATTTAACTACTGCAAAAGTCTCATCAACAATCTTTCATCTCAAGAAATCCAATGATTCTTGCAATTGCTTAAAATACATAAGCACATAGTAATATAACACAGGCTAGTAGTAATGTAACAACATAAATCGACCTGAAAATTTACAAATGTCCATAAGTCCTAGAAATAGTCCATAAGGAATCCATTGTCCATTAGTTCATGCGCCAGGAATCTAATAATTCCTGTAAGCTCTGAAGTACTGCAAAAAGTCTCATCAACAATTTTTCATCTCAGGGAATCCAGTGATTCTTGCTGGTTTTTCAGGAACTGAAAGCTGAAGATTTTAAAGTTCTTTTGACAGTCTCATTGTTAGCCATCTGATTCCTTTTCCACCTGTGGAAATATAAGCAGATCCTCTTCCCCAAGCAGTTAACCTATCTAATTCTCTTCTGTTTACCACTTTTGGGATTTCTCCTCATCATCTGGTAATTACATTGGAGCTGTTTGCATTGGATATTGTCTTGTTGTCTTAAAAGGGTTGTATTCTCCCCAACTGTAATCCTGATTGCTTTTCTGTTGGTTGATGACATCAGAGTTCTGAATTTCTAAAGTCTCTCTGGGTGTAACCTCGGCTGCTATCATGCCCCACCTGTCCTTTGATTGATACTTTGGAGCTGGGCCTTGCCTCTCATTCTTCTGGGTCAATATACATTTAGAAGCCCAGTGAAAGCCTTGGTTACATTTTGGACATGGGGTTTTGGGTTTTCTCTCACCCTGTCTTCTCACTTTATCTCCATTTCTACATTGGGCTCTTAGATGTCCAATTTTTCCGCACTGGAAACATCGACGAGTTTCTCTATAATTCCTTTGCCAAGAAGGACCTTGTCTTTCCATGTTCATCATAGTCTGGGTATAATAAGCATTTGTGCCCACTGTGGCACAGCATTTAATGATCTCCTCTAAAGAAGCATTTTTGTCTAGCCCCCATATAATTCTCTTGCAAACCTCATTGGCATTTTCCTTAGCCAAATGTCTAGTCATTATTTCTGTGGCTGTATTATTTCCAATGGTTCTTATTACAGCTGTTTGTAAACGTCCCACAAAATCTGCAAAAGGTTCATTGGGACCTTGCTCTATTTTTGTGAAAGCATTATTTCCATCTTTCTGTCCAGGGAGAGAATTCCAAGCTTTTATTGCAGCCTTAGAAATTTGCTCATACACTGTTATGGGATAATAAATCTGTTCTGAACTCTCTGCATACTGACCTTCTCCAGTTAGTTGGTCAAAAGCAACTTGTACAATAGCTCCTGTTTGCCTATTGCGTTGGGCTTGAATCCTACATAATTCATGAAACTCTGAAAGCCACAATAAATTTTGTCCCGGTTCTAGACAAGTTTTTGTTATGGATTTCCAGTCATTCGGGGTTAGGATTTCATAAGACAAATTATCTAGTAACATCTTCACATAAGATGATGTAGCCCCATAAAGAGTGCAACCCTTTTTCAAATCTTTAATTTTTTCCAAATAAGAGTCAATCCTTTCAATCACAGGATATGCGTTTATAAAATCAGACATATCTTCTCCTTCATTTTTTGCTTTAATTAATGCTTTTTCTAATCTTGTCAAATTCTGCTTTACAGGAGAAGCTGACTGTGTTTCTGTCTTTCTCCCTCCCCCTTGTTCCACCCATGAAGGGTTAATTGCGGGGGGAGGGTCATGAGATGTGGAATCACCTAATTCCTCCTGCTGTGAAGTATCATACTCAGAATTGTAATTAACTCCATTCTCATCTGATTCGTCCTCCTTTTCACCTAGTAAAGTTGGCACTTCTTCCTCCTGTACTTTCCTTTTCATCATTCTATCACTTAAATAACTTCTTATAGCCAATTGTATTACATTATATGTATTAATTATTGAGTTAGGCCCATTTTTATCATAGAATTGACAAAGATCCTCTCCAACCAATTTCCATTCATTTAGATCTAATTCCTTATCAAGAGAGAAACAAGGACATATGTCCTTTACAGTTTGTAAAAATTCAGTGATTTGCTGTAAACTTATAATTAAACCTTGGCTTTCCATAATTTTGACAATGCTGTCTAAACATTTTCCTTGAACAGAAACAGGCTGTTTTCTAAATATCTGTCCCATCTTAGATGAAATTCTACTTTAACTCTTTTAACAAAATTTCTTTGTTGTACTCACTCTAATTTCCGGGTTGAAGAGTCTTTCCCACTGGATCAGGATCAGAGGCTTTTCCACTTGAATCAGGATCGTAGCTTTTCCACTGAAATCCACTGAAGGGTCTGTTAGCCCCACGTTGAGGGCGCCAAAATGTTGTGAGCTTTTTCTTCTCAAAAAGCAGCCAGGTGATAAAAGTTCAGATCTTTTATTATCCCAATATAGCCCGGTTAGCTTAGAGGCCTATCTCTCTGCTTGGTTCCAAGAGCTCTCTCCAAATGTCTTTAAATCCAAAGGTCTGGTCCTTCAGCCTCTGCCTCTGCTTTCTTCAGCCTCCAGCCAGCTCCAGTCTTCATGTCATTCCGGTGAAATCTCGACTTGTAGCGTCTTCCTCTCTCCAGGACCCTCCGACTGGACCATTGGCCTATTTATGCTCCTTCCAGAGAGAGGGATTATGGGTTTTCTCCCATAGTGCTCTCTGGCCCGAAGAGCTTCAAGGGAGGTATGAACTCATTGAACTCCAATGAGTAAAGGTGTGAACACAAGCCTTGTCTTGATTAGTTCTACTTAGTACCTTGTTTCAGGTTCTGGCCAAAACATCTTCTTGTAAGATTAGATCAACTCTGATTAGTTAGCAGTTAGTAAGGATTCCAACAGTTCTCGTACTTAAAAGGATATGTAATATCAATGATTTGCTTGTTCCATTCAATGATCCATTTTAAAACTTAATGCCTGCACTTTCCGTGAGATTCTTATTCATTCATATACCCTAATAAGTTCATTATTAAGGGGTCCCATAACATGATTGTGGTCTTCCTCACATTTTTTTTGGCAAGGGCACCAATAGAGCATTTGAGCTATCCCATTTGTGCCATATAACCTATCCATCTTTTTCTTTGCTCTTGATAAAGTCCTTTGTTTCACTTTTGCAATGTTCCTTATTTGTTTTGCATTGTGAGCTACTCATACCAACCAAGTGTCTCTGTAATACCCTTTGATGCTCATTTTTAATTCTTTAGAGAAAACTATATGCAGTTAAAAATAAATAAGCATACATACCTACATACATATAAACACACAGAGAGAAAGGAGAGATACTAACAAAGATGAGCCTAGTAGCTATTAACCTTTTAGTGATATGTTTTTAGAATAGCATAAAAAGTTTGTTGTTTTATTCTAGATGTTCTACAAACCAAATTTAAGAAAAGCAGTCCCTTTTCATTTTATCAATCCTGAATATAAAGTTGACAGTCTCATTAGTCAAGTATCTCAAAGAATATACTGACAAGTATATTTATGTGTGCCAAAAAGGTACAATTGAATGGATTTATTGGCTTGTTTTAAAGACAAAAACCTATGTTTTATTTTTTAATATTTCAGTGCACTGTCCATAGAAAGTATTCAACAAACATTAGTTACTTTATTGATTTGCTGTAACAGCCACATTTCCTTCCCAGTAAGGTAGTCATTTAACAAGTATTTATTCATTGAATATTCACTGTGTACACAACCCTGCCTCATGGAAAGAAAACTACTGGTATTAGTTTCTGCCTTCTGGTAGCTTACAATCTCATGTTGAATCCAAAAGCTTGAATCTTTTTTCTTTGTGTTGCAATTTCGACAGAGTTTTCTATAAAACTAACTCTAGACTACTATAAACACATTGACAGCTCAATTAAGTGAGTTATGTTGACATTCTGTAAAGATATGTGTACAAGTTGTATTTGCTTGTTTCTCTTCAATGATGGCAAAGAAAGCCAACACTTGAAGATAAAAAATGCTCACCATACCATATCCATCCTTATTTGCCTCATTACTCTGCCACCAAAACTTGTGCTACTTGAGGAGTGGTGCTATTCTTTCAACCTCTACCAGACTTCTTACCTCTCTCATGAGAACCAAAAGTTTTCTCCCACCAATGACTAGACTCTCTACTCTCACAATTGTTCCCTGACTGGCTGACAGATTGCCTGAACATGGACCATGAGCGCCTCCACTCTCTGCATCTACTACAATACTAATACTGTTATGAATGTGGACATCTCAGTCCGAGATATGTGAACAAAAGAGTAGAGGAATGTGAACATGGCAACACAAAGAATAAAATAAAATACTCCTTGACTCAAGAAACTTTGATTCTATTGGTAAGGTACAACATATTCATGAATAAATGAATACAACTCAATCTGAAGACAGGATAGGTAAATGTATTCCTGCTTTCATTAGTTAAAAAAATATTACATATTCTCATATAAAGAAAGTTTTAGTAATCAAAAGAGTTGGGGGAAATTTTATACTAGAAGGTATACCTCAGTTAAGCCCTGAAGAAAAAAGCAAAGGTGAGGAGATAGTACACTATAGCCATGAACAATCTACGAGAAGTTGTGGAAATATATTGATCAGGTGAATTATTCCACTTTTCCACTGTTTCCCTCCCCCCAAAATCTATTCAACTTCTTTCTCCAGAGAATTTAGAAATGTTCATTGGCACTTTGTTTAAAAGGTGAGATAAGCTCTCCATTAGTTCATAGAAACTGGAAGCTATGCCAAGATAACTTGATAGTCAAGGTCTCTCCAACTGAGACATAGATCTTTGGTTGCATTGCTCTTTGCTGATCTCTAAATGAGAGGAGACAGATGACTTTCATTCCTTTTAACTGATTTTGCTTTTTTCCTTGTAACTTTCTTTTGAAATGTGGCCCCCAGACCTTCTAATGTTATATTTAAGCAGATGCTCATGGTAGTTATCTGTGCTCATCCACAGTATTTTCTCCCAGTCAGTGCTAACAAGAGTTCCTGGTCAACTAATTTTTTCAGCCTCAAAAACACCAGCAGCACACAGTAGAGTAGTTTTAAGAGAAATTATAGAGATATATGTCAGAAGCAAACGTTCTGTTTCACATGATCAAAAACTCTTTGGAAATGTTCTAAAAAATCTAAATCTAACCTGATGGGAGGAGAGAAGGGGATTTGAATTTTTTTTGGCAGAATAATCTCAGAATATAGTCAGTCTCTTTTGAAGCCTTGACTCAGTACCCTCCATTTTTTTTTTTTTTTTTTTTTTTTACTTAGCCAAAAAATTCTGTATAGCCTCATGGGGAGAAGAAAAGCTAACATGTATTAACTGATGCCATTGTAAACTTCTCTGAGATTAGAAAGCTTCCTCAATGAATAGTCTTTCCAATATGTTTTGAAGACCCATGATGAAAGTAGTATAGAATCAAGAGACAAATAATGAAATTAGTAAAGAACATTCTAGGAAAAAATAATATATTGATGGAAATGAATTGCAGGATAGTGAGTCAGTAATTTTAGTTATTCTGCATGAAGAAATAAAGTGTCTTTTTCATTTTTATCGTAGTAATTTTATTTATTTTTAATCCACATTGTTTTATGAATCATGTTGGGGGAGAAAAATCAGAGCATAAGTGAAAAACCATGACAGAGATTTAAAAAAAAAAAAACAGAAAAAAGAAAAGCAATTTTCTTATTTCTTTTTATGGATATAGATGGCATTTTCTCTCCAAAATCTGTTGGGATTGCTTTGCATAACTGAACCACTGAGAAGAACCATGTCTTTCATAGTTGAACATCTCACATTCTTTCCACTATTGTGTGCAATGTATTCCTGGTTCAATTTGTTTCACTCAGCATCAGTTCATGTAAATCTTTCCAGCCTTTTTACAATCAGCTTGTTCATCACTTTTTATAAAACAATAGTATTCCATTTTCTTCATGTACCGTAGCTTGTTCAACCATTCCTCAACTAATGGGCATCCGCTCCTTTTCCAATTCTTGTCTATCTCAAAAAGAGCTGCTACAAACATTTTTGCACATGTGTGTTCTTTTCCCTCCTTTATAATTTTTCAATACTCAACACTCAATAATGGCACTTCTGGGTCAAAGGATTTGCATAGTTTCATAGCCCTTTGGACATAGTTTCAGATTGCTCTCCAAAATGATTGGATCATTTCACAACTCCACCAACAATGCCTTAGTGTCCCAATTTTACTGCATCCCTTCCAAAAACAATCATTCTCTTTTTCCTGTCATTTTAGACAACTGATAGGTGTGAGGTGGTGCCTAAGGGTTACTTTAATTTGAATTTCACTAATCAATAGTGATTTAGAGTAGCTTTTCATATAACTATAAATGGCTTTAATTCTTCTGAAAATTCATATCCTTTGACTGTTTATCAATTGGAAAATTACTTGTTTATAAATTTGACACAGTTCTTTATGTATTTTAGAAATGAGACCTTTATAAGAAATACAGACTGTAAATATTTTTCCCAAGTTTATGCTTTCTTTTTATTTTTGTTTCTGTTGGTTTTGTTAGTGCAAAACCTTTTTAATTTAATGTAATCAAAATTGTTCATTTTACCTTTTATAATGTTCTCTAATTCTTCTTTGGTCACAAATTCTTCCTTTCTCCAAAAATCTGATAGATAAATTATCCCTTGTTCTCCTAATTTTTTTATGGTATCATCCTTTATGTCCAGATCATGTATCCATTTTGACTTTATTTTGGAATGGGGTATGAGATATAGGTCTATGCCAAGTTCCTGACATATTATTTTCCAATTTCCCCAGAAAATTTTGTCAAATACTGAGTTCTTATTCCAGAAGCTGTAATTAGGGAGATTATCAACTACTAAATTGATATAGGCCTTGATTTTTCACCTTATGTGTATCCAATCTATTCCACTGATCTACCACTCTATTTCTTAGCCAGTACCAAATGGTTTATAATATAGTTTTAGGTTTGGTACTGCTTAAGTCACTATCCTTTGTAATTTTTTTTCATTAATTCCCTTGATATTCTTGACCTTTTGTTATTCCAGATGAATTTTATTATTATTTTTTCTAGTTCTATACATGTTTTGGCCTTTTGCTTGCTATGGCACTGATGAAATAGCCCCAATTTAGAAGAATTGTCATTTTTATTATATTAGTTTAGACTAACCATGAACAATTGTTATTTTTCCAATTGTTTAGATCTGATTTGCTTATTTAGAAATTTTTGGGGTTTATATAGCTATTGGGTTTGTCTTAGCAGGTAGCCCCTCAAATATTTTATTTTATCCACAGTAATTTTAAATAGAATTTCTTTTTCTATATCTTACTGATGGACTTTGTCAGTAACATATAGAAATGCTGATATTTGCATGGGTTTATTTTATATCCTGCAACTTTGCAAAAGCTGTTAATGGTTTCCAGTAGGTTTTGGGGTGACTTTCTAGGATTCTCTAAGTATATCATCATATCATCTACAAAGAGTAATAGTTTTGTTTTCTTATTGCCCATCTTAATTTCTTTTTCTTTTTTATTGTTAAAACCAATGTTTCTAAAACAATGTTGAACAATAGTAGTGATAGTAAGTATTGTTGTTTTACTCCTGATCTTATTGGGAATATGTCCAGCTTCTCTGCATTACAATAGTGTTTGCTGTAGTTTTAGATAGATACTGCTTATCATTTTAAGGAAAGCTCCCTTTATCCCTATGCTCTTTAATGTTTTTAATAGGAATGGGTACTGTATTTTGTCAAAACCTGTTTCTGCATTTATTGAGATTATTGTATGAGTTCTGTTGGTTTTATTATTGATATGATCGATTAAGGTGATAGTTTTCCTGATATTGAACCACCCCTGCATTTTGGGTATAAATCCTATTTGGTCATAATATATTATCTTGATGATAAATTGTTGTGATCTCATTGCTAATATGTATTTTAAATTTTTGCGTCAATACTCATTAGGAAAATCGGAGTGTAATTCTCTTTCTCTGTTTTGATCCTTCTTGGGTTAGATACCAAAAAAGATTCTCTAGTAATCTCCAGTCTGCATACAGAATTTTGCATTAATTGTTGATGTTCTCCTTCATTCTTGAAGATAGGTGGCAAAAGGAAGCTGATGTCTTGAATACAAGTGAATTGTTTTTAAGTGAAGCAGAGCTTTGCAAAGTCACCAGCATCACTGTCTCCTCCAGAGCTATTTGGATGCAGTGTCAAGATATAGATTAGGATGGCTCTAGATATAGTGGGAGAGCTTTACCTTTTTAAGCTAAAGTCTTTCCCAGGTCTCAGATTTTTTGGGCAACAATGATTAAACTGGGTGAGAAATGAGGGAATGTTAGGCTTTAGAAGAACAGAAAGCAAAACAACTAAAATCCTGTTTCTATACCTTTTTGAAAAGAGGGGAAATTTCTTGAACAATACCAGTCTTGTGCATAGAGAGTAAATCTGAATTCAAGGATTAGGAAACAGCCTCTTGTTTTAGAACTGAAGTTCTTGAGCACCATATACATTGGCACTTGTATCTTGAGATTGATAAAAAGTCCATAGTCAAAATATGGGAGAGTAGCAAATTTAAAGTTCAGAACCCTCTGTTCAGTGATTTATTTGGACAATGGAGGCATTCTTATTGTAAAATTAATTGATTTCCTGTAGTCCCCAAATTTGTTTTTCTCTGGGAATCAAAACCCTAGAGAGAAGGGGAAATGAGTTAATAATGCTTCGGACAGGTTAGATTGCAAGAAGTATAAAGTGATATTTGATGGTCTACATCAACTCAGATTCTTGGACTGGCTGGCCAGATATAACAAGCTAGTAGAGCTTGTTCTTAATCATTTGAAGCATTATAAGTTAAGAATTGATGTCTTGGAAATGAGCAAACCCTACAAATCAGGACTTGAGTTATTATTTTGTTGATTGTCTATTAATAATTCAGACTAAATTTTAAAATATTTTGTGTTTCTGTGGTTATGAAGTTCTGCTTGTTAAACATTTGCCAGCATACCACTTGATTAGTATATGTATGTGGTAGGGGGATGGGAAGAGAAGAGTCCATAAATATTTTCAAAGATTTTAAGAATGAAAACCTGGGATAGCTTTTAGATTGAATTGTTTATTCCCCATTATTGATCAATAATCTTTTGTAGAATGGCTTGGAAAAATAGCCACTACTTATAGCAAATTATCCATGAGATATTATGGTTCTCATTTCTCATTTCACAAATGAACTTCTTCACATTATGATACTGTAGAAAAGTGCTAGATTTTGAAATCAGATAATCTTCATTCAAATCTCATTTCTGGAATTTTTGAAGGGCAGTTTGGTGAATTGGAATGAGTGGCAATTTTGAAGTCAGATATCCTATGTTAATATCTCAGTTTTGTTACTTATTAACTCTGCCTTTGGGTGAATCATTTAAGTTTTCTGATCTTTAGCGGGCTTATTTGTAAAATAAGAGACAATTAAGTGATAGTTAAAGTCCCTTCTAGTGCTCAGTACTCTGTATTTTGGTGTTAGGCCAAGGCATTCCTTATAGCCTCAGGAGGAAAAGAAGACCATGTGCATATTAGTTGGCCCTGTTGTCAGTTTCTTCTCTATTATTAGAAAGTTAGCTCAGTTTATAGTTTTGCAACTATCTTTAGAAGATGCATACTAATATAGAGAGAGACTTGTTTAGACAGAGAAATTATAATGATAGGGTCCCTAAAGTCACTTTCAGTTCTAAATCTTTGACTTTTTTTTTAAGTTAAGGATTGTTTCTGGTCTTACTTCAAGGAGAAGCATTTCAGAGGTTTTTGATAGAGGAAGCAGTGAACTGAAACTATAAAAGCAATTAACATAAAGGATATGGCATACCTGCAGCATGTAGTCTTCCCCCAAACAGTGGTACTGAAAGGGACATGAAGCAGCCAGCATGCTCAGCATTGGGAGAAGCTGCAGGACAGCAAGAGCAGCAATGATGATGCGAGTAGCATCCACAGGCACCTAGGCAGAGGAAGTGGCAGAGTGTAATGTTCTTCTCTAAAGATGTAATCTTCTCTGAAAGCAGGTTTCTTGGGGGGTTTCTGGAGTCAGCCTTAGTTTCAATTCAATGTAATAATCATCTCAAATGCAGCCAGGAGTTAAAAGTTCAATCCTTTATTATCTCCTTCAAAATAGCCCGGTTAGTTTCCTTAGAGGCCTATCTCTCTCCTTGGTTCCAAGAGCTCTTGCTGCTAGTCCTTTGTTTCTTCCAGCTTCTGCCTCTAGCTCCCCTCTGAATGTCTCCAGCCAGGACAAAGGTAGAATATGGAATGAATCTGTCTTGCCTCCACAAGTGGGCTCCTCCTCTAGTGACTTGTGAATCTCCTGGACTTGTGAATCTCCCAACTGAATCCTGACTTATGAATCTCCCAAAAGTCTCTAGTGGGTTTGTGGGAGCTCCTCCTTATATATCCTCTCATAAAGGTGTGAACTCTAATGTGTGCACTCTCTTAAAGGTGTGAACTCTAAAGGTGTGAACTAAGTATATAAGCATTGTCTCTATCATTTCCAGTGACTTAGCACCTTGTTTCAAGTTCTGGTCCATAACAGCAGAGGATCATGGGAAGTGAATATGCACTACAAGATAGCATTCTCACTCTGTTATTTTCTTGCACTTTGTTTTCTTTCCCAGTTGCTTTTCTTCCTTCTTGATCCAGTTTTCTTGTGCAGCAAAATAACTATAAATATCTATCTATATGTGTGTGTGTGTGTATTAAATTTAACATATATTTTAACATATTTAACACGTATTGGACTACCTGCTATCTAGGGAATGTGATAGGGGGAAAGCGGGGATAATTTGGAACAGAAGGCTTTGTAAGAAAGCATTTTCAATGTTGAAAAATTACCAATGCATATGTTTTGTGAATAAAAAGCTTTAATTAAAAAAAAGAAAGAAAGAAAGAAAGAAACTTGTACAGCTAGGCTGAGCTGGGCTTGCTTGTTTCTCTCAAGTTAGAAGCCCCATTTGCCCCTTTGGAGAATTGGGTGAAGAGGAACAGGGTACAGATTGGAGATATAATCCTTAGGAGAAAATTTTGTTTGGTTCTCATCCTTTTCAAAACTTGTCATGTCTTCTGAAAACAATTGACAAATATCAAGATACTTCTGTACTTTTTGAACATGGGATGATTTCTAGTTTAAGTTTTCCACAAATGAAAGTATATTCAGTCTTTTTCTGAAAATGAAATTATTGATAAGAAGTGATTCTCTGTGATCTACTGCCCACTCTGGGGCATTTAAAAAGCCATTGCTATAGAAAGAAATGCATTTTCAGGTACCTCCTACTACTGTTTTGTTCTATGTCTATTACAGAGGGATCACCATCACTTTAGATGAATGTGTGTTTTGATACGATTTTCTCTACAAGATAGGAAACTATCTAGAAAAGGGGGAGGATGAGTAGAAGTAACCACAGTTTTAAAAATAATGAAGAACAATGGGCAGACAGGGAAAAAATGAATGATGATTGTATTTATTTAAGCATAGGTATATTATGTGGGGTGTTTTTAAAAGCCATTAAACTTTTTATTTAAAGTTTCATCTGCTTTTTTGGATCTCATTTGCTAATCTCACTCAGCTTATAAATACAATAAAATATGTCTTTCTATCTATCTATTAAATATTTGTCAAAGTTATGGCATCTGAGTCCGAGTATGAGCCTCATGAAGTCCTCAAGATATCAATTAAGCAACTGAAAAAAAAAATGAAAAATAGAGCATGAACCTCCCTTATTCCTCTAAAGCACAATCAAATATAGGTCTTTGCACTTTAATTTTATCTAATGTCTCTGTGTAACATTGACTGTGGTCCCAACTGGTATTTGTAATTGTCCAAAAAATCCTTTCCAATCTATTAGTTGACTTTATTTCCTAAATTGGGCTATTTCACTAAAATCTAAAAGCAAAAATAAAAGCTCTAAAACTTGCTGTTCAGCTAGCTAAAATGTTTTCGGCAAGAATAGTTTTTTATAAGAAAATCAAAATTTCTATATCTCTTTGGGAGTATAGGTTCCCAAATGAATACTTTTTGGGACTACTGTTTGAGAAGTTCCCAATATGAGTACTTTTGGGGATGCACCTTATTTCATCATTTCCCATCAACAAGTGAATTGCATCAAATTAAATAAAAGCAATATTTAAAAATAATTTTATCTAAAAGGATTCTACCAGGTACAAAAATCTAATCAACTAAAATCAATTATTCTGTGTACAAGATAATGTGGCATAATAAATAATGCTGCACTTAGGAAGCTTTGGATTCAGATCCCACCTCCATTATTGAACTTTAAGACATTAAGTAAATTTCCTAATTTCATTAAGATCCCCATCAATACCTAACAATTATGTACCAAAGGATAGATTTTTAATGTTTCTCATATCATAGATCCCTTTGGCAGTCTGGTGAAGCCTATGGACCCTTCTCAGAATATTTTAAATGAATATTATATATGTGTATGATTACAAAGGAAATCAATTTTACTGAAATAGTATTTTTTTTTAAATCCACCGCACTCAGATTAAGACTCTATGTATTCAGGGTATGAATTGACCAATATAATAACACATCCTTAACATTTTAACTATGTGAAAGTCACTGTGCTTTAAATAGTAAAATCGTTCATCTGCTTTTTCTGTTGTTAATGTACAGTATTCCTTACGGTATCATTTCAAATAGTGCCTGAAGGTATACATATGGTGACCATATTTTCTAAGCTGAGAATTGGGACACATACATAGTCTGAATAAGTCTCATTTTCTTTTCTTGAAATCAGGACTGTCCTGGGAAACCTGGGGTGCATTGGGTGCTGTAGAGATATATAGATATAACCTTTACAAGGAACCTGCAGAGAAATTCACCTCTACTATATGTTTCCAAGGACAAGAAACCATTCTGGTGTTCATTGTTCTACAGAGAAACCTTTGTCACTGTTCCTCAATTGGGCCTGATTGAATAGGCAGTGCCTTGTAATTAAGCTTGCACATGCACATCACAAAGTACCCAATTACCTGTGTTCACTTGGTAGGAATGTGAACATTTCTAAATGTCCCTGGAGATCCATTGCCCTTTTAACTAAGAATAAGGCCGCCAGCCTCTCCTGGGAGGGCTGATGTGTCTGAAATACCAGATTGTTTGCTTTCGGCCTAAATGCTTCTGCTACTGGATAATCTTGCTCTTCTGATTATTGATTGTGTTGAAGCCTCTGACCGCTTTACTCAGAGCTGTCCCCACTACTAGCATCTGCCAAACCTCTCTCTCTGCAGCTGAACTATCTCCTCAACCTCTGGGGATTTCCTTAGTGGCCTCATACTGATTATCTTTGCATAATGTTTCATGCAAATAATAGTGTCTCTGAACATTATTCATCCTTGTTCTCTGTGAAAAATCTTCAGCTCCAAAGTGTAAGTTAGTTTTTTAATTTTTAAATGTTATTTAATAATACCTTTTGCCTTCATATCACAATCGTTTCAGTAACATCCCACCACTTCTATTCTGAATCTTCTTATGTGACAAAAAAAAATCTGATATAGAGACTACATTTGATAATATGTAAATATTTTGTTCTAGCAGTACTCATGCATCTCTGCTCTGAATAGGTACATATATTTTATTACACGTTCTTTGAAAATTTCTTTGGTTTTCTACTTATTCACAGATCAATTTCCTTTTAGTGATCTTTATATCTACATTGTTTTGTTATTGTGTATATTGTTTCCTGGATTCTGTTTATATCTCACTCCATACAGTTCACCTAAATCTTCCCACATTTCTCTGAATTGCTCATATTCATCATTTTTTACTTTTCAGAGTTACTGTCTGGAGTGAAAATAAGATTTCTTAGTACTGCCTTTAAGGAATAGTCTTGTCTTTTTTGACAATATTATTTATTCTGATCACTACCACCATTCCTATTTAACAGAGAGGCAGTGAGAAGTAGGGGAGAGGTATAAGCTAGACTTGGAATCAGAAATCTACCTACTGAAATTAATTAGTTATATGATCTGTGCCTCAAGCAATTCCATAGGATTTATCTAAATCAGAGATGGGTTAAGATTTGATCTCTCCAGAACATTAAGTTTGATACCCTGTGTCTTTACAACGTGGAAGATTCACAGGAAGTCTAGGATTTTAAGGGATAGATAGTGGTTTTATTGATTACATCATTCTCTATGTATTAGTTGTTAATGTTGAGTCATTCCAGTTATGACTGATTCTCTGTGACTCATTTGAGGTTTTCTTAGCAAAGGCATTAGAGTGGTTTGTCATTTCCTTCTCCAGCTTATTTTATAGATGAGGAAATGGAGGGAAAAGGGTTAAGTGTCTCAACCAAAGTCATCTGCCTAGTGTTAGAGATCAGATTTGTACTTTGGAAGACAAACCTTGGGAATTTCAGTCCTAGTTCCCTATCCCACACCATCTAGATGCCTTCTATGAATTAGTACTTTAAAAAAATACTGTGGAACAACTTAATAATATGGAGGATTAAATTAGATTCCATAGAGTACAATAGCTAGAAAATAAATACTTTGTTGATTTAGGTAAACAAGAATAATACAATTTGACTCTCATTTTATTGGATGAGTCAATATTTCTAAGCAAGCCCCAAACTAAATTCATTTGGTTTCTCATTTGAAAGGTGAGAGGATGACTTATATTTGACTCTAGAACAGTAACTTTAATGGAGAAAGAGCCACCTATAAAGAAGTTCATTCCAAGAGATTCCACGAAGCAAGATGATTCCATTTAGTGTGTGCACTGGCCACATAGCCCTCCATATCTCATTACAGATAATGTGTATGTTCTCCCCTTGGAACCACATTTTGAAATTCTTGTACATATCACTCTTTTTTGTAAAGATAAAAAAATTGTTCAGATGTTCGGTTCTGCACACATATATTGTATCTAGGATACACTGTGACATATTTAACTTGTATAGGACTGCTTGCCATCTGGGGGAGGGGGTGAAGGGAGGTAGGGGAAAAGTCGGGACAGAAGTGAGTGCAAGGGATACTGTTGTAAAAAAAATTATCCAAGCATGGGCTCTGTCAATAAAATGTTATAAAAAAAAAAGAAAATTTGTTTAGAGAACATAACAGCATTCAGAGAATAGTGATATTTCCCGAGTAGTCAGGGTAAATATAAAAAAAATTTTACTTAAAAAAATAAGACACTGACTACTCCATGCCATACCTTATTCCCAGAGCCAAAGTATGAATAACAACAAAACTTTATTCAATTTATGTATGTTTAAGGCTTTAATCTGTTTCTCTGGGTTAGGAGATTTTTAATTTACTAGACAGTATACTAATTATAGTATTTATTACATATAAAGTGATCATTTCTAACATTTTTGGAACAATATTTAATTTCACAACACCTACCAGCATTCCTTGCTATTTGGCAAAGTCAATATAAACATAAAACAGACAACAGTAAATCACAAAAATGGTTTTAAAAATATTTATGACATAATCCCAATTATTGTATTTAAAAATTCTAAATTTCTTGAAATAGTGAAGATATCCTCATGTACTTGGAAATCTACAGTAGCAAATAGTTGATATCAAGGCTAATCCACCAGATACAGCTTGGGAAAATATGTGGCCATAGAGGTAGAACTCTTTTTTCTTTTCCAGTCTAACCCTATCCCCAACATACTGACACAGAAACCCTATTCAGAGACTAGGAAAAGAATTACTTGAAGGGACAAGGAAGTTTTTGTTTGTGACTTGTATTACTTGTCTAAATAATATAGCAGACATACTGTACTTATGAAGAATTTCCTCACCTCTTTTGGAATCTATTGTAATCAATTATGTAAATTATCAATAGCTGGATTAAAGATAAATACTGGCATAAAGTCTTCATAAAGTTAAATGAGATTTATAAGTAAGGAAGGGAACATTTACAACTGGATCAATTTCTGTTTATTTGATCTGTTTCATACTTTATTCCATTTCAGTTATCTCACAGATCTGTAATCTCATTGATGTGAGTATGCTGTTGCTATTGTTTGTTCAACTGCCTGACTCTGTGAATCCATTTAGAGTTTTCTTGGCAAAGATACAGGAATAGTTTCGCTATTTCCTTCTCCAGGTCACTTTACAGATGAGAGAGCTGAGGCAAACAGGGTTAAGTATTTTGTCCAGGGTCACACAACCAGTAAGTGTCTGTGTTCATATTTGAACTTAGCATTCTATTCAGTACACCATCCAGCTGAAAGGGAATCCTTTCCAATTATTCATAATATAATCCAGCCATGCTTGCCTATTTTGTGCACCTGTTGTGCATGTATTCCCAAAAATTTGCTGCAGTGGGCTCCATCCTTGGAGTTATCCCCTTTAATTTTTTTGACATCACAATGTTCAGGCTATGCACTTGTTATTCCTTATTCTTGCCATGTGATCAGACCATCTTTTTTTTTTTTTTTTCAGCTTGTCTCTTAGATGTCAGCCCATATTCTCATCTTTCTTTTGTAACTGCTCATTTGTAATGTGTTATAACTTATTTGTGGGAGCTTGCTCTTGCCCATCATAACACTCTTTGATACCCCTTACATGAATTTAAATTTTCAATATTCTGTTGTTTATTAAGTCCTGATTTTACAAAAGAGTTAATCTGTTGTTGCTGAGAAACAACTATGTGACCAAGAAGATGAATTACTGAGTTATTGCATAAGAAAATTTTTGTCTTAATCAGGTATTTACTTTGTAAGTGGATTTTTATATCTTCCAGATTCTACATAAATGTCCTAACCTACTGGAAAATACTGATATTAGCTTCAGGAACCAGGGAGGTGGGGAGCATCTCTAATGCGTTATCATTAATGACCTAGAAGATTTCACATTATGGTATCTTGGACTTAAAATTAAATGTCAAATACAATTTGCCTGTGAAAACTTGAAAAGTGGAATTGCCCTTCGAGACTCTGACAGTCCAGTTTTGTAATTGGTAGCTGTCAAATGCTGAGTTAAAACAGTTAAAAATGATTATTTGGTGAATTGTCACACCAGGCCCAGGGCGATTTTTTAAAAAATCAGCACAATTCACGTATTTAATCTTATCACTAGAATTTATTTGAAATGTGCAATGTTTGATGTCATTTTAAATACAATGTAACAGAGAAAACCTTCTCAATGGGATCAGGCCACCAGTTTACAGCTCTATCACTAGGGCATTTAGCCTGCAATATCATGAGATTTGTGAAAGAAGCTGAAAAGGTACTTGTTAGAGTACTTTTATTTATTTATTTATTTCTACACTGTGACAAGTGCCTGTTTTAATAATAGAACTAATAATGTGACTTCTAATTCACTTCTTTAATGTTCCACTATTATATCTTAGTGAACTATCTGTGTATTAGCAATAATTATGAGGTATGCTTAAGTATAAAAATGCACACTTAAACACAAAGACATCATTTTTAGTGCTGGTTTTAATTAGAAATTTAAAGAAACACATACAATTAAATATGGTCATAAAAATAATAGATATATTCTCATAAGATGAGTCAATTTGTTTTACCATTAATATCATTGAGTATAACAGTTTTAAAAATGTATTGGAGTAATTCAAGTGGAAAATAGCTAAGAGTAGAATTACTACCATTTAAGCCACTATAACTGTTTTTAGAACAGCCATCGAACATTTTAAAGACTTCTTTCACCAGAGTTTTGCCTTTGCAGTCTCATTTTGAAGCTCCATATTTGTAAAAGCAGGTCTATTAGCTGAATCACTCATTTCTAAGAACAATTTAGCCCGATATCGAAAGTAAGCAAGAAGGTGTGTTTCATTTTCGGAACACTAAAGAATATAACAGATTAATCTAAGAAACCTGTATTGCATTTGCAAACTTCACTAAAGAACAACTTAATGATGATGTTTCTAATCCTCCCTTAATGAAAAAGCTGATATAACTTTAAACTTTGGTTGCTAGTAAGTTTCTAGCACCAAAACAGTGCTTTACATATATATATATATATGAAAAAAAAACTGAAAAAAAAAAGTCTTATGTCAGTTTAGCTCTTAGTATTTAGTCCAGTATTCAAACATCACTATTAAAGTGAAATGTAGGGGAAAGGATCCACATGTGCAAAAAATATTTGTAGCAGCCCTTTTTGTAATGGCAAGGAACTGGAAAATGAGTGGTTGCCTATCAGTTGGGGAATGACTAAATAAGTTATGGCATATGAATGTAATGGAATATTATTGTTTTATAAATAATGATTAACAGGCTGATTTCAGCGAGCCCTGGAGAGACTTAAATGAATTGATGCTGAGTGAAGTGAGTAAAACCAAGAGAACACTTGGCTCTTTTCAACAATAAGGTGATTTGAGCCAAATTCCAATAGAGACTCATCTGCATCCAGAAAGAGGACAGTGAGGATGGAATATGGATCAAATCACAGTATTTTCACTTTTTTTTTTGCTGTTATTGGCTTCTTTTTTTTTTTTTCTTTTTAATCTGATTTTTCTTGTGTAGCATGATAAATGTGGAATATGTATAAAGCAATTACACATGTTTAACATATATTAGATTCCTTGCTGTCTAGGACAGAGCTGGGAAGGGGAGGGGGAAGAGAGAAATTTAGAACGCAGGGTTTTGAAACAGGGGTGAATGTTGAAATTGTCCTTGCATATATTTTGAAAATAAAAAGCTATTACTAAAAAAAAAAAAAAAAAAAAAAAAGCCAAATGAAATAACATCAATTTTTTTGGCAAAAGAGGATAAATACGGTCACAGATTTGGGTCAAAAGCAGTCAGATGTGACTAAACAGCACATCTTCCATTCCTGAAACTCACCTTTGACACATGCCTGGAATCAATCAATAAATAAAAATTTACTATGTGCCAACTGTATTTCAGGCATTGTGCTAAGTGTTGAGGATACAAAAAAAAAAAAAAAGACAAATAACAGCAGCTGCTTTTAAGGAGCTTAAACTCTAATGGGGGAGACAATATGCAAACACACACATACATACACATACACATTTTTTATTTATCAGATATTTATCAACTATTTATCAGATATATAAGAAATAAAATAGGCCCTGAAAGATACTCAGCAATAATGGGAGAAGGGGACTAAAATGGGAAAAGGATGTGCCAGGGTAAGAGTCATCTCAGGCTTGATGGCAATATATAATTAAGTCCTCATCAGATGCAAGAGGGGAAATAAATATTGACTGTTTGAGCCCTTTACCTCTATGGAGGTATAGAAGGAGTGTACAACTGCGATAAGAAGTTATAATAGAGAACTGATCAGCCTCAAAAGGTTTCTTTTGCTTAAATAGAAGACTTTTCTTAACTTTATTGTTGAATAATGAAACCTTGATAGTTTAAGGAATATTTTTCTTTTACTCTCTCTGACTCTGCCTCTCTCTCTAGCTGTTTTTTTTTTTTTTTTTTTTTTTTTTTCCCTATCTCTACTCTGGGAATAACAAGGCTTCATCCCTGTTGTACTTTCTAAAGGTCTTCACTATGCTTCACCCCAAACATCTTCTGAAACTGACACCAGTAAAAACAATAATAACTTGCATTAACATAGTTCTTCAAAATTCCTAAAATGTTTTCCTCATAGATCCATGTATAAGTGGACTTCATTTTATAGAATGGATCTATATAGAATCTCTTTATAGAAGAAACTGAAGTCAAATGCTATGCTAAGTCATATAAAGAGTAAGATAGAAAGCAAACATTGAGTCATTCCCCATTTTTCTAGACTGCCTCTATAAAAGTGCTATCTGTATAATATGGAAGGATAATAATAGACATTTATCTAAACACTAAAGTTTCCCAAGCACTTTTACATTCTTTATATCATGTGAGCTTCAAAACGATAGGTGTTGGTAATCAATCATCAAACACATAAACATTTTGTCTACTCTGCACCAGTCAATGAAGCAAGCACTGGTGATATAATTAATTGTTGTCCCATATGCTCAAAAAGGACCAAAATGACAATACTGTCTTTCATCTACCAAAATACAGTAAAACTTTGTGGATTCACTCTCCCAGCAAAAATTGATATATAATAGTCTATGTTATTATAAGGAAAAGAGACAGATAGGATGTGAAGGCTGTCTGATGCAGAATGCTAGATCAATAATAAGACAACCTCTCCATTCTGAATTTTCTAGTAATCCCTTACTCATTGTGGATTTTAGCGTTACAGCAACCCCTTGATCTGGAAAATACTTGTAAAATTTATTAACCATCCCTTCATACCTGAGAAGTGTGATTTTTTTTTCTTTTTCTCTTATGGGACCTTTATAATAGCTTATTACAAAATTTCTGTTAAGTATTTGGTCATATCCTTTAGGCAATCTGCTAGCCTTTGCTTATCATCTGCAGTTTCTGAAAAGTTCCCCAAAGTTCCCATGATATATTGAAACCTAGATGGAGAAAATCACAAAGTATAAGGGATAACTATAATTTGAAAGAATGACAAATACCAGAAGACAATGTCAACAGATTAGAAGTCTTCTCCATGGATGAAGACTTTATTACTGAACTGGAGGGAAAGAGGAGCCAACACAAAATTGGCAACAGCAGGAGCAGAAAAGGCAGAATTTTGTTGTATTGTATTTACTCATTTGGGCCACAACATTTGCAAATATTGAAATGTTTTGATAAAAATGATGAGGAAATTCATAGGCTATGAAATGAAAAACTAGACCTGTATGGATAGTTCATCCATGACTAAGAAGACAATGTTGAAATGCATCATAAGTAAAGTGCAAGAGAAGTTTAAAGAGATATGAGATTCTTGGCTCAAAAAAAGTGGATAGTTTTCTTTTTTTGGGGGAGGGATTTATTTTTTATTATTTTATTTTTGTTTTTTTCAATGCACATTTCTTTATGTAGAGAGAGAAAAATCAAAACAAAAAAGGAAAAACCACTGAAGAGAAAAAAGAAGTGAATATAGCATGTATAGATTTACATTCAATCTCCGTACTTCTTTTTCTGGATGCAGATGGCATTTTCTACCCAAGGTTTATTGGGATTGACTCTGATCACTAAAGCATTAAGAAGAACCAAGTCTTTGATCATCACACAATATTGCTGTTTACTTTGTATAATTTGTTGTACTTGTTTTCTCAAGTTCTGCTTATTTTGCTCAGCATAAGTTTATGTAAATCTTTTTAGATCTTCTTAAAATTAGCTTGTTCATCATTTTTTATTATAGCTTTATATTTACAAAACAGATGCATAGGAAATTTTTCAACATTGACCCTTGCAAAACCTTCTGTTCCAACTTTTCCCCTCCTTCCCCCCACACCTCTCCTAGATGGAATGTAGTCCAATACATGTTAAATATATTAAAGTATATGTTAAATACAATATATGTATACATATTTATACAGTTTTCTTGCTGCACAAGAAAAAATGGATTTAGAAAGAAGGTAAAAATAACCTGAGAAGGAAAACAAAAATGAAAGCAGACAATAGCAGAAGGAGTGAAAATGCTATGTTGTGGTCTACACTCATTTCCCATAGTTCTTTCACTGGGTGTAGCTGGTTCTCTTCATTACTCTTGTTCATCATTTTTATAGAAAAATAATATTCCATTACCTTCATATGCACAACTTATTCAACCATTCCACAACTGATGGGCATCTAAGTCATTTTCCACTTGTTTGCTGCCAAAGAAAGAGCTGTTACATTTTTGCACTTGTGGGTCCTTTCCCCCTCCTTTATGATTTCGTTGGGATACAGACCCAGGAGTAGTGCTGCTGGGTCAAAGCCTTTTAGGCATAGTTCCAAATTGTTCTTCAGAATGGTTGAATCATTTTCACAACACCACCAACAATGCATTAATGTCTGAGTTTCCCCAATACCCTCTGACATTTCCCATTATCTTTTCAGGTGATTTTAGCCAATCTGAGAGGTGTGAGATGTTTTAATTTGCATTTCTCTAATCAATTGTGATTTAGAGCACTTTTTCATGTGACTACAGATGGCTTTAATTTCATAATCCAAAAATTGGCTGATCATATCCTTTGACCATTTATCAATTAGGGGAATGACTTGTATTCTTATAAATGAAGTTTATAATTCTAAGTTTTGAAAAATTGCAACTTGCCTATGATATAAAGCTAATGAATATCAGGTAAAATTTGAACTCAGTGTCCTCTTCCCTCCAACTTCACTAAATTATCCATTAGAGCAGACTGTTTTATAAGTTTTAGTTTAAGGGAGCTTCATAGGTCTTGTATGTCATTTTCATGTAGTTTGATCTAGGACTATTACTACTTGTACTACTACTACTACTCCTCCCACCACTACCACTGCTGCTACTACTTAATACTACTACAACTACTACCACCACCATTACCACTGCTGTTGCTATTACTACTACTACTTCTACTACTACTACTACTACTACTACTACTACTACTCCTCCTCTGAAGAATCATATTTGTATAGCACCTATTATGGCCAAGGCACTGTGCTAAATGTTTTACAAATGTTATTTTATAATGGTTCTTCTCAGTGGTTCAGTGATTCAAAGCAATCTCACTAGACTTTGGACAGAAAATGCCATCTGCATCCAGAAGAATCAAGGAGACTGAATGTAAATGTGCTATGTTCACTTCTTTTTTCTGTTTGTTTTTTCTTTATCACTCCCATGCTTTTTCCCCTTTGCTCTGATCTTTCTCTCCCAGTATGATTCCACTAAGATCAGTGTAAGCACTATTTAGCTTTGCTCCTTCCATTGACATAATAGAAAGTAAGTGAAATAAATATACTCTGTGTAAATATATGCATTTATAAGTATGTGTGTGACATTTATATATGTAGGGGCATGCATATTGTATAAGTGTATAATTAAAATATATGGAAACTTTATATATAATATAATATGATATGATATATTATATATACTATAAAGGTATATAAAACATTAAATTATACATTTTTATATACAAAAATTACACTATAAGCCAGCATATAAACGAACGATATATTTATATGTATAAGACTCTTTTCATACATACACCTATATGTATAGGTGCATATATTTAGTTGTATATATGTATATATGTCTTCATGTGTCATTTAGACATCAGGAAAAGGAACCCTATGCATAAACCCTTCTTCCTCTCAAACCAACTGTAACATACCTTTAGTTAATTGCCTAGGGCAAGGAGAAATTAAATTAATGAAAACATTAATTGGAAATAATATTTCCATTTCTTAAATAGAAGCTTTGGCATAATGAAAAAGAGTTGATCTTGGAGTAGAAAAGACAAGTTCAAGTCCTATCTCGAACAAATGTTAGCTGGATACTGGGCAAATCATTTAAGCTTTCAGTGCCCCAGGAAATTCTTTCGGATGAGAATATTCATTGCCTTTATATGTTGTGAACATTTAGAGAATATTGACTTTTACAATTCTGTGCTCACCCAACTTCAACTCCAGGAAAAAACTTAGGTTTAGAATGAGCTTTGAAATATAATTACTGCCTACTATGTCAGAAAGCATAAACAGACCTGAATTAATGTAGTGTTGACGCATAAGGAGTTTCTCATACCATTGAGGCCAATCTTAAATCACTCTATTCCCTTTAACCCTCCCCGCAAAATGCACAACATAGAGGCATGGTTTCTTTATGGTTCTAAGTGTTAAAAAAATTTTTTTTTAATGTAAAAAAAGCCTGTGCAATTAATTTGCTGCCCTCATTTATATGTGTATATAGATAGATAAGTAAATTGATTATATCTAATTAGATAGGGCTTACCTCTTGGGGCATGAATTTTTGAGGAAAATAAAGGATAATAATATGGATAGACAAGTGGGAGCCTTTCATTGAGCTCATAGTTATGCTTTATTTTTGGTTGTGACATTGAAAACCAAAAATTTTGGCATTTAGAAAAAAAAGTTTGGAAAATGCAGAGATAATAAAGCCTTGTTAAGGAAATAAATAAATTATTAAGGAAAACTGTGACTAGTTAAGGCATATCTCTATTTTTTCTAAGTTTATGTCACCATGTTTTCCCACAGAATAGCTCTTGGCACTGTTGTCTGAGAGTGGATAGCATAGTGATTATGATTCAGAATGGCAATTTCTATATACTTATTTTTATCCAATTTTTTTGTTTGTTTTTAATGCAATTAGAAATATTATAAAGCATATAGGTATGCCTAGCCTAATGTTTTTGAAAACAACTTTACAGGGGGCCATAAGTATTCTAGAAGCATTGTTCTAAAACACAGGTACATTTTGGGATGTGGAGAAAAGTATGAAATGAATTACTTGATGTTAAAAATGCTTGATGGCTCTGGGAGTGGGAAGTGAGGTTTGAACTGGGATAACACTAAGGAAAGAAAAATAAATTAAGTAGAGTAGATCCAAGCAAGGTATGGAACCAGGCACTGCAAAGTATGGAGTTTGCAATTTATGATCAAGAATTTATCAGTGAATATGGGCCACAGTAAAGAGTAACATGAGGGCAAAGAAAATGAGAATGAGTAGAAAGGAGTAAGGAGTACTGAACTTGTGTCTCTTTTTTGGATGATTGGACCCAATTCAGGGAATGCTTGGTTATAATGCCTTAAAAAGCATGTTGGAATGTAAGTGACTGATTCCAATTTACATCAGTGCTGAATCAACCTCATATGCAATCAGACGAGCTATCCTTTCTTCAACCTAGGATTCCAAAGTAAGATGAAAATTAGCATAAATTTCTGACTCTATAAATGAGAAACTCTAATGGTGACATTCTTTATGATCTAGTAACACTGGCTTCCTGATTATTCCTCATACATAAAAACTCCCATTTCTCAACTTCAAGCATTTTCACCATCTGTCCTTCATGTCTAGGATCCTTTTCAACTTCATCTCTGCCTCCTGACTTTCCTGGTTTTCTCCAGGTCTCTGCTAAAGTTCTACCTTCTGCAAGAAGCCTTTTCCAGTGCTCCTTAATCTTAGTATCATGTTTAAAATTATTCACAATTTATCCTACATCTATTTTATACAATTACATGGTATCTTCTTCAGCTATAAAATGAAAATAAAAATAGTACTTATCTAGCAGAGTTGTTGAGTTGAGATGCTATTTGTTAAATGCTTTTCATAGTGCCTGACACATAATAGATGCCTTCCTTCCTTTCTTCATTTCTTCCTTCCTTCCTTCCTTCCTCATTTCATCTATTCTTCCTTCTTTCCTTCTTATTATACTGTGAACTCCTTAAGTATAAACACTGTTTTTTTTGTTTTTTGTTTTTTTGGCCTTGTGTTAAATCCCAAACTTAGCACAGTCCCTTGCATATAGTAGACAGTTAATAAATCTGAATTCACTGACTGTGACTATTTTGCTTCAAAAGGCTTAGAGAAGCTGAAAAGGGCTTCCTGATCTCATATAATTTAACCTTGTATGTGAGAAAAGAATAGCTATGTCCATTATCTATATCTTTATCAAAATTATGAAAACACAACCAGAGACAAGCAGACATTCAGTTAGCTTTGCTCAGGATCCAAAATTCTTTGCCTTCTATTCTAGTTCCCTATCTACTCTATCACATTGCAGTTCAGTAGTTACTGTCTGGGAAAAAAAAATCAATAATAGTCATTTTGATTAAAGTTCAAGGTATAAAAGCACTTATATCACATCCTACAATTCCCTCTTGTCTTTCTTTCATTGGGATTTCTTCAGTCTCTTTTACCCCCAACCTCCACTGAATATGTGTAGCTTGTGGTTGTGTTAAAATCAATATTCTATCAGGCAATATTCTACTAGTCAGACTTAATAACAAATTTCCATGACTATAGGAAAGAAGTATCATGATACAATAGGGGAGGGCAAGAAGCCCACTACAGTTAAGAGAGCCCTGCCTCTGCCACTTAGCAGCTGTAATGGTGAGCACATTATTTAACTTCCCTTGTTCTCTGTAGTTTTCTCCTTTATAAAACTGAGGAATCAACTAAGATTCCTGCCATCTCTTAATCTATAATTCCACAATATTATCTAGAGCTTTCTGAATCAATGTGCCTATCCTAGATATTTCAAAACAATATCCATTCAAGTAAAATTCAGCCCTATGGGCTAAACTATCAAATGGGAATTTAATCACAAATATTAACTTTCTCAAGAGGTATGTGTCTAAGTAAAACATAAAAAGGGATGTATGTGCATTCAATTCAGTGTATCACAAGCTATTTGAGTATGATTCCTTTTGTCCTCCTGGATTGCAAAAAGGCTGAAAGAAATTATCTTGCAAAAAAGAATAAGAAGAAAAAGCTAAATATATCAGGCTGTTCAGCAATCAATCAATCATTCAACAAGCGTTTATTAGGCATATGTCAATCATTAGCTTAAGCTCTTAAAATATAAAGACAAAAATGAAATAGATTATCTTCTTAAGAAGTTTATATCCTGGATAAAGGGAGAGTCAAAAATAAAATACTCATATCAAAGTAGAAACAAAATATATACAGTCCATGCAGACATCAGCAGCTGGTGGGGAAAGGTCAGGATGAGCCTTATCCTGAAGGCAGCAGTTGAGCTCTATCTTTCTAGGGACTATAGCCTAGGAAATTTATTCCAATCACGTTGTTATGCAAAAGAAATATACAGACTTAATATCCTTTGGGTTTCCTTAGTCTCTTCTTGTATTGCTCTACTAGTCAAGCCATGGAGGCTGCCTCCTTCAGACCAGCTTTAATTTGTCAGAATACAGATTTATATGCCAACCTCCACCCTTGCCTCTCACTCCGTGAGAATGGGATTGTATTTACCTGAAGGGGAATTTTAGGTGCCTTTTAGAGAGCAATCAATGAACCAAAATGCTCACATGAAGCCTCAGCAATATGATCTCCTGCATTTGTTTCCCATATGGCAGGAAGCAAGATAAGTTTCTTCTTTCATGATTTAAATATTTTTACTCTTTCATGAGACCTCTTCTAGAGGTAATCAAGCTTCTGTTCAAAAGTCATTTTGCCCCTTAGTGCAGTAGATTTCAATAAATTGAAGACAAATATTTTTTCTCAATTCTGTTTCTCAAATTCATTTAAAGAAATGTGTGTACACACAAACATATGTATATATTGTTGTTGCTATAAGTCATCTCAGTCATGTCTGACTCATTGTGCTCCTATTTGTTTTTTTTTTACAAAAATACTGTAGTGTTGGCCATTTCCTTCCTTCTCCAGCTCATTTTACAAATGAGAAAATGCAAGCAAACAAGGTTAAGTGACTTTCCCAGAATCATGTTGCTAGATGTATCTGGCTCAGAAGTATCTGAGGGCATGAGTCTTCTTGAATCGAAGCCCAGTGCTTTATTCACTGCACCACTTGCATTATTTATTCTCTTTTGGACATTAGGAATACACATGCAAATACAATGCAGTCCCTACCCTTAAGGAGTTTCCATTCTAATAGAGGGATATAAAACATGCAGATGAGTGGTAGCCAGAAGGAAGTTTGGGTAATGATAATTATAAGATTTGTTAATGGAGTCATAGGTAATAGATTGTCATAGCTTTTCTAATAGAAGTGATGATGTTGATCTGATTATTCTTGCCAGAGCAAGAGTTGAAATGTGATATTAGTAAAAATACTAAGGATATCAGAGCAGAAATAAAGATTCATGCTGAGAACATCTCCATATCCTGATGAATGACTGGACGAGATGAAAGCTAGCTTGGAGCTAGCTAAGGAGAATGGTTTGAACTGAATTTTATCATTTTATTGCACTTAACCCACGTTATACATTCCAGTCACTATTACCTATATTCCCTCAAAAATATCCCATTCCATCTCCAAAGACTATCCATTATGAACTGGAAGTTTCATTTCTCATTTTTGCCTTTTGGAATCTCTAGTTCCCTTTGAAGCTTAAATAACTAGTCAATAAATATTTATTAAGCAACTTCTATGTGCCAGTTTACTGTGCTAAATGTTGGGATACATATAAAAAAGGCAAAAGATAGTCCCTGTCCTCAAGAAGGTAAAAGAGTAATAGGTATCTAAATTTCTTCCATACGTGATCTTCCCTTATTTTCTTATTTATCAACCACATTAAAGGACTTTTAGGTATTCTTAAAGCTACCCGCAACAATTCCTTTTAAATTTTGCATTAATTTATCCCTAGACATATGTCTCTACTTCTGCCCTCAAGGAAAATGCAATTTCCTTGAGGCAAGGGAATATTTTGTTAGATATCTGAGACAACTTTGATGCAATGCCTTGTGTAAGCTTAATAAGTGTTGGTTAAATTGATACCTAATAATAAACCCCTTCATTATAATGTGATTATATCTGCTCTACTTCTCTACCTAAAGAGGGTTTTCATAACCAATGTTGATTACTTAATTTAATCAGAACTTGTCATCCTTAGAGAATTCTTTTAATTTGCATTTGTAGTTAGTGCATCAGTGTAAAAAAATCGTCTCATGCTTCCCTGAATTCCACATATTTGCAATTTCTTACTGAACAATGATATACCCTTATATTTATATACTTAAATCCAGCCAGCTCTTCCTCTTAACAAACTGTTTAATTTGTTAATGTTAAGTCCAGGCTAGCTCCCTTGAGGTCTCAGGATCAGCCCGAGTCAGGATAAGTCCTTGGTTTTTAGGGGGAGAAGTGAAGGAGACAGACAAACTGCCACGACCCTTGAAATTCGAGTCCAAAGTCACTGACTTCTCTGCTCCTTGTCCTGCCGTAAAGTGACTCTGGCCTGTCTCATCCCACCCTCTAATTCTTGTCTATGATTATCTTAACATCAAACATTGAGTAAGCTCCAAACAGTGAGAAGACCCATTAATCCAAAACATCATTGTCTCACATGGAATAAGTAATTAGCCTTAAGTGCTCCGTGTCTGATTCAAGTACACCTTTTCACAGTTTTAGCCCTTTACAATTGCTATCTCCTTTGATTTTAAAATTTTGCTACCACAAAAGTTGTTGCTATGAATATCTTAGTAAGCATCTTGCTTTCTATACCGTGTAGGAAAATCACTTATACTCTGCCTTCTTTCCCATAAAAATATGGAAACCAAAAGTTTTTGTGTCTGTTTATCATGAGGACATATAAAACATAAAACATCTTCAAAGAAGGAAGGAACTGTATGCATTTAATTTTTAAATGAATATTTCTCTTTACTTAGTGTTTTATTTTGTGCTCAGATTTTCATTTCCTCAGCCACAAATTCCTATCAAACCTGTCTTCCCGGTATTTCTCATAAAATAAGTGTTTGATCTCTTTTACAACATACAGAATCTTTAGCAAATGTCATCTTTTAAGCACTAGTATAAAAAAAAATTAGAGTAATGATGTGGGAGTCATTTCAGAATCAGCTGTCTATGTGCACTCAGATCACTGACTGTTTAAAGTAAAGGTCAAAATCAATATCAGACAGAAGAAAGGATGAAGATAAGAAAAAAACACCACATATTTTTACAGCAGTTCCAACACAACCCATTAAAATAAGCTATTGACTAAAAATGAGAAATGCACAAGAGAAAATATATTAATTTGGGCATCATTTCTTAGAGAAATTTTAACTGATTAAAACTAAGCAATGTTAGTTATCTGATCATCTTCTCACTTCCTATTAATTATTTTTCTTGTCTTACTAATCCAAAGATTATTCTCCTTTTAAAGAAGAAACAAATTAAGTCAGTAGTTCCAATTTTCTTATCATATTCATTACTTTAATCCCATACACCTTAAGAAGTGAATGTTTATCTGTTCATCATCTATTTGCTTCTAACTTAAAAAAAATCTTTCTATTGTTCTTAGTGACTCTATCCATATTTATATGGATAGCTATCATATCCATATCTTAGTGACCCAACTTCTCAGTTTCTTCCTTATTGGGATAGTTCCTGATTGTATTTTAAAATTTTAATTCCTTTTTCCTCATTTCTCCTGAAATGACTTACCCTGAAAAAATATCAGGCCCTAAAATCCTACCAATCCTTTTGCTGAACCTACTGCAAAATTTAATTCCAAAATTCAATTGTGTGTCAGACTCTGCCTGAATTTCTTTTCCTTTCTCTCGAAATCTACCTTCCTTATTGGTTCCTAAAATTTCTGTATTTCTCTTTCAACTACTGTTTCTTCTTTCTTGTCAAGATCGGTTTAGTTTCATACTCTTATTTTTTTTCTATCTTTAAAAGATATTTCACTAATAAAATTAAATTTCTTAATGAAAAGGAAACAAATATAATGTTATTGTATTATAAATGAGTGTATTATGAAATGAGTGAGAAGAAAACTCTCAGACTGAGACCCAGCTAAGCTGGATCATCCCGAGGGCATTTGTGAGAGAAATTGGAAAAAGGACAACAAATAGGGCAGAAGTGGAATAAATTAGTTGTGTTTCTATAATTTTTCTCATCAACAGTAATAGTGAAAATATTCCATGTAATTTCTATCATCTCAGCATCTATTTTATGAAGAAATAGTGGTACTTAAGAAGATAAATTTAGAAAGATCAATGGGTCATCAACAAATGATACAAAAGAAATACACAAGACAGGTGACATAACTTGTAAGTCATTCAGAAGACTTTGTTTTTCAGGTACCATTTGAGCTTGATGGTTTCTAAGATCCCACACAATTTCGAGATTTTGTGATTATATAAATTTTGAGATATCACAAAGAAAGGAGATTACCAAAAGATGGAAAGACTCAAGCATCAGGTTGACCAAGAAGTCATCAGAAATTACCAACTGTAGACCTACTTTTTGATCTCTAGATAGAGATTTTGGGGAAATTTTAAATGTATATATTGTCAATATCCTTGATTTTAAAGTGGTTTTCATAGATACTGTTATGTACCAGACTTCATTTTCAATCATATAATTGACATAGGTAAATGAAGGAAAGAGAACAATCATTTATTAAGTGCTTACTATGTGCCAAGCTCTATGCTAAATTATTTTTTAAAATATCATCTTATTTGATCCTCAAATCAAACCTTGGAAGACGTATTATTATTATTCTGATTTTATAGATGAGGAATTTGAGGCAATGAAAGAGAAAGTAAAATATTTACAGAGGGTCACACAAATAGTAAATAGCTAATTTGAACTCTCTTCTTCTTGATTCCAGCCTAGTCCTCTATCTACTTTGCCATCCACTTACTTCTAAAGACAAAATACAATATGCCAGTTTCTTGTTTATTTATTTTTAACTTTAAGAGTATATAACTCAATAGAGCAAAAATCCTCAAAAAAGCACTCCTACCAAATAGTATATCTCATGACTTCCTTCCCATAATTCTTCCAGGTAAAAACCCTACCTCATATTTTGCTGAAAAATATAGCCCCTTTACTAAAAATTATCTCTTATCCCCTCTTCCTTATCTCATACAGATTCCCTATTTTTTAATTTCCCATCAATCTATCACTATCTTGCTGCTACCCTTGTGCTTACAAACATTCCCATGTCTCACTCATGTTCAAAACAAACCAACCTTATTTACTGAATTCATCCCTACTACTTCTCATCCAATATCTCTTCTAACTTTTGTAGCTTTCATTCCTACTAGCTATCATCCAATATTTCTTCTAACTTTTTAAGCTCTAAGAAAGTGATGAATTTTTTTTTTCCTCAACTCTCCACAGTCTGGCTTCCAACCCAATCATTCCACTGAAATAGCTCTCTTCAAAGTTTTACCAGTGATTTCTTAGTTGCCAAATCTAATAGCCTTCTCTCAGACCTCATCCTCCTTAACTTCTTTGCCTACTTTGGCATTATTGATCACGGTCTTCTCTTGGATTCTCTCTTCTGTTTTTGTGTCATGAGTCTCTCTTGGTTCTCTTCCAATTTGACCATCTCTTCTTAGTATTCCTTGCTGAACCTGCTAACTATGAATGCTCTCCAAGGCTCTATCCTTCTATTTTGCCTCTATACTTTTTTGCTTGATAATTTCCCCAACACCTATTTGATTTGATTCGATATTGGAAATACTAAATCCAGTACAAACTTCTCTTCTGACCTTCAGTCTCATCTCCAACTGACTATTTGACTATTCAAATTTAATCTGTCTTAGAAATCTTAAATTCAACATATCCCAAACTGAATTCATCTTTCCCCCAAATGCTCCCATCTTCCTAATTTATCTTTTACTATAAAGGGCTTCTCTTATCTTCCCAGTCAACTAGCCTTGAAATTTAAGTGTAATCTTGAATTCCTCACGTTCCCTCATCCTACCCCATGTCAGTTAACAAGGGTCTATCACTAGTACTTTTCGACTTTTTCTCTTATGTATGCCTCCTTAATTGCTCTAATACTGCAACAACTCTGGTGCAGTCCCCTATTACATCACACATGGAGAGCAGGCTGTAAAAGCAATGCTGTAAAATTTTCCCCCATTCCAGTTCATACTCTACTCATGTGTTAAATTGATTTTAAAATTTAGTTCTGATCAAATCATCATCTATTCAATAATGACCTCCAGGGCCTAATATATAATTCCTAGAATTTGAAGTCCTTCATAATCTGGGGTTTCCTTTCTTTCCTTTACATTTTAGTCTTTTCCACATACTCTGCAATACAATAGAACTGCCTTCTTGCTTCTCTTCAAACATAACAGTTTGAATATGCCTGACTTCAGGCATTTTCACTTGCTCTCTTCCATAACTAGAAATCTTATAACATCTCCTGGATATTGTGGACTTGTTCAAAACAGTTAAACACCACATTCTAAAAGTAGCCATTCCACATGCTCAGTTCTAGTACTTTCCTTCTTATATTACATTTAGTTTATCTTGCATATATCTTGTTTATGTCTAATGGTTTGCTTGTCTCCCCCATTTAATGTAAAACATCTAAGAGCAGGGGCTATCTTTGTATCCTTTTTTTTGTATGCCAAGCACTTAGCACAGTGCTTGACACAATACATGTACCTTATAAATGTTTGTTCTTATTGAGTTGACTTGAACTTAGGTGCCTGATGAAACTTATTTAAGTTCTCAAGTGGAGAGGGAAAAGATAACATTGCCTTATATTGCAGTTCATCCGATGGTATATCACATTAAGTCAAGCTTCCAGCTTTCAGGAGAATTGCTTTGTTCACAGGTTTTAAGACAGAAAAATGTAGTTCAACTTCTGCTTCATAGGTTTATTAATTTCATAATAGGTTTTATTCTATCCTGACCATCTAGAAAAACAAAGTATGTTCCATTTACAAGAAATTTTAAGCCATATTTTCATTCTTACATCAGTTGTTGAGTATTTTGAAGGCATTCTTCCAGAACTGAGACTTTTTCTTATTTGTAGAATAAAAATGATTTTTTCTCTTTAATTACCAAATTTCTGCTTCTCTTACTTTAGAAGTTAATTTGCTACTGTGCTGGGCAACATTCCATAGGCATGAATGAACTAGACTTCAATAGGCTTTCTAGAGAAAAGTTTGGTTTTTTCCTTTTTCATTATCTATCAGGGCTTCTATATTACTATATGGATGCTCAGGAGTGTTATTGAAATTCATATATAGACACATTCTCTCTGTATGTCTCCTTGGTATATTCCACAAAAAGCTTTATAATTGCCCTTTAAAAGTTAGAAAATTAACCTGCAATATAGGCAATTTTTTATGATTCAAGGTATTTTTTTTTAAAATAGCAATTCATTTTAGGAATTATATTTCAGATGAGAATATGTATTTTAAGAAATTCTATGACTTGAACTTCAAAATTCAATTAATCCTTGAAGATAATACCAACACTCCAGTAAAATAGCTAATCTATTTTTTGCATATGTTGATAAAGATTGTGAGGTACTTAGAGTTCCTTGAACAAAGTATTAAGGCAAATAATTTTAATGGATAATATAATATTTGTTCTTAGCAGAAAAATATAGTTCTACCTATCAATGGGTCATAATTCTTCATGTGTGTCACAAATAACTTGGATTATAGATGTAGAATTAGAAAGGACCTTAAGAGGTTAAGTAGTCCAGGAAGTCAACTAGCATTTATTAAGCACCTATTCTGCCTCAGGTCTATGTTAATTCATGGAGATACAAAGAAAGGAAAAGAAATCAAAACAAATAGTCTATTCTCAAGGAGCTCTTGGTCTAACAGAAAAGACTACATGGAAATTCCAAATCCCATGCTTTTTCCATTGAGCCATGCTCCCTCCTTCAGAGTCAATATAACATAGTGGATACAAGACAATGCTCAGAATAAAGAAGACAATTCAGTCTCTGACACTGACACTTACTAGCTTGATATTCCTAAACAAAGCATTTAACTTCTATCATCCTAAAACAACTCCCTATGAAATCTCTATTAAATAATAAAAGTGCTGTAATTCAATGCTAATGAAAGAACTTCCCACCCTGGGGGTTGATTCCAGTATTTATAATTGTAAATAGTTCTTAAAGGCTAAATAATTTCTTAATATATAACTACTTCTGACTTTCCCTTCCCCTCACTCCAAACCCCAGAATACCATGGCTCATTAAAAATTCCTCAAAATACACACATCGCTCCATTTCTTCCAAGTAATCTACTATAAAGTTTGTATGGTTCACTCATAACTTACTTGGGATGATTTATTCAGAGAGAACAATGTTATCTATTGTTTTAGTCACTAAACAGATTATACATTTAACAATCTAAACCTATAGATTTATCATATTTATTTTGGCACTTTGTAAAACTGCTTGACCCTGGGCATTCACTTTTGTGAACACCCTAGTACTACTCTGCATTTTTACATAGCCAGGCCCTCAGAGAATCCTCTGGCCACTGGTTTTTGCAGTGTATAAACCAATTTTACCCAGCTTACCTCGTTCTGAGGTCTCTGGCTACAGTTTCATAAACTGTAGTTTAAAAACTGGCAGCACACTCAAGAACAGCTAGAAGCAAGCTTAAAGTCTTTTATTTACGTGTGTTCACATCCTGCCCTGACCGCTTGTTCACTCCCACGTGACCAGGTTAGCAGAGACCCACGTGTTCACAATCTGCCTCCAACCTCTCCGCTACTCCCAGGTTAAAAAGACAGACTTCCTCCTTCATAGAGCTTAAAGAGGGTCTGTGAGGTCACATGCACAGCCAATCAGGGTGGGAGATGTCTTCCATTAGGAAGCTCCCTCAATATGGCTAGAGTCCCGCCCATGGTGCGGTCTCTTCCTGCTCACAGAAGTTACTTCCGGGGCGCTCAAACATTAGCTCCTGGTTGCACTGAATGTGACCTATGTCCTTTGACTCTTACAGCACTTAAGTTTTAAAAAAAAAAAAAGAAAGAAAAATTGACTGAAAAGAACATAATGAAAGCAGCACAAATATCTCCTGGAAAAATATGTATGCTTTTCAGAAAAAATAAGGATGGGGCTTTTGTTTTGTTTTGCAAGCTCTAAGGGCTCAAGAAGACAAAGCAATACCACACAAATTTGAAGGCTTATAGAAATGTGTACTCCTTCATTTTTTTTTTTTCCTTTGAAGAGAGACGTATGTAGAGAAGTAGTTTTTTTAGAAAATCAAAGCCAGTGGCCGACTCGGCTTTGACATTGGAAATAATATTCTATTTTTTCTGAAAATAACATCACCCCATTCCTTTAGATGCAGAAGGTTTCTTTTTAAGTTAACAGTATGAAGAGAACATAAATACTTAGAGCATGTATTTTTCTAATGCACAAAAAGCATATAGTCTATTTTTCCTACAAGAGAGGGCATTATGGAGGAGAGAAATAAATAAACATTTTTAGTGTCCACTATGTTTCAAGCACTGCACTAAGCACCCTTAAAAAAAGAATCAAATGTGTTATTTAATCCTTACAGCAACCCTTAAAAGTAGATGTTATTATTGTCCCCATTTTATAGTGGAGGAAACTGAGGCAAACAGGATTAAGAGTAGTGTCCTTATAAATGCTCACAGGTAGTAAGTATCTGAGGGTACATTTCAACTTAGATCTGACTCCAGCCTCAGTCCTCTACCTAGTGTACCACCATCTGTCTCTGAACCATGGTACAGAGTTGACATCAGATTATTTTAGTGTGAGAAATGCAATATTCCTTAGGTATATGTTATTTACTGATAATTGTAGGGCAGTGGACAGATAAGAAGAGATAGATTAAGGATTGGGAACAGAATCAGAACATCTTCATTTACTTTCCATCACATTCATTTGCAATTATTCATTCAATTAAATATTGAGTTGGTCAATAAACATTTTTGAAATACCCATGAAGTTCTAGGCATTATGCTAAATGCTGAAAACTGATGTTACTCCTAAAGGGAGCTTTTAGTCTATTGAGGGATGGGAGGGTTTTCAGTGCAAGAGCATGGAAGTCCAGCAGCTGAATAAGTCCTGCACCCTTCTTTAAGGCGAAGAACTCATAGGAGTTCTTTGCTATCTATCCTTTATTCTCTTCAGTGAGAGTGGGAGAGGTCTCAAGGGCCAGGGTATCATTGAATTTTTTTTATATTTATAGTGCTATATTAGTAAGAGATAAAAATAAGTATATGACAGTCTCTCCCCTAAAAGTACCTTGTTGGAAAAGACAAATATATGTGTGAAAAGAAAAATGAAAATTGCATCTGGTTGAGAATTAAGGGGCTGATATGTGTGATCAGATTTTTCTCTTCATTTTTTCTTTACTGTTTAATGGGAAAAGCCTTCAAAATAGACAGTTTTGAGCTTTCACAGAGGAAACAGTGAATAAATGTGTTTCATTCATCATGCATTTATTTTGAGGCAAGTCAGAAGGCATAATAGAAAACTGAAATACCATGCCAGGCTTTATTTGGCCTACAGAATTCCTAAGTTTTATATCAACTACTGACAATCACAAAGTATGAAACCATTTCATAAGATCATAGTAGCAAAACAGATTCCCAGATTTTCCCTTTATTTCAAGAAAAATTACATGGGACAATGGAGAGTGTTAGGCTTAAGAGTGAGTAAGTTAAAAATTTGAATCATTCTTTAGATAATTATTTAGCTGTGCGACACTGGGTAAGTCCCTTAACTTCTTTCAGTCACTTCATTAAATAAGAATAAATGCATCAACTCACAGGATTGTTTTGAGTACCAAATAGCATAAATTATGCAAATTGTTTTGCAAACCTTAAAGTGATATATAAAAATGTTAACTGTCATTTTCTTATAAGCTTTTGTAACTTATCAGTTTTTCCAGCTTCTAAAATCCATAACTCAGGAGGCTCAAGTATTAAACCCTTAAGGAATCTAAACCCATTAAGAACAAAAAAGATTATTTAAAAATTTAATAAAATGTGATATTGAAGTATAAGGCATATAGTTTCTTAATTCTCTTTCAAACAATTTCCTTTCTCCACTGAATTTGTATTCTAATTTTTAGGAATATTTCATCCAAAATTACAAATCACAATCTATCCATGCCTCCCATCCACTGTGACTTGTCCAGTCCTCCTCGTAATTTCATCACAAAGGTATCAATCCAAAATGCTGAGCAGAATCCTTCTTTTCTCCAGAAGAGAATATAAATGGTTTGCTTTGGATGAACTTCAATTTCAGATAATTAGAGAATAAAATTTTTCTTAACTTGCAACCACACAAATTATTCACTAGAAGAATAATGGTGTTTTTAAAAAGATCTATGTTTCAGTGAAAAGCAGGAGATTCTAAAATTCAGCGAAGGGAATTCAGCTGGCCTTCCCCTCCTCATCAATTATTGGCATTGTTTATTCTTTTACTATGTCTATATATAATATTTTATAACTATAAATGCTCTATAGGCCATTCATTCAATAGAACATCATGGTTTAGAGAATAAGCATTCCTCATCCATTTAGTTTTACTTATATGACTAGTTAAGCTCTTTTAAGCCACATTTTACAATCAAGTGCCACATTTTAGGAGGTAAGAAAATTACAGAACTTAGTGAAATAAGCATATCATCTTCTTCCAAAACTCTCAGTTATTTGATAGCTGTATGATCATGAACAAGTGACATGACCACTGTTTGTATCAGTTTTCCCATTTGTAAAATGGAGATAATTATAGCACTTACCACCCAGAATTGTTGTAAAGATAAAATGAGATAGAAATTTACAAAGCACTTTGCAAAACCTAAACTGCTATGCAAATACTACTGTTATTAATTATTATTATTATACTCACCATCTATAAACAATCCCTCCTTGACTTGAATTATTCTAGAAATTATTTGCTGTAACAGTGCCAAATACTTTTGGTGAGCACACATCAACTTTTTTATACCTTGTTTGATATTAATAATCAGAAGATTGTCAAATGAGTAAGTTAGCTGTACTATATCTCCCAGAATCTTTTAAGATTTTGACATATTCATGAGAGATACCTTTGACATTCATTGCAAACCTGGGTATTAATGAGAGTAATGAAAAACAATTTGAAAATGTAATTCAGAATAGAAAATGTAACACATAAATGAGCCAATATCCAAAACTAGTTTTAAGGACTCAATAAGAAGTTGATTGTTTTATATGTGGAAATATAAACCCCATCTCTAAGATTGTTATTAGTAATTGGGCAGTACAAAACAAAGATTGGGATACAGCTGAGTGTGCTGTAATTATATAAAGCAATACTGTGTAGGAAAAGGTAACAATAGTAACAATACTATAGGAATGAGAAGAGAGAACAAGAACTAACACAGAGGAATTAGATGGGGAGGAGGGCAAGTAGTTCTGAAATCTTACTACTTTCAAAGAGGGAACTCTATGTATGTATGGTGGGGGAAGGAATAGGATAAGGCAAGGTACAGAAGGAGTGGAGTAAGATTATGAGATTAATGTAGATTCGTGAGAAAGGGATAAATAAGAGACAGTAAGAGTTGGGCATGAGGAGAGGGAGGGATTCTTGAGGTGGAAGAGGAGGTTAAATAATTGCAAGGCAAATTAGTGTGGGTGGAAGTAAGAAGAGTTTTCAGGAATAGGAAATAGAGATAATGTGTGTGTGTGTGTGTGTGTGTGTGTGTAAATATGTGTGTGTGTATAAATGTGTGTGTGTGTTTATGTGTGTATACATACATACATAAATATATCCATGTTTAACTGTAGCTTGCTTAGAGAGTTGGGGAAAGGGGAGAAGATGAAGAGGAAAAAAGAATAAAGTAAAAAGTGCACAGCAGAAAACAGAAGAAAACCTACAAGGAAGCAAAGAAAAAATGGATAATTTTGAACACAATGTCTTATATTATTATATGTCCTTTCTTGAAATGGAAATTTATTGTTTCATATTTTAAATCCACTCATGTTCTGCTACACACATGAGTGTTTTTTTTTCTTTTTCTGCTTTTTCATTTTTATTTTGTTTTTTCTATTTTCTATGTAAACTTTAAATAAAAAGAAAGACTCAAATTAAGAGGAAAAAATAGAGAATTTAAGTAGTTTATTCTCAGAAAAGGGAACTGAATAAACAATAAATGAATTCCCAGAGAGGGGAAAAGTATGAGATGACTTGACTAATGAATCCTAGCATACATTCAAGGAATGATTAATTCAATATCACTTAAATTGTTTGCAAAAATAAGAAAATTGGGGAATGATATTCTCAAAATCCTTTATAATAAAAATAAGATCTTAACTAAACAAGGGTGAAAACAAGCAAAGAAAGGAACTTAAAAACCAATATTTCTTTTTTTTAATATTTTATTTTATTTTATAATAACTTTATATTGACAGAATCCATGCCAGGGTAATTTTTTTACATTATCCCTTGCACTTGCTTCTGTTCCGATTTTTCCCCTCCCTCCCTCCACCCCCTCCCCTAGATGGCAAGCAGTCCTATATATGTTAGATATGTTGCAGTATATCCTAGATACAATTTATGTTTGCAGAACCGAGCAGTTCTCTTGTTGCACAGGGAGAATTGGATTCAGAAGGTAAAAACAACTTGGAAAGAAAAACAAAAATGCAAATAGTTCACATTCGTTTCCCAGTGTTCTTCCTTTGGGTGTAGCTGCTTCTGTCAAATCATTTATCAATTGAAACTGAGTCTTTGTCAAAGAAATCCACTTCCATCAGAATACATCGTCATACAATATCGTTGTTGAAGTGTAAAGTGATCTCCTGGTTCTGCTCATTTCACTTAGCATCAGTTCATGTAAGTCTCTCCAAGCCTCTCTGTATTCATCCTGCTGGTCATTTCTTACAGAACAATAATATTCCATAAGAAAATTTCCATTCAGAGGCAGCTAAGTGGTGCAGTGGATAGAGCACCAGACCTAAAGTCAGGAAGACCTGAGTTCAAATCTGGTCTCAGACACTTAACACTTCCTAGCTGTGTGACCCTGGGCAAGTCACTTAACCCCAACTGCCTTAGCAAAAAAAAAAAAAAAAAGAAAAGAAAATTTCCATTCAATTTCCAAAAATCAATATTTCTGATGGATATTGATGCAAAAGTCAAAATATTAGCTACAGTAACATATGTTAAATGATTAATATGATTAAATAAGACTGGATCTATATCAAGAATAAAAAGTTGACTAAATATTAATTCAATTAAAATAGAATATTAAAAAAAGAAAATTTAGCTTAGAAGTGAGGAATGAAAGAAAACAAAGACTTGTAGAAATTATACAACTCTATGTATCTATCATCTCTTTGTTTCTTTCTGTTTGTCTCTGTCTTTCTCTCATGAATAGATTTTTCAAGAAATTAATTCAATGGCATTGGCAAAAACCAGCACAAGACTCAAATGAATTCTACTTTTCTAGGGAAAGGTTTTTTTTTTTTTTTTTTTTTTTTTTTTTAGGTATTCTTACCTAACAAATGTCTTTGTCCTGTCAAACCACATATTTAGAGCAGATACAAAACAAGAAGAATAAAACTGAAGAGAAAAAAAAAAAAAAAGGTCTGCAATCAAAATAATCCCACCCTGATCTCTGGAAACAAGGTACAATGTCAGAATATAGAAAATGGATGAAAAAAATTAGACATCAATTTACAACAATCTCAGACAGAATTTTAACTGACATAAATCTCCCAAATGAGATCAACAGTGCCTAAAAATCAATCATTAGTTGAAAGTAGAAACTAATTTCTAAAATTTATAGTGGAAAATGGAAGAAGATTACAAAGTACGTTGTTTTATAAAATAGGGGAGAATAGTGGCAAGGTATGTTAACCAAACAATATCATACCAAGGACATTTAAGAATTAAAGTAGGAAGAAGACCATTAAAAAAGTATGATGGTGTGGTAATAATACCTACTATAAATCTAATTGGAAATCATGGAAGTAAACTCCATTGTATAGCTTAAAATTAAGAGAATTATAAGGTCTTTGACACATATTTAGAATAATTACAATTAGAAATAATTAGAAATTGGATATAAAAGCATTGCTATTAGTTGGTACTAAGGCTCCCTATGGCTTAAGGCCTAAAAGCCCTATATATTGAAAAGTAATGGTGACAGACTTTCTGCCACTGTATGCCTTCTAAGTATGCCATGGTGTCAAATGCTAAGTCAGAGATGTATCTAACTAAACCAACGCCAAAACTTTGCTCTGAATAAGAGCAGCATATGCTGCTGAATAAACTGTCTTTTTTAATATTAACATATCTATCCATGTATCTATCTATGCTAATTTTGTCCCTATTTTAACCCCAAGCTTCAACAACCAAACTCCATGGTCTGACCTAGAGCATATAGAAAATAATTCCACACCTGAAAATAATTTTTTTTCATATAGTAACCATGCAAAAAGTTTCTACATTAGCAATTCCATAGTCATTAAGCTTTCCTCAGGAACTAGGCTCTTTTCTTTCTCCTAACATTCAAATATAATGCTTTCTTCATAAGACCTGCCTTTGAGTCAAACATTGGACATTTTTGCAGGACAAACATCATTATCTTTTGCAGAAAGTTGTGACAACATACAAATGTATGCAAAACATACATACAGATATATCCATTTCCATTTCCATCTAATGCATATGTACTTATTTTACTTATGCAAAATGAAAGGATAATCATTTAAAATTTTGTTCCTTTTTCTTTTGGACAGAGATCTTCTAGAAAAACACAAGGGAGAGAAGGCAGAGGTTCTGAAATATTCCTTTACTAATAATACATCTATGTCTAGGAAGGCTACAAAGGAAAGCAAAATGTGTAGCTGCATCTTAAGTGATAATAGTTCACAGTTTTGGTTTTTTTTTTCAAAATACTAAATAGCAAAAACAATATTTGGGGAGAACTTTCTTATTTATGCAAAGTCACAGCTGCAGAAATATATACTTTTTGAAAACAGACAAAAACCTCAAAATTGAGCAAGTAATGGAGTTTTTAGTGGTTTTATACATATTAATTTTGAATTCTGGTTTTATATTATAAACATTTTCAAATTTTCACATCTTGTGAGAGCTCTTACATAATAACATAACAATTAAGCAAAAATGCTAATGTAGTAAACGCATATGGAAGTTCATATAGCTTTCTACACTTCTATTCACCGCCAAAATTTTTGAAAGTTTTTTTAAATTGCCTGAAATTCATTTTCTATTTCTTCCACCCCAACCTCATTAAAAAAGAAAACTAAAATAAAAAGTCTAGGTAATTAACTAGGCAAATTCCATCATTAGCTTTATATGTAGTGCTTATCAATGTGTACAGTCAGTATGTGTGTATAAACATATACACACATATATGCATAACTTTATACATATGTGTATGTATATTGTGTATATCTCATCGCTCCTTTTTAGGAATTTTAGATAATTATCTTGTCATTAATCCTCTGGAATCATAAATGATCATTGCATTGATAAAGTCCTTAAAACTCTTCCCCAGGAATCAGTTTCCCTTCTTATCTCATTTGCACCCAGTTATATAATTTTATTTATGCAAAAGCTTTTCAGTTTCATGTGATCAAAATGATCTATTTTATCTTTTATGGTCATTTCATTCCCTATTTAGTTATAAAAATATTTCCTTAGCTATATATATGAAAAATATCTGATGTGGTGATCTTTTCTTTCTATTTTTAAAATAATTTTTAAAATGACATACCCTTTACCCTTGGATATTTCAGTCACATATAGAGCTATATCATTATTTCATTGGTTTTCTAACTCTTGTTCCTTTCCCTAATACCTCCCAAGTTGTGACCTGTCCTAAATATCCCTCTCAAATTGATCTCCTAATAAAATAGTTCAATGCAATTTTTTTTAAAGACCTAGATTTGCAATCAGAAATCCAAGGTTATCATATTACTTCAGAAAGGTCTTCTTAGGACTATAGGAGAGTTGCCAGACTTCTTTGAGGTATTCTTAGTTTCCTGATCTAAAAAATTAATGTTTTGTATTAAATAATCTTGTGTCCTTTATACATCTAAACTCTAAGATTATATTGCTATTTTTTCCTTTTTCTTTTCATTTTATACTCCTGCCCAAAAACTTTCAATTGAAACCTGTTACCTAAAATATGCATAGCTTGCCATTATATGTAAACAACTTCTGTTTCCAAAATTATCTATTAAGACAGCTGGTGGCAGAATGGAAATATCTCTAGACTTGGAGACAAAAAGAACTGAATTCAAAACTAGCTGCAAATAATAAGTGTGGGATCCTGGGCAAGCCGCTTAATTTTGGCCCATCTCAGTTTCCTAAAGTATAAAATTGAGACATTAACAGGGTTGTCATGAGGATAAAAAGAGATGATATTTGTAAAGTCGTGTAATACAATGCCTGACACATAGTAGGTGATATACAAAAGTGATGAACAAAAATTCTTCCCCAACAATCTCTATTTCCCTTGAATTTGAACATGCCATATAAATTGTTTCTATTTTTTGTTCTGTTTTTGTCCAAGTCCTAACATATCTTTAAAGCATAGCTTCTTTACCCTTCTTTGCTTTATACACACATCATCTATCCTTAGTCTTGACTGATCTCTCAATTTATAGAGCAGTTAAGGTTTATACCACTAATTTTATATCCAGTCTGTCCTCAATACTATATTATTTTGTCTTCTTCACTAAAATATAGTATACTCAAAATTGAGAATCAGGTCTTTTACCACTTGGTATCTTAAATGACAGTCTCACAGATAGCCAACAAGTACTAATGACAAGAAGGAAAAAAAATGAGTGATAGTCTCTCCTCTTTGGAAGCAGGCAATCACTAAGTTTAAGATTATAGATCTGGAGCTATGCTATGTGTTGATAAAGTCTGTAATATGCTTATATTGGTTGGTGGATTGAAGATTTTTGTGTGAATGAAAATCTACATTATAAATTAATTATATGCTGAGATTTTCTTAAAGCAAAAGTGTAGAATTGAGTATAAGTCTTGACAGTGATGAGATGTAGATTTCAATTTAATTCCATGGAGTGTCAGAGTAATGTTCCCTGCTTCATAGACTCTTTTCTATTTCTTCCATTTGACAATGGAACACAGGTATACTCTTTTCTCCACCATCAAAATATCAGCACCTTAGTGGACAGAGAATTTTAATTCCTGTTTTTGTATCCTTGGGACCTTCTTCTTGAATTTTTAATGTAGTGGTCATAAAATCATGTGATATTACAACTTTATTTCCACAAGTATTTCTGAAGTGTTTATTAAGTGCTAAGTATTATATGGAACACTGTGATTCATTCATTTAATATTCCTCTACTTCATGCTAAGTACTTAGAAAAACCTTAGGGATACAAAGAAAAAATAATGAATAATTTTTCCCCTATAGTACTTATATTCTGTATATGACAAGAAGACAGTAAGTATCCAAGTATAAGGCTAGGCACTGAGCCTATACCATGAGCAAAAGGAACTCCCACCTTAGAAACTCTCTCTACCAATGCAAGTTTGAACTTTCTCTGCATCTTGTAATAAAGAGTTTCCTGGGGCACTGAGAAATGGTATAACTAGTAATAAGGACAGTGCTTGAACTCAAGTTTTCCAAGTTCAGAGTCTATACAGTATGTATTATCTTATTTTATTATTTATTAAAGCTTTTTATTTATAAAGCATATGCATAACCTTTAATTGCAAAATTTCCCCTTCTTCTCCTACCCCCTCCTCTATCTGGCAGGTAGTCCAATATATGTTAAATATGCTGAAATACATATTAGATCCAATATGTATATGCATATTTATGCAATTATCTTGTTGCACAAGAAAAAATAGATCAAGAAGGAAGAAAAAGAAAAACAGAAAAAATGCAAGCAAATAACAACGGAGAGAGTGAGAATGCTATCTTGCATTTCACATTCTGTTCCCATGGTTCTCTCTTGGATATAAATGGTCTCTTCATCACTGCACAAGTGGAATTGGTGAGAATCATCTCAATGCTGAAGAGATCCATGTCTATCAGAATTGATCATCATAGAGTCTTGTTGCCATGTAAAATGATCTCCTAGTTCTGAATATTTCATTTTGCATCAGTTTTTATAGATCTCTCCAAGCCTCTCTGAAGTCATCCTGCTGGTCATTTCTTACAGAAAAATAGTATTCCATAGCATTCATACACCATGATTTATTCAGCCATTTTCCAATTGATGGGCATCCACTCAGTTTCCAGTTTCTTGCCACTACAAAGAGGGCTGCTATAAATATTTTTTGCACATGTGGGTCCCTTTCCCTCCTTTAAGATCTGTTTGGGATATAATCCCAGTAGAAACACTGCTCGATCAAAGGTAATGCACAGTTTGATGACTTTTTGAGCATAGTTCCAAATTGCTCTCCAGAATGGTTGGATCCGTTAATAACTCCACCAACAATGTATCAGTGTCCCAGTTTTCCCACATCCCTCCAACATTTGTCATTATCTTTCCCTGTCATTCTAGCCAACCTGACAGGTGTTTAGAGGTATCTCAGAGTTGTCTTAATTTGCATTTCTCTGATTAATGTGATTTGGAGTACCCTTTTATGTAGCTACAAATAGTTTCAATTTCTTCTTCTAAAAATTGTTCATATTTTTTGACCATTTATCAACTAGAGAATGGTTTAAACTATTATAAATTTGAGTCAAATCTCTATATATTTTAGAAATGAGACTTTTATCAGATCCTTTGGATGTTAAAATGTTTTCCCAGTTTATTATTTCCCTTCTAATCTTATCTGCATTAGTTTTGTTTGTACAAAAACTTTTTAACTTAATAAAATCAAAATTATCTATTTTATGATCAGTAATGATCTCTAGTTTTTCTTTGGTCACAAGTTCCTTCCTCCTCCAAAAATCTGAGAGGTAAAATATCCTATGTTCTTCTAGTTTGTTTATAATATCATCCTTTATGTCTAGATCATGAACCCATTTCAACCTTATGTTGGTATATGATGTTAGGTGTGGGCCTATGCCTAGTTTCTGTCATACTAGTTTCCAATTTTCCCAACAGTTTTTGTCAACAGTTGTGGTGATCTCTTCTTTTGTATAATATAATCATTCTCTCTGGGAGCAGGTTTCTTGGAGAGGTTTTCTGGAGGCAGCCTTAGTTTCGGTTCAGATCAATAATCACTCCAAATACAGGTAGCTGATAAAATCCAAAAGTTTATTTCTTATCTCTTTCCTTGGTTCTGAGAGCTCTCATTGCTAGTCTTTTGCCTCTAGCTCAACTCTGAATGCCTCCAGCCAGCACCAAGGTGAAAAGTGGAATGAATCTGTTTTGCCTCCGAGAGAGGGCTTCTGGCTCTCAATCTCCCAGAAGTTCTGGCCTATATCATCTCCTTGTAAGATCAGTTCAATCATACTGAACCATGCTAAATTAGATAATTATTGCCTCTATCAATTCTAATGACTTAACAGCTTGTAAGGATTCTAATGAATAGTGAATTCTTATATCAAAAGGTGGGGCCTTTTGGCTTCTACAAATACTAGATTGTTATAGTTATTGGCTATTTTGTTAGTGGCTATTTTATTGATTAATTAGCCTATTTCTTACTCAGTACCAAATGGCTTTTGTGATATTCTTGTTTGGTTTTCTGGTGGTCTTGGGACAGCCTTCTTTTCAGTAGAGTAATCACCACAAAGATAGCCAGGTGTTAAAGTCCAAAGTCTTTATTTTCTCCTTCATAATTTAGTTTCCTTGCCTGGCGCTGGGCAGCTTTCTGGGAGAGCCTTTCATACTGGCCTTGGTCTCAGTGGGGGGAGCAGGAGAACAGATGGGCCTGTCCTGTGACTGGTAAAGATGGAAATGAATCTCTCTGAGTCAAAGGGCTTGAGCTCCCACTTGCCTTCCGCTTGCCTTCTCTAGCTCTGGCTCTGGCTAAGTTTGTCAAAAAAAAAAAAAAAAAAAAAATCTCAAATTAAGATTTTTACAAAACAAAACAAAACAAAAACCTATTAATTATTTTTTAAACTATTGCCATTATAAATAATTGATTATGCCCCTGAAGTTATCACACTGAGCCAATGTTACCTAAAACAAAGCATGGTACAATGGAAATGATTGAAGTATATCAATTTTTTTCTTTACCTATAGATGAGAAGACGTAGGGACTTATGTAATGTTTGCAAACATACAAAAGTCTGACCAATAGGGTCAGCTAATTGCTACAGTGGATTGAGCACCAACCCTGAAGTCAGTAGGATCTGAATTAAAATCTGGCCTTAGATATTTAACACTTCCTAACCATGTGACCCTGGGCAAGTCCCTTAACACCAAATGCCTCAGCAAAAAATAAAATAATAATAAATAAGTCTGTCAGGTAGAAAAGAAAATGGATTCAGAAGGTGAGAGCTAAAAGAGTCTTTAGAAATAATGTAGTCCTGACTCTACTTGGCTTCAAGGGAAATAATTAGAACAATCTGCTGTAAGTTTTCAGGTAGGTTAATTTTAATGCAATATAAGAAAGAATATTCTCATAATTACAGCTTATCTGAAAATGAAATAGCATGTTTCAAGTGGTGAGTTCTCCATTATTAGTGGTATCCAATCAGAGACTGGAGTGAGGATTTGTTTAATATTAGTGAATTCAGATTTTTTTTCCCCTAAAGATCTAGGATTCTCTAATCTAAATCATACAAGGATTTTTTATTTAGGAGCTTGTAGCCCACATTAAGCAACTTTGATGTCAACCAATATTTTAGTCCTTTAATTCTCAGTTAATGCTGAGGACATTTGTTCAAAGGTTTCTATCTTTATTTACATGGAAGAAAACCTATATTTTTTATGGAAGAATAATGAAATGGGTGTGTTTTTTAAATTGAAATTATAAATCAATGATGATTTAATCTTAATAGCTGCCTTCTCCATTAGAGATTCTTAGCCATGAAATTAAAATGGACTTCTGTGCCCAGGGTCTAAAAGAAATTAGAGTGAGCCTAAAATGAATCAAGTCATGGATTTTTCTTATGGCATTAATAAGCAAATTTCAAATCACACAGCATAGAATGCTTGCCTGTTTTTAATGGTGAAGTTTCACTAGGCAGAAGATAATTTCATCTTTTCTTTTCTTTTTAATATCTTCAGAGACTAGATGTGAATGAAGAAGGAATTATTGCTTTCACTTCATAGGCACACTATAAATTATTTTTTTTGGCCCTAATTGCTTTGTCTAAGTAAAACATATCTAGATCACACCTGACATTGTAAACCTGTTTATCTTCATCATTTCCTTCTATTTTAGGAACTTATTATATATCTTTCTTATATGTTCAGTCATTTCAGGGTTAGGCTTGTTTATCATGTATGTTTTTAATGTAGCTCTGCTAGTGGAAAAAAGTTATCCAAACAAAATAAATATTATGCTTTGCTTATTGTAAAACGTCATGACCAAGAGACAAAAAATGTTAAATATTCATGAAAATTCTTATTTCCCCCAGGTCTGGCCAGTGTAGGATGCTGAGAAAGATAACTCACCAAACAAGGGAACTGTATCACAACCAGATTATCACAGAACTTAAAAACAAAAGCAATTGACATTAATAATTAATTGAGGAAAAGTTCCCTGTGGAGGCTGAGATGAGCTACAGGCACAATGTGTAAAAGTGCTTGACTAACTGATCATTAGTTATGTTCTGTATCAGAGAAACAGATATTAATGTATCTTATTTATCTACCCTAGTTTTTCTAACCCAATCGTTTGTCTAATGTATTAAATGATGCTTTCCCAATTCCCCATGAGTAAGGATCATCCCAAATTAGAGCCTGATACTTTTTTTATTGCACTTCTAGGGAGTGATCTGAATAAATGAAATATGAAAAACTTGTTTTGCTATTTTCTTTGTAATTTTGGCATTGTGTATTTAATGCCTGGAAATAGAAATCATATTAGTTATTACAATATTTTAAGTAATGATCAGCCTTTTCTTACCTTAAGCATTCTGAGGTTTTATGTCCTTTTTTATACCCTTTGAATATTACTTTGTTTGTTTTTATGAGTTATTTCTTTTATTTCTGAAACTTGTCTTTTGTCTCAACAGGCTGTACTTTAATGAAGAAACGTCAAAGCTGCTAACAGTTATACAAACTGGGACTCAGGAAGACCCTAGTGACCAAGGATGGGGTCGTCATGGAAACTAATTCTGTTTCTGTCAGTCACTGGGTGTCTTTCAGGTAAAAGTCTTGCATATTTTATGACTAAGTACAAAGTTGTAATGAGGTATTACATGTCCTGCAGAAGCTACATCTTTAAGTGATGATATAAATTCATATCCCTAAACATATCTATGGATATAATAAACTCTAGTATTTGTAAAGCAAACTATATACAAAATTAAATAATGCAAGGTATTTAGGAAACAGAATGCTATATGGTTACATTAATGTTAATAGAATGAGTACACACCTCATTGAGTTTCATTTATAATCCAAGCCATTGTTAGTCTTCACAAGACTCAATAATATCCTTATTCATCATTTGTAACAGCTAATTACAAAATTGTCTCATTACAATAGTAAATTCTACCACTCTGAACAAAGTGCTACTTTGACTCAACTCAAGCTATGAGAGAGGATCACTTTGAGATAATTGACTCATTTTTATGAGTACCAAAAAGTATTGTACTTCCTTTTCTGAATTTCTCTTTTTTCTGCTAGGTCAATCTTAATGTTTTAAATCTTGGCTCTGCAATGTTACTTTATCCTCTAGAGACATTTTATGTTGTTATAATTTTTATAGAATGATATCATAATATTCAGAATTATTTTCCCAGTTCCTTTTGTCTTTGTTTTAAATTCAGAGTCTAGAAATTAAACCTTGGTGATTATTTTCATTTTTGACACATAACACATGTGGCTTAATTAGTTATAATACAATGTATCTTCTGTGAGTAGCATTCAAGATGTAGACTTGTTAAGAAAAAAAAAAAAAACTTAGGCCTATAAAAGGCAGTATGAGCTGTGAATAGTATTGAATGTCTTTTTTTTTTTTTCCTAAAGGAATAGTTTAACATTTTGAATGAAATGTTTATTGATTAAGTGGTGTATTGGGATATGAATTTCAATGCTAACCAATTTTTACAAATGGAAAAAAATGATAATGAATTAAAAATGACTTTCTTATTAATCTTGGCTACTGGTACCTGGAGAATTTTAAATAGAGAATGATGAATAGGTAGTGACCTCTGTGGAAGTTCTAGTGGGCCTATGGGCATTCATGACTTTTAGATGTTGATACATTAGTTCTTATGTCTATTTTAACTGGAAAATTCTCTGACTTTACCTTGACACATTTATGGTATTAAAAGTACTCATTCTGCACACCCAGAATTGAAAGTACCTGGGAGCTTTTGAGGAAAAAGTTTCAGTGTTCAAATGGCAAGGTAATTCCCTAAACCTCCAAATTAGACATCTTTTTTTTTTTTTTTCCTCTCAGGAGTCTCACAATAGATTTTATTCTCTTATGTTCTCTCTAACTCTCCTATTAACTCTTTCTCCTGGTCTTAGAATACTTGTATTTCTTGTATTAGGGATCATCTTATCACTTCACATGTATTTTATATTTTGCATTTGGTAAGGAGTAGAAATTAACTCAGGCTCATTCAGAGAACATTGCTGTCCTAACGTATTAGTGCAAACTATGTGTCTTCAGAAGAGCTTTCTAGCCTCATCCAAAGAAACATCATTCCTCTGTGGACAGATCTGATATAAAGTGGAATCTTATCAGTTTTCAACCTTTACCTACTTCTCTATATCTCCCAAATATTTAGCCATTTTACCTGAAAATGGAGAACTCCCAATTAATTCTCATACTTACTCTCATTCCAGCAGAACGAAGATTATTTTTCCCTTTAAAAATGGGATAAGAACAAGTGTCTAAACTTAAAGGAGCCCACCATTAACTAAACTCTTTTATAAGCCAAAGATGAGATACCTATCAATTGAAAAATAGAATAGCAACTGAAACTGTGATTTCAGTGGTTTATGGAGATTTATAGATGAGGAAATTTCCTTTATCAAGGTATACTAATACCTTTTTTGCAACTTGTAATCTTTGTTAATTGCCTAGAGTATTGATAGGTTAAGTTACTTGCCTGGTGTCACATGATAAGAATGTATAAAAGTTCTCAAACCCATACTTTGCTGTCATGTCTCTATTATCTTTCTATATGTAATCCATACTCTATACAGCTGTCAAAATAATCTTTCTAAGAAACTTTTCTGAACCATATTGCTCCTTTGCTCAAAAACTTTGTGTCTCCCTATTCCTTATAGAGCAAAACATAACTTTCTTTTTAAATAATAATTAATTGTTTAATAATTTCTTTAGTTTCCAATTACATATATAAAGCTTATAATAATAATTTTTAAACTTTTGAGTTCCAAATTCTCCCCCTACTTCTTGCTACCATCTCATCCTTGAGAAAACAAGGTGATTTGTTATCTATTGTAAACATTATGTCATGCCAAACATATTTACATGTAACCCATATGAAAGAAAACACATGAAAAAAATTTTAATTGTGCATCATCAGCTCTTTATCTTGAGATGGATAGGATTTTTCATCATAGGTCCTTTGGAATTGACTGAAACATGATTGTCTTGATCAAACTAAGTCTCTCACAATACTATTACTGTGTATAGCATTTTCTTGTTGTGTGCATGTCATTTTGTATGAGTTCATATAAGTCTTCTGAGATTTTTCTGAAATGATCCTGTTAGTCATTTCATATAGTACATATTATTGCATTTCAATTATGTAACATAACTTGGACAATCATTCCATAATTTATAGGTCATCCCTCAATTTCCAATTTTTGCCACCCCAAAAAGCTGTTACAAATATTCTTATTCAAATAAGTCATTTCTCTTTTGTAAAATATTGTTGAGATATTGAATAAATCATATTGATATTGCTGGGCCTAATTTTGTAGTGATGTGCTATATTGTTCTCCAGAATGGGTTGGTTAGCTCACCAACAGTGAACTCCTCCAACAGTGCTTTAGTGTCTCAGTTTTTCCATATTCCCTCCAGCATTTGTCATTTTCCCTGTCATGTTAGCCAATTTAGAAAAGTGTAAGGGAATACTTCAGCATTGCTTTAATTTGCATTTCTCTAATAAGTAGTAATTTAAAGAATTATTTTCATATGGCTGTTGATAACTGATTTCTTCTGAACAGTTCCTTTTCAAATACTTTGAACAATTATCATCTAGGAAGTACTCGTTTTTATAAATTTGGCTCAGAACCACACAAATACACACACACACACACAAACACAATCGAGGTATTTATCAGAGAAACTTATTATGATTTGGGTTTTTTTTTTCAGTTTTATTTCTAATTTTTGCTTCATTACTTTTGGGTTTTGTGCAATTTTTTTAAAATTATATAATCAGAATTATCTACTTTACTCCCTATAATTCTCTCTCCTCTTTAGTCACAAACTCTTGACATATCCACAGATCCAGCAGGTACATTTTCCCATTTTTCCATAATATATTTATGATATCTCACTTTATTTCTAAATAATTTATTCATTTTCACTTTATCTAATTACATATACTGTGTGAGATGTGGGTTAGTGCCTAGTTTCTTTCAAATTACTTTCCAGTTTTACTAGCTATTTTTCTCAAATGATGAATTCTTTTTTTTTCCCCTGAGGCAATTGGGGTTAAGTGAGGGTCACACAGCTAGGAAGTGTTAAGTATCTGAGTTCAGATTTGAACTCAGATCCTCCTGACTTAGGATGGTACTCTATCCACTATATCTCCTAGCTGAATACTTACCCCCAAAGCTTGTATCTTTGAGTTTATCAAGCACTAAATTACTATGGTGATTTACTGTTGCACATTGTGTGTCTAATCTATTCCACTGACTCATTACTTTATATCTTACCTATACCAAATAATTATTTGATAATTTGATTGGTATGACTCTGAATAATTTAATTAACCTTGGTAAAATTGTCATTTTTTATTTTTTCTAGTAAATTTATTTATTCTTAATATACAATAATAATTAATATTATTAATCATGTTGGAAGAGAAAGTTCAGAGCAAAAGGGAAAACCATGGGAGAGATACAAAACAAAAACAGAAAAAAGAATTAAATATAGCATGTGTTGATTTGCATTCAGTCTCATTAGTTCTTTTTCTGGATTCAGGTGGCATTTTCTGTCCAAAGTCTATTGGAATTGCTTTGAGTCACTGAACCTTAGAGAAGAACCAATTCATAGTGGATTATCACACATTCTTGCTGTTATTGTATATAATGTATTCCTGGTTCTCCTTGGTTTCCTCAGCTTCTGTTCATGTAAATCTTTCCAGGCCTTTCTAAAATCTGCTTGTTCATCATTTTTTATAAAACAATAATATTCCATTCTCTTCACATACCACAATTTGTTCAGCCATTCCACCATTGGTGGGTATCTATTCATTTTCCATTTTTCTGTAAAGGTAAAGAAAGCTGCTACAAACATTTTTGCACATGTCATTTTCCCTCCTTTATGATTTCCTTGTGATACAGACCCAGTAAAGGCACTGCTGGATCAAAGGCTATGCAGAGTTTAATAGCCCTTTGGCAACTATAACAGAGTTCCCAATTGCTCTCCAGAAGAGTTGGATTATTTCACAATTCCATCAACAAAGCATTAGTGCCCAGTTTCTCCACATTCCCACCAACATTTATCCTTATCTTTTGGGTCATCTTAAAATCATTTTTATTATATTAACTCAGCCTACACATGAACATATATATTTTTCAACTGTTCAGATCTCTCCTTAATTATGGGGAAAGTGTTTTGTAAATATTATGTAATCCCTGAATTTGTCTTGGCAGACTCCCAAGTATTTGATATTGTTTGCAATTGTTATAAATGGAATTTCTTCCTAGTTCTTGCAGCTGGATTTTATTGATACTATATAGAAATCCTAATGAATTATGTGAATTTATTTTGTATTCTGCAACTTTACTGAAATTGTTTCAAGTGTATTTTTAGTCGACTCTAAAGTTTTGTGTTTACCATTATATCACATGCAAAAACTGATTTGTTTTTTCAATGCAAATTTTTATTACTTCAATTTCTTGTTCTTATATTCTTATTATAATTATAATTTCTAGAACAATATTGAATAAGAATAATATAATGGATATAACTACTTCCCTCCTGATTTTATTGATAAGACTTCAAATTAATCTTCATTACAAATAATGCTTACTCTTGGTTTTAAATATATATTATTGGAAGTTATTCCAAGTTTTTATTCCAGTTATTTTATTCCAGTTTTTAAAGATACCACTGATTCCTATTATTCCTAGTCTTTTACTAGAACTGGGAATTGCAATTTATCAAAAACTTTTTCTGCATTTCTTGAGATTTTTTTTAATTGAATTTATTTTGACAATGACAGTTTTGTTGATAGTTTTCCTGATATTGAACCAGTCTTGCATTACTGATCATATTGTATAATTGTTATATTGCTATAATCTCCTTTCTAGTATTTGATTTAAAACTTTTGTATTCACCTTTTTCTTAAGGAGATAATTCTGTCATTTTCTTTTTTTCTGCTTTTATTCTCCCTGATTTAAGCATCAAAATCGTATTTGTATCATAAAAGAATGTGGTAGTATTTCTTCCTTACTTATTTTTTAAAATAATTTATATAGTATTGATATAAATTGCTTCTTAAATATTTGGCAAAATTCTCTTATAAGTTTTTAGTCCTGGAGATTTTTTTTCTTAGGGATTTCATTGACAGCTTGTTCAATTTCATTTTCTAAGTCATATTTAAGTATTCTATTTCCTCTTCTATTAATCTGAGTTTACATTTTTTATAAATATTCAAGCATTTCATGTAGATTGTTTGTCTTACTGGCATATATTTAGACAAAATAACATCTAATTTCATTTTCATTCGTGATTCATTAAACCTTTTCATATTTTTAACTTTAAAAAAATTTTAACACATTGCTTTATGTTGGGAGAGAAAAATCAGAGGAAGAGGGAAAAAAACATGCAAGAGATTAAAAAAAAAAAAACAGAAAAAACAAGTGAACATAGCATGAGTTGATTTATATTCAGTCTCCTTAGTTCTTTCAATGGTTGCAGATGGCATTTCATCAATGAACCACAGGGGGAAAAAAATCATTCTTTCATAGCTGATCATCACACATTCTTGCTGTTACTGTATATACAATTTTATTCCTGGTTCTGCTTGTTTCACTCATCATCAGTTCCTGTAAATCTTCCCAGGCCTTTCTAAAAATAGCTTATTCATCATTTTTTATAGAACAATAACATTTCATTACCTTTATATACCACAACTTGTTCAACCATTCCCCAACTGATGGGCATCTACCCATTTTCCAATTCTTTGCTACCACAGACTTCTTTGCTACAAATATTTTTGCCCATATGGATACTTTTCCCTCTTTTATGATTTCCTTGGATTATAGACCTAATAAATAGCCCTGTTGAATTAAAGAATATGCAGTTTGATAGCCCTTTGGGCATAGTTCCAGATTTCTCTCCAGAATTGGATTATCATTTTCCAACTCCACTAACAGTGCTGTAGTGTCCTACTTTTCCCATATCCTCTTCACCATTTATCATTGTCTTTTCCTGTCATTTTAGCCAATCTAAGAGGTGTGATGTGGTAACTCAGAATTGTTTTAATTTGCATTTCTCTAATTAATAGTGATTTAAAGCATTCTTTACATATAACTATAGATAACTTTAATTTTGTCATCTGAAAATTGTCCGTTCATATCCTTTGACCATTTATTAACTGGAGAATGACTTGTATTATTATAAATTTAACACACTTCTTTATATATTGGAAAAATGAGACCTTTTCTGGAAATACTGGCTGTAAAGATTTTTACCCAGTTCTTACACTTCCCTTTTAATGTAGTTTCTGTTGCTTTTGTTTGTGCAAAAGCTTTTTAATTTAATATAATGAAAGGTTTCCATTTTACCTTTTATAATATTTTTTAGTTCTTATTTAGTCATAAATGTCTGTCTTCTCCAAAGATGTGATAGATAAATTATCCCTTGTTCTCCTAATTTATTTATGGCATCATCCATTTGCCCAAATCATGCATACATTTTGACCTTATTTTGGTATGGGGTATGAGATATAGGTCTGTGCTAAGTTTCTGACATATTAATTTCCAGTTGTCCCAGCAGTTTTTGTCTATTAGTGAAGTTATTATTCCAGAAGCTGGACTTTGTGGGTTTATAAAACACTAGATAATAAGCCTCAATTATTATATCGTGTGTATCTAATCATTTCACTGACCTCCCATTGTATTTCTTAGCTAGTACCAAATGGTTTAGATGGCTATTGCTTTATAATATAGTTTTAGGTTTGGTACTGCTAAGCCTTTGTATTTTTTTTTTCATTAATTCCCTTGATATTTTTGAGTTTTTGTTCTTGCAGATGAATTTTGTTATTAAGTTTTCTAACTCTATAAATAATGTTTTGTCAGATTGATTGATATGGCACTGAAGAAGTAGGCCAATTTAGGCAGAATTGTGATTTTTATTATATTAGCTTGGCCCAACCATGAACAATAGATATTTTCCCAATTGTTTAGATCTGACTTTATTTGTGTGAGAAATGTTTTGTAATAGTATTCATATAATTCTTGGCTTTGTCTTGGTAGGTAGACCCCCAAATATTTTATTTTGTCTATAGTAATTTTAAATGGAATTTCTCTCTTTATGTCTTCCTGATGGGCTTTGTCAGTAACATATAAAAATGCTGGTGATTTCTGTGGGTTTATTTTACATCCTGCAACTTTGCTAAAGCTGTGAATTGTGTCCAGTATATCACCATTTCAAATGAAAATTGATAGTTCTATTTCCCCATTGCCTATTCTAATTCCTTTAATTTCTTTTTTTCTTTTCTTATTGCTAAAGCCAACATATCTAATACAATATTGAATAATAGTGTTGATAATGGGCATCTTGTTTTGTCTGATTTTACTGAGAATGTGTCCAGTTTCTCTCCATTACAAATAATGCTTGCTGTAAAGCTCTCTTTAACCCTATGCTCTCTAGTGTTTTTAATAGGAATGGGTGCTGTATTTTGTCAAATGTTTTTTCTGCATCTATTGAGTTTATCATGTTTTCTGCTGGTTTTGTTATTGATATAATTAATTATGGTAATAGTTTTGCTGATATTGAATCAGCTCTGCATACCTAGTATAAATCCCATTTGGTCATAGGATATTATCCTGTTCATAAATAGCTATAATCTCTTTGCTAATATTTTATTTAATTTTTTTTGCATTAGTTTTTCCTAATTTAGATAGCTGTGATATTTGTGTCATAGAAGAAAGTTGGCAGGACTCCTTCTTTACTTTTCATTGGAATTAATTTTTTTTTAATATTTCATAGAATTTACCTGTGACTCAATTTGGCCCTGAAGATTTTTTCTTTAAGAAGTTGATTAATTTCTTGTTCAGTTTCTTTTTTCTAAAATGGGACTATTTAAGTAATTTATTTCCTCTTCTGTTAACCTACACACTTTATATTTTTGTAAATATTCATCCATTTCAGTCATATTGTCAGACTTGCTGCTGTACAGTTGAGCAAAATAGCGCCTAATTATTGCTTTAATTTCTTTGTTACTGGTGTGTTCACCCTTTTCATTTTTGATGCTGGTGATTTGTTACTTTTTTCTTTTCTTTTTCTGATCAAATTAAACAAAGGATTATGTTTTGTTTTGTTTTTTTCATAAAACCAACTTTTATTTATTAGTTCAATAGTTTTCTTACTTTCTATTTTATTAATCTCTCCTTTTTTCAGAATTTTTAATGTGGTATTTAATTGCAGTTTTTTAACTTGTTCTTTTTTCTAGCTTTTCTAGTTACATGTCTATTTCATTGATCACCTCTTTCTATCTTTTATTCATGTAGTTATTTCAAGATATAAAATTTCCCCTAAGAACTGCTTTGGCTGATCCCATAATTTTTGGTATGTTGTCTCATTATTGTCATTCTCTTGAGTAAAATTATAGATTGTTTCTGTGATTTGCTATTTGACTCACTCATTCTTTAAAATTAGATTATTTAATTTCCAATTGGTATTTAGGCTATCTTTTCTTGGTCCTTTATTGAATACATTTTTTATTGTATTGTGGTCTGAAAAGGAAACATTTACTATTTCTGCTTTCTGCATTTGCTTGCTTTGCATCTTCCTTTTCACTGGAATAGATCTTTTGTGTCCCTCCATGTAAAATGTTTTATACCATTTTACTTCTCCCTTCTTTCTCATTCAGTGTATTCCTCTTTCTCTTATTTTTTATATCACTCTCAAATTCAATTTATACATACACACACACATACATACATATACATATACATAGCTATATATTCTAGCTATACAATTAATGATATAATTTTTAAGTGTTACAAATATCTTCCCATGTAGGGTTGTAAACAGTTTAGCTCTATTGAATCTCTTATATTTTCTTTTTTATTTTTACTTGTTTATGCTTCTCTTGGGTCCTGATATTGGAGGTGAAATTTTTGATTTAGTTCTGGTCTTCTCCTTAAGAAAGTTTGAAATCATTCTATTTCATTGAAAGATCATTTTACCTTTGATGCATTAAGTTTTATTTGGGACATGATGGGTGAAATAATTGATTCTTAGTAGCAAGTCCTAGCTCTTTTGTCTTCTGAAATGACCTATTCCATGACCTCTGATCTTTTAATATTGCAGCTGCCGTGTCTAATGTAATCCTAATTGTGATTCCCCAATATTTGATTTATTTCTGTCTGATCACTTGTAGTATTTTTTTCCTCAACCTGATAATTGTGAAATTTGACTATAATGGTGCTTGACGTTTGTATTTAGCAAACTCTTTTCTGACATTATTAGTGTATTCTTTCAATGTCTATTTTTCCTTCTGGTTCCAGGACATAAGTAAAATTTTCCTTGATAATTTTTTTGAAAAATACTGTCTAGGTCCTCCTTTTGATTATGCTTTTCAAATAGTCCAGTGATTCAGATATTGTCTCTCCTTGATCTATTTTCCAGATCAAGTAATTTTCCCATAATGTCTTTTTCTTCCAGTTTTTTTTTTTTAACTTTGTTTGATTCTTGATGTCTTAGAGTCACTAACTTCTACTTCCTCAATTTTTTCAATTGCTTAATTCTAACTTTTAAGGTGATTTTTGTAGGTTTTTTTGGGGGGGTACTTTTGTATTTTTCTATTTGGCCAATTGTACTCTTTAAGGAGTCATTTTTTTCAGTGGATTTTTTCTATCTATTTTTCTATTTACCCAATTCTACTTTTTATACAGTTGTTATCTTTTTTCCAAGCTGTGTGTATTCTTTTTTTTTTCATGATTCTCTTGCATCACTCTCATTTTTTATCTCCATTTTTCTCTATCTCTCATATGATTTTAAATGCTTTTTTGAGCTCTTGCCAGTGGTTTTTTTTTTTTTTTTTTTTTCCTGGCTTAAGATGACTTCTCATTTTTATTTATGATTTTGTTTATTTG